>NW_021938949.1:12521892-12869807 GCF_001715985.3 Manacus vitellinus
GGGAAGGGCGAGAAGTTTAATTGAAAATTAAGCGGGTGCTGCTTTTGAAGTGAGTTACGTGCGAGCGGCTTAACTGTGCAGGAGCGCAGGAGTTGCGGCTGCAGAGAGCGGGAGGCACGGGGGGAGGAACGGAGCGCTGCGATGATTCAGTGGCGGGGCAGGTTCGGTGGGGAAAGCCTTGCCCCTTTCCGTAGTAGTGCTTGAAATAAGGATCACAATGGGATGCTGCTCCCAGAACCGGGCAAGAGAGCAAAAGCGTGTTGAAAAGCATCTCAGAAAGCAGTAAGAGCAGAGCGTAGGTTGCACTGCAGCAGCCCTGGGAGACAAAAAAGCTGTGGCACATGTGCTGCCACTTCTGCACAACTCCCTGGAATCAATCTGCAAGGCCAGGCTCCCTCTGAGACGACCCCCGAGAAGTACAATTTTGTACAATGCACTAAATATTTGGTACCTTCAAGAAATTTCCTCTTATCCAACAGCTGCATAGAGAATCACGTGATTCTTACTTTGCCCCAAGGTTTCTCTGTGTGCAGTTCCATTTCTTCCACTAAGTTTTAGTGGATAGTAAACTGGAGCTGGATGGCAAACTCTGGGGGAAGACATTACAAAATCAAATGCAACGAGCCTTCAGAATGGCTTGGGACTCCTAATTGCTGCAACAATACCTCTTCTGGCATCAGGATAAGCAATAACGGCGGATTGGAAATGCTTTTGAGCAGAGCAAGGTAAAATAACTGCTGCAAAGGAAATGCATAACGAATGCTGCACTAATAGAGGGTATCTCAGCTGCCTCTTATTGTGAAAAAAAAATTATCATACAATTTTTCATTCTTACCCAAATGGACTGATTCAAATAAGAATTTGCATTGGCTGACAACAGCCAGTATTTATGTCTCCAGTCTCCTTTTCAGGTGCCCCAGAGTAAATTGGATAGATAATTTAACTCTTACTAAAAGTTATAAAGAAATTCCATGAAATCATTGTAAGACATTATCAATCAGGATTTTGCCAGCCTTCCAGCCACCTCCTCACCCTGAGTACTGCTGCATGCAGTTGGAGAAACATTAGAATACTTATTTATTTTTTTAATTCTTGCAATCACCTCTCTAGTGAAATTTCTGGCATCTTCTCGCTAATTTTGTCATTTCCACTTTGAATGCAAACTGCTCACTAGGTGGTTTCCAAAACACACAAAAAGACTGTCCCTATTTGTGCAACTTGCAAGACAGATCATTTAATCAATTTTAGAGGAATTAACACTGGACAGTTTATGCACAGTTTGGGTTTAATGTAATCCAGCATGAAATAAGAGTCAAATTAATTCCTTATCAATAGAAACCCCAGTACTACCATTGTATCTGTGTTTCTAAAGTCGGAGCTTTGTTCTTTTTATAGCTCATATTTTGGCTTTGACAACCCTAGTTCTTGGAGCAATATTGCAGATGTCCTTTGTGCAACATGACCAGCCTCAAGCTCTTGCTTTGCCTTTGGCAATCAACAGTGAAATAAATATATACATGTGACTCAGTATTGTAACAGTGACTGGTGTGCTAACCTCACTCATTCTTTCTGTCTGTCTGTCGTTGTTATTTCTAGGGCACCATTCTTTCTGTCTGTCTGTCGTTGTTATTTCTAGGGCACCACACTATCTGAATGCTAAAAATTGTCCTTGCCAGGAGCCGAACCCACACATGCTCAGTTTCTGAAGGAGCAGTGTAATTTCTGGCACCAGAACGCCACTTCTAATTATGGAAGAACGAATCTCTTTAGAGAAAATATTTGACCAGCATGGTAGCCCCACACTTGAAGTGGGCTTAAGCCAAAAACTTGGTTGCAGTCTTCAAATTCTGGTAGTTGATCCAAATTTTTTATTTTTCCTCCCACCCCCATAACTCATTTTTCCATTTTAGGATCAGGGACGGGACCTAAAATACCATCAAATACACATTTCTGAAAATGGTCTGAAACCAAGAAATATGGGATATCTGAGGATTAGTGGGCTGCAGCCCAGATCCTCTAAATTTTACATAACACTCCACAAAGCTGAGTACTTCTCTGGACATTTTTTAGATCCTCATGTTAGTATTTCTTAGGAATATGCTCAGAAGCCTAACTGAGAATAGCAGCTACACAAAAATAAAGCAAATACCCTGCTTGGCAATAAAAATAATTGATACTTTATTTAGCACATTCCCCTAGGTTCAGATATGTTTCTATTTTGATGGTAATAGAAACATGAATGGAAAATGGGCAGAGGCTTGTGCTCTTATAATTTTAGTGTGCTTTAAAACCAGTTATGTGTGTGTCATTACAGAGGAGAATGACTTGGCTTCACAGACCTTGTATTGCAGGGTTAACAAATTAAAGATTTTATGTGTTATAACATTTCTGGAGAAACAGACATTGTAAGTCACTTGAAGGAAAACTTGTCATTGTGTTTACAACTTGAAACCACTGAACAACATTAAATACCCAGCCTGGCTGAAGGTGTGGGCTCTTTCCCTAGATAACAGAGAGAAATGGAAGCCTTAAAACTCTGATTGTGACCTGCAGCCTTTCTTACAGCATATATACCAGATATCTTAAATGACTGCTTTGAAACCAACCCAAATTTTAACTTGGGTTGCAGTTGTTGGTATTTTGTAACCCTCCACATAAGGTCCTGTCGGTATGTTACAGTGGCAACAGCAAAACCACTTAAGGAACCATATTTACTATGTTCTGATAACATTTGTGAGAGTGAACAGGGAAATTTTGAGTTAATGATGCAGACAAGTATAGCCTATGGGAAGAAAATTCAAATTTTGAGGTCAGGGCTAATAAACATGCAGATGTGAATATAAGAGGTGGAAAAGGAGATTTTCTATACACATCACAATGTATTGCCTGAAAATGGACTGAATTTTGAGAGAAATTGGCTTCCTGGGTGATTAGGAATGCAATCTTTGCATGAAACCCACTCTACTGTACTGCTATTGCACTGATGAAGTGCCTGTGTATTACTTGATACAGGCTGAAATAAGTCCTGCCTTCTTTACACACCTGCAGGAATTATCTATCCACAGCCTCAGTTCACCAGTTTACAAGTTGCTCTTTCCTGAATTTGCCACAAGACCAAAGCCCAGGGGAGCAGATGGGGTGACTTGTGCTGGTGCAGTGGGCTTTGCTTCAAGGTCCCAGGAGGAGAATTACAACAGACATAATTTACCTCTTTTTTTCACCTTCCTAATTTTTTTTTACCTTCAGAACTTGCCTTCTTTTCTTTCAATTATACACGGGAAACCTCCTAGAAATTAACAGAAACATTTTCCAATTTAAAGTAGTAAGAATAACCAAAAAACCCCCCAAAAATTGCCAGTCAACAGTGAATGAGGTGAGTCTTCAAGAAGGACTCTGAATGCCCAAGGGCCAGGATTGGTATCAGGACCCATCCTGGAGGGAATGTTACCAGCTGGCACATCAGAGGAAACTGAAAGGGATAACAAAATATTCATGGCACTAAATATAAATGTCACTCATACTGGCATTCAACTACATCAGACATGCTTATTTGTATAAAGGTCTGAATACTTAATATCTCCTTATCATGGAAATAAAATACATTTCACCATTATATCAAATAATATGTACAACAACTCCAAACCCACTGGTCACAAGAACGGAATTAAAATCCCTTGTGTTTACAGAATAGTGTAAAATATTATGCTAAATTTTGCTTTGCTGTGATCAGTAATGGAAAATATATAGAAATAAAACATATTTATCAATTCTGATACATGCAAACACCACACTGGGCAGAGCTTGGAAGTCTGGATGCTCCAGGAAGAGCAGCTGAGCTATGTTATCCAGGACTATCCCACTTTAGGCAAAGCTACCCATCAGATGCAGCAGCTCGTGCAAATGTTCCATTTCCAAAGTGGCTGCATAGATGTAAAATGAAAATCAACATGAAACAATTACAGCATTAAAAAATATAAATTATTCACAGGTCCCATTCTCTTAACCATGGTTATAAGGCAATCTGTGAAATATTGAGTAGTAAGGGAGCCAATATTTTTTTCAGCAGGGAAGCAATTGCTCCATGTGGCTCTGAGTCCCTTCCAGTACTTCTACTCCATATATTTA
This sequence comes from Manacus vitellinus, assembly GCF_001715985.3. Classification (NCBI taxonomy): domain Eukaryota; kingdom Metazoa; phylum Chordata; class Aves; order Passeriformes; family Pipridae; genus Manacus; species Manacus vitellinus. The sequence goes on from NW_021938949.1 coordinate 12,526,018, forward strand.
AAAATTTATTTATTTTTTTTAAACTGTGCAGCTTCCCCTGTTCTTCAGCACTGGAGACTGCATGAGTAATAAAATCATTGCTGATGGAACAGCCTCAGCTATTACTTCATTAATAGAAATCTGCCAATATTATTCTCTATTTGCATGTCCATTACATGAATGAGAAGAAGAAAGTCTTCCAACTTTCTCTTTCTAAAACTTTAGTTTCAATTTGCCTAAATTTAGAATTAATGCGACAGGTATTTTAATTACTGACAATCTTGAAATTGAAACATCAGGAGATATGGAGCCAAGGAAAGATAGAGAAGGGTGAGATGGTCAGAGAAAGGCAGAAAGAAAGATAAATTCAAGACAATATTACTGAAGAGGAAAAAAAGAGATCAACAACATTACTAAGCAAGTGTTTAAATGAGAACACATGAAGTGAACACTGTTCTTCCGGTGAAATAATGATCTATTTTCCAGTTCATACACAAGTTTTTGAAACAACTGTAAGAAACATATAAAAATTAAGGATTAATTAGCAGAGAGAGTTTGAAGGTTCTGATGTTGTCAGATATTTAATGGAGCAGTTTCCCAAACTTCCCAAAGCTGTGAGTCAGATGTGGCAGCCCAGTATTCCTGGGCAGCATCCTTTGTAACTTTTGCACTTAAACACTGAAATTGTCAGTTAGGACAGTAAATGAAAACAGCTCTTTGTTTTCCATGTGTTAATAACCATTCATGTGGATTCCATAACCACAGAAGGCTGAGTAGATGAGTAAGATCAGCAAAATCTTACCTCCCTTGTAAAGAATTACATTGTATTTTACAAACAAAAACCCCACTTTGGCACGGAAAGGGAAGAAAAATGAATGTTTTTACCAGAGCAAGACTTCTTTTTTTTCCTGAAAGCATCAAAAATCTCTTAGAATTAGCCACACATCTGGTGCTGACACACCAGGTTAGAAGAGACTGCTAAAAGGAGCTGGCTGGAGTTCCAATGAACAATAAGCAGACAAGGGGTTGACAGGAGACAGAGGGTGATGTCCTGAGCCGCATCTCTCGAGATGCCACCACAGCAGCTGTGCTGTAAGGAGGGGAGAGCCCGAGCAGCAGCTGGAAGAGTCATTCCAGCCCTGGCAGCCTCGGGGGGAGGAGGGAGCAGCAGTTGGACAGAAGCAGCCCCGGCTCCGGGGTCACTGCTCTGCAGGGAGCTCCACGGGGAACACCGAGCCAGTGAGGGAATGGGAAGTTGAGAAGACTGGGAGCTAAATCTTCGGGGCAACTAGTGTGTTATAGACGGGTTATTGTGAAAGGAAAACTCGCGTGGTGGAAGGGAAGGCAAAAGAAAGTAAAGTGCAAAGTGTCAGCGGACAGACTGCCCGGGGTCAGCACTGCTGGAAGCAGCACTGGGGGGTTTGCCTGTGGCAGGAGGAAGGCCAGGCCTTCACCTGGCTCTGTGTGGCATTCCCACACACCCTGGCTTCAGAGCATTGCTTTTCTCTCAGTGGCAATGTCACAGGTCTGCTCTCAAATGTACACTTGACAAAAATAAGCACGAGCCCAATAGTTCATAATTGATTACAATTCCATTAGGAAACAGCAATATCTGCAAGTCTTACATAATCTAAAGATTAATCAATTCTAACTATATTAATACTTTTAACACTTCCAAATTCCAATTTAAATGCTTTACAAATTATGAAATCCTCATTTAATTCCTTTAATAAATCTTGTTTACAGATTACTGTGAAAATCAGTGAAAACTAATTCACTTTGACTGTTCTGTGTGCAGTGCTGACAAAAATAGAACAAATTTCTTTTTACTATGGTCTGGAAACTGGAGAAAAAAGCTTTAATTGAATATAATCACAATATGCTAGCAGCACATGTTATTTTCCCACTATTGATATTTTTAAGTTTGAGGAAGGAATGCCTTTTACAGCAAAGGACTTTAATTCCATTTATTATGGAAAAAAATGTTGAATATAAACCTGGTAACATATTTTAGCTTAAAAGATTTGTGTTTTAAACACTGTTATCTGTCTTACAGTATTGATGTCCAAGACATTTACTGCATGAGTTCATCTGTTGTAATCATTTGTTGATGGTTAGTGATCAAAATACAGAAGGATTTGCCCCAGAATGTTTACAAAACCTTGGCAGCCCCTGGGCCACACAAACCAGTCAAATATTTTGATCTTGGCTTTCCCACACCAATCTAGCAGAAAGGCAAGGATGCCACTGAAGAGCAGAAGAAACACAGAACATGTTGGTGAGTTGTTAATGACACTCAGAAACCAACAAGTTCCCTAATTCACCATTTTTGTCTTGTCCACGTCCTTAATTGTCAACAGGCTTCTAAGAAAATGATTCATTTCTACACTTCTAGCAAATAAGCATGCAGGATAGGAGTCCTCCATGGGGATGTGACTGATTCTGAACCTTTCAGTGAGATTTTCTTCCCTTTTAGGGTCTCATCTAGAGCTCACCATATTCTACAGGAGAATTGTCATTGAGGTTGCTGGAACAAATGCAGCCCTGCAATCCTTAGAGTAGTACAGCACTGAGTTAAATGTTGATTATAAAACACAAGGACTATTTTCCAGTTTGGTTCATTACTGATTTTCCTTCTGGAACTCAGTTAAGCTGAAACATGCTGTACATGACACAGTACAGGGACAATAAAAAAAGAGTTTGACTATAGGTACATCGATAAACCATGAGCACTGAACCAGAAAAAACTAATTCCATCAGCATTCTTTTCAACTTCCTTCCTAATACATGGATTAACAACTTACCTAGGATCCCAGAGGATACACAAGCCCCACTTAAAAGGTTAGAAAACAGGCTTGTCCAGTCAAAATTAACCAGTAAATACCAGTATAAATCTCATGGTGTGTGAGGACAGGAAGCTTAGTCATCTGTTTATGTGACACTCATCAAGAAGATACCTTCCAAATCTCTCCTCTTTCCAAAGGTGTAATGTCTGTTGTCATATCTTTCAGAAAGGAGGATCTCCATTGTCATTTCACAGTCACATAGACACCCTCAGAGTACACAGATGCAGCAGATTCAATCTTCCACCTATTGTTTTCTAATTTAAACTATTCAATTATTTCAACTTATAATTTCTTACTGCCTTAGTTCCACCTGAAGCAGTTCTGTTGCTGGCACTGTGTTTATCAGAAGTACTCCTTTGGAGGGCTTCATAAGAATAGTCACAAATACATTTGTTTTCTTCCAGTGTATCTGGGGATTATTTCAGCACCCAGAAGGTTGTTTTTATAAATGAAAACAGTATTCAATTAATAGCTGACACATTATTGTATATAGAAGGGCACAGCACACACACAATATGTTTCCTAATTACTGCACTATTAACATCACACTGCATGTGCAGTATTACAACTCAAAAGCATTTTAAGCAGTCTCATTTTCTTCATGCTTGGCACAGCTCTTTTCTTTTGATTCCTGAAATATGAACCCTGATCTTAGGAAGTGAGGTCTGTGGACATCTCCATTGTTCAGCAGTGAGGAATAGGATTTGCATTCAAATGAACCAAAAAAGGAAGAGAAAGGGCCTATAATTAAGACAGTGCATACAGAATTTGGTTGATAAAAACTCTAAAAGCTGATGATATTTTAAAGGAATTTGTAGCCAGAGATAGAGTTCAAGCATGTTAGAACCTTTGCAGTTAAGCAGTTGACAAGATGCTTATTTTAAGTGACCCAGTTGGAACCACTAGCCCTGACCAGGCTAATGCACATGGTGTGGATGAGGCTGAGAGCTGCATTCAGTTAACAAAAAATACCTGTACTGACCTGACAGCAGCCTCTGGGAGAGCTGCCCCTGGTGCTGTTACTGAACTGCAAAAATTAGGCTCTGCAAGCTAAATAATATTCTGGTATTTAAAACATCTGGCAGTGATAGACATCTGTTTAGAGGAAGGGAAGTCAGAGCTTTGGGAAATAAAGGAAATAAAGTCCTGAAACTTGATGTAAAAGGTCATTCTCTCGAAAAGAAATGCTAAATCTGAGGAGAAAACTTCATGAGGACTCTAGAGGTGGGAGGAACCATTATCATGAGCCTGAGCTATCAAAATTGTCCAGAAAACAGTATTTCTTGAATATGTTTTATAAAAAAAGCATAATTAATGGGACCAAACAGTTTATTCCACCAGAACTCTTGCCAGTCGCACAATCTGAGGAGAGGAGATCATTATTTTTAAAAATGAAATTTGTCCTGAGAAACTGTAAGCCTGCTTTGCATCTGAGAGGAGGAAGAGCCACTGTTGGTCTGTAATCATATATCAGCACATTGCCTGGTGCTGGGAAGAACATTGCACCAAACAAGGACTGTGACATTCAAGGAATTGAGAAGAATTTGAACAAGAGTGTAGGCATTTAAGTGGTGCTATTTTATAATATTTTTTCCTTTTTTCTAGGAAGACACTGCTATCTGCAGCAGGCAGTGTGGTGTCTATTTACCTGTGTGCTTCTGGTGTAAGTCTGTGTGAGTGCATTCTGTTGCATCAGTCAGAGGCTATTAAACTGTCATAGTAAAAAAATCAGAGCACTATCATTTAAAGGAGCATTTTTCTATCACTCCTCAAGTATGTTCCTTCTTCTCTATCGCCAGAAAACAGGATTCTCACATTGAGTCACCGATTTCTTGCAGAATGGACCTGAGTAACTAAAATGTCCTGATTAATTCCAATGGTAGGCTATAAGACTTTTGCAATAATATTTTCCTTCTATTAATGGATTATATGGGCTTGTTTGACCTTCTCATGGAGACAGTTGAAAAGCTTTAGATGTTATTAATAGCCATTATCTCTAATTTCAGAATCTGCAATGCACATAACACTGACTGAATTTCTCTGGGATTGCTCAGCTTGTGCTTTGGGCCAGTGGTCTCTGAGGTTATTTTGTCCATGTACAGTGCATGAGAACTTGGTATTTTCTCCCTCAAATAAAACCCTTTAGACATGCCTGATTTCCATATATCGATAGCTGGAAGTCCAAGGAATAGAACCCAGTTCCCATCAGGCTTTGTGAAGCCTAACAAAAAGTAGAAGAGTTTGCCAACATGCTGGGGAGTGAAGGGATCTCGGCCCTGGGGATTTGCCCAGCGATGCTTTCGTGTGCTTGAGGCAAAGTCTGTGCCTCACTCACTGAAGGGAGTAGGACTGGAGCCCACACACCACAGTCCTGCCTTTATCTCGCTATACCTGCTAAATAATCATAGGTAGAGCTAATAAATAAAAAATATTACTTTCAAGAAAAATATGAAGAAAACTATTAAACACATTCTTTGACGACTGTGAAACTTCTCAGTCCTCGAGCAATCTCAGTTGGAATAATGTTTGCAGAAACCCTTCTGTGCTTCAGTTAGATCAGATTATCCCATTCCCACCCTGCAATTTCCCAAAACAATACCACACATTTGTGGGGTTTCTTTTTCCACTTTGAGACTCCGCATGAAAATATGGCAGTGTTCATAAATTACATGTCTGCACTTGGAGAGAAGCATTATTTGCACTCCTTGTATAATTCAAAGAATTACTCCATCCAAGTTAACCTCAATTATCAGTGTTTCCTGAAAGACAGTATTGGGAAACTCTGTGTGAATTGTCTCTAAGATTCTCCTATGAATTTCAGTTACAAGCTGTTTTTCTGTCTTTCTGTGTTTGAAATTCAGACTATGATATATCTGCTAGATTTTTGTTTCCTTGATCCAAACTTAAAAGCAAAAGGAAGCTTTAAACATAACATAATGTTTCTACTGAAAATGCATTAGCCAAAATAGCAGTCAGGTTTTTTTTATGTAGACATGTTATTCTGCTAGGACTGAAATGAAGAACATGTGGAAACAAATCTGTTTCAAAAGTTTGCAGCTTTGCTTGGTTATTCAGTTGTCCTTGACTGTACCCTAAATTCTCAGAGCTTTATTTTATATACAAACTCAGCTGCAGAAAATTTGGATTCAGGTAAACTTGGGTAAGTGGAGACATTGGAATTCATGCTTTCTCCAGAGCACACTGGAATGGGTCTCAGTCCTGTCCTGGTCAGAAGCCACCAGGGAAAACAATGACCATGACAAAGCTTTTCTTGGAGAGACGTGTTTGCAGTGTGCAGGAGAGGGAAAGGACCCCTGTGGCAGATGCAATACTCCTGCTAAGGATTAATAGTCCCTTGTCAGAATTGAAGCAGCAGTTCTGGCTGCTCTGGGATGTACTTCAGGGGCTGGGGTGCTCTCTAACCTGGACACCAGCGAAGCCCCCAACAGCCAGACTGACACTTGCCATGCCCACCTCCAGCACACACTGTGGTCATGCCTGAGCACGTTGGATATATTAAACAAGCCTGTAATTGCTTCCACTTTCAAAAGAAACAAGTACTTTCAAGCAAATATTATTTGCAAATCAGTGTTGGGAAATCTGGGTACAGGAAAGTGAAGTGAATAGTCTGTTCACATTACATGTTCAGCAAGGACAGCTGAGAAAATGGTCTGATGTTCTGATCACAAAAGCATCCATCTGTTCTCATAGAATACCATCACTGACTCATCTAGATTTGGCTATCATTGTCAAGAAAGAGTAATTCACTCCTGAACTTTGAATGTTTCTTGCTGAACTCGAAGCTCACCCCTCATCAAAGAGCAGTGGAAAACACTGAGATAGTTTGTTCCTTTAAATCCTTTCCTAATATATGCTTATATTTGAATTATCCTACTTTTCATTTCATTCAGCAGCTCTCACAGATATTACTTGTTGGTGGATTTATGGTAATCCCATACATAATTAACAACTCGAGTATTTTTCAGCAAATGAGAGACATCACATGCTGTGATGTTTGGAATAATGCAGTGCACCCTGTTTGAACATCTATGTTTTAGGAGCTGTTGATCTTCCCATGTGACACTGTTTCTTCCAATGATATTAGACAAATGGTACATAGACATTATCTGCATTTGGTTGACATGAACACTTTATATTTCAATAGTACAATGGCACTCAATCTACTGGCATAAGGTACACACATGGGATCAGTAGCAGTCCTGTGCATTTTGCACCCTATTACTCAACTCATCATAAGCAAGTGCACTAAAAGTGCATCCTACAAATCCTAAAAACTGAGCAGACCTTCATCTTTATCTCTGTCATCATCCCCTCTTGCTTGGTGTTCTGGTGCTTAATATCAGTGTTTCCTTGTGAATTTTTTCCCTCATTGTGGAATAATTCCTAAATGGATATGAGATAGTTCCTAGCAAATAACTGAGGTCATACTTTTAAAGGGGAATGGAATTATTTTACTCACTAGAAACCTGGAGCTGAAGGTAAGTCATCAGCTCATGTAAATCAGTCAAGCTCCATTAACCTCAGAGAGATTGCATCAAATTAGCCAAGCTGAGGACCAGACTCTTAATTATTCTCTCAGTAATAGACTTTGACCTTCTGCCTTAAAACTACGGCCACCAGACAGTTTTTAAACCTCGGCTTTTCATAAGCAACTGAGATTTCACTCAGAGGAACTCAGATATTAAATGCAAATTAAAATGTGTATTGGGGATTCTCACTGTACACTTTAACCATCTAATGCAACATTTAGACTTTTCATTCTTGCTTAGTTGAAAATAAATTCTTTCCCTGTATAGTTTAATTGAGGCTGCTTCTTTAACCTTATTATTTCTAATTGAAATCAAAAATAACAGAATTTTGGTGTGCAGAGATTTAAAATATCCACTTACAAAGAAACAAATACTTTAGCCCAAAATTTAAAATAAATTATCATGGTCCTGTTTGCTTTTTAGAAGTAAATGTCTCCTTGTATTCCTTAGAGGAAATAGCCAGTGCAAAAACCTTAGCTAGCTAGCAGTGAGCAAAAGAAGTAATTCCCAAAGGATTATATTTTAGATACTTTTTTCAAGATCTAAAAGGTGTAACAGTCTCAGATAAACTACCAAATTATCAAGTTGGTTTGGTTTCATCAAATTAGATATTACAGGATGTTCAAATGTTCTAGGCATCTTCTATCCTGGCACTGAACGTGTTGGGACATGGTGCAAGCACAGTCCCTTCTGGTTGCCCTGCTCCCTCTCTGGGCCAGGATGCAGGTGCCCTGATCACCCACACCAGCTCATGCTAAATCACTCCCGGGTTGCCTTCTCAAGTGACCAGCTGGTTTTCCCTGAGAGAGCACCCCAGCACAGCTGCTGTGGTATTTTGCTCTATAACCCACCAAGCTGGCAATGTGGATATGGATCCTGCCACGTTCTGTTCAACCCTCCCAGGACAGTCTCTCAGGAATGGGCCCTGTGCCCTCCTGTGCCCCACACGTAACACACACCTGGCATCACACAATGAAAGCACAGTCTTAAGAACATTTCAGGCACTTTAAATGCAAAAGACCTGTTAAATAGTACTTTTGTCCCCAGGTCATAAGGGAACTGCATAGGAACCACTTGATCTGCTTTTGCTGAATAAGTGAGGCTGAGCTGCTCCCCAGGCCAGCAGCACTCCCAGCTTGGCTGCACCGTGTGAGCAGCTCGAGAGCAGAGCAGGCAGAGAAAACTGCCTGCAAGGGAATGGCCTCTGAATCAGGGGGCAACATGATTGCCAGGAAATGGAGCAATCATGGGCTCCTGCCCTGACACTATTTTCAAGTGTTTTCCAGGAAAGACAGTGTTAGTTTAACCCAGTGGTTACTAGTGCTGAGCGTGGGCACATAATTCAGCAGCAATGGGCCAAAAGGACAATACAGGAACAGCATGGAAAGAATCAGAGATGTCACACATCCACTAGGGTCACTACTTATGCCAATTTAGGGCATATAAGCCATGAGTTCCTACCCTGCCTATGAAAACACTCTTGCAAGAGTAGTGTACACTAAAAGCTAATTAGTGGCATGATGCATTTTAAACTAAAGTCATCATTTATGCTATGGAGGAGCACAGGGCAGGTGGTTTTTTTGCAAACTGCAAACATGATTTGTCTCTTTTTCTCTCTGGTAAGGCAAAAAAATAAGACTATAAAAATGCTTTCAAGATTTGCTAAATTCAGCTATCTTATTTCTGAGAAAGGATAATTCATGTTTTAGAGAAAAGAAACTGGACTTCAGCAAGGCAAAACAAAGTTTCTGATGTTTACAACTACTATTTAAGATGGAGAAGTGAGGACCTATTTGAAATGTAGAGTGGATAAGGGCTGCAGGTCATCCTGAAAGCAACTATTGGGCTGCAGAGATTTTACATGGAGAATTCCTCAAGGACCAAGGTGAATGTTGAGCTTATTTAATCTTTTCAGCAACAAAAATATAACAAAGCCTAGGTGTGTGCTAATTGAATCTGCAGAAGACAAAAGGTGAGAAGCAGATGCCATATGGGAGAGAGCAGTATCATGCAAGAAGCATGACCTTGAGGACTGAAATTAAAAAAATCAGATGGATTCTGCCAGTATTAAATAGAACACCAGTACCTGGGGACTGATATAAAGTTCTGCTGAAATCTTAGGGCTATTGATGACATATAATGTATTTATGCTGTGGTCCAAGGCACCAAAAAGGCTTCCTGATTACTACTGGTACCACCCTGGTCATCTGGTCCTGTGCAAGTGGGATACACTAATTTAAAGCACAGCAGGTGAGGAGGACTATGAGAGAGGTCAAGGAGAAAAAAAAAATTTGTTTTACAGAATAAGATTAAAAGGAGCTGGTGTGGCAACCCAAGCAAAATTACAGCTGGACAAGAGGTAAAACTACTTTAGCATAAGTATATTGGAGGGAAACACCAAGCAGAAGAGCTGTTGGGGCTCATGAACAAAGCTGGCACAAGTACACACTGGTGCAGACTGGTTTTGCATATACAGAGGTTGCAAATAATAGATTTCTAATCATGAAAGGAGTGAGTTCCCAAACTGATATGTCTGTCAGAGCAAGGAAAGCAACTGGCCTCAAAGCAAATGTGAGCCATTTATACCACAGTTACCTGAGAAAGTAAACAACTGGCTTTGATAACCCAGAAAGTCCTATTCAATCTTATTTTCATGTTCCTGCCATGGTAATGCAGTGATGAGAGAGATGGTGTCCTTTTAAATGCCGTTGAGTATTTGTGATATATAAGTATTTAAGTTCATGTCTAAAGTCTTGGCCATATGGAAGAAAATGTGAAATACCTCCTGTTTAGAAGGTGGAACTCTCTATTTATACATTGGATCGATACAAGTTTATTTCACTCCTAAAATAAACTGGACAGCAGCAACTTCTTGTCAGGACAAACTAAATAGAGACAAAGATCTACTAGTTTGTGCATCAGCTGTATATGTGTTTCTTACTCACTCTATACTTACTAAAAGCTAAAATAGCCCAATATGAAATGGAAGCTGTCCGGTGGTTTATGCCCAAAATTCAAATCAGCCTTGAAGTTTGTACAAAACGTCCTCCACGTTTAAGCTCTATGTATTTTAAATTCATAGCCTGCTTGTTGAGGGAGAACATCAACTGGCAATAAACACTGCTTGTAGTTTTTATTCTACTACTGCAGTAACAACAGAAGGTACCTCGATTAACTAAAAAAAAACTACCCTGACATCATCAGTGTAACCGGGAAAGCAAAGAGGGATTACATGCATTTCTAAACAGCATCTGACACCGTGAATTCTCTGCACAGGAAGAACCCCCCAGGGATGTCTGTGGTGCAGAGCAGAGATCCTGGAGCAGTGCTGATGACACAAGCCCTGGGACTGGAAGGACTCGTAGCACACTGCTGTTGTGAACCAATTCACCCCAATGTGAAACAGAATTTATACCCCCTTCCCCAGTGCCACACTGCTGCAGGGTCACGCTGCTTTTACTGGGAGCTCATCCCCAGAGGTGCCCCTGAAGATGTGGGGATTTTGAAGCTGAGCTTCAGTTGGTGAGGGAAAAACATCTACTGAGTACAAACAAACGAAATTTTGCACTTGGGTTCACCTTCCATTCTTCATTTAAAATGGGTAGCTCAGGTTATTACTCACAGTTTTTCATACACAGGATCTACTTGTCTGATTAGGAAAAAAATGCTTTTTTGAAATACAGCTTGATCATTGTCCACAAGAGAGGAAGTGGAAGTCTGATTGGGGTCTAGCCAGGCAAACCAGTCCCTTTTTCATACTGCAAAGGTTTCTTAGGAAAGTTATTACTGTCAGACTCCCATTTTACCTTCCTTATTCTGAAAAAGCAGTTTTCTGTACCTTCTTTGGGAGCTTTGGGAAGGTACAGCTTCAGTTAACCTGCGTAAGTGAGAAGCAGAGACAAATTTCTACTCTCCCTACAGCAAGGAGTCCTAGATCAGGGCAGAGGCAGAATACAGAGAAAATTCCTAGCATAGTATTTGTTATGTTGTGTTTTTTTGCTTCAAACTTGCTGAAGGAACAGCAAGAGAGAGAATAAAACCAGACACACCAACCCCCCAAAGTTTTAACCGAGGAAAGCCACACTTGACAGAAAAATTTAGGGACAAACTAAATGAAGAATAGAGCTACCTAGAGGAGAATTTAGACAGAATTTCAGCAGTTAAAACTAAAGGCAAGGGCAGAAAATACAAACATGAAATGAGCATTTTTCAAATGGAAATTATCACCCATATTCTGAGACAAATCAACAGACACTTTGTTTCTGCTTCACTGCAATGCTGAGTTAATCAACTGTACCTAAGCCACCTTCAGCAATTCAGACTACACAGACCAGGACAGGGACACTTCTCCTCCCTCCTCCTGAAACAGTGTTCTGTAAATAGGAAATGCAGATTCAGAGGGAAATCATGACAGTGATTAAATGTGGAGGTCCCACACTTTGCAGTAGGGAGCTGTTGATGTAAAGGCTGTTGGGAGCAATGCTGGATTTCCTGCACAATTGGCTCTGTGCAGATGCCATAAGGGAAGTTAAACCAGAGCAGGTTCTGTCAGTTCACAGTGCAAGGTCAGGAGCAGTAACTGGTCTGGGAACAAGTTACCATAAGGAATGACAGGGATAAAGAAGCACTAACATTCCTAAGAATCTAATTTACAACTACTTTAAAGACATTTATGTTAATAGAGAAGTCCATGGGGTCCTTAATGTAAACAAGGCCCCGTGTCTCAGACCCTATTTCAGCTCATGCATCTGTACAATAATAAATACTTAATTACCTCCAGGGTGGTTTTGGGGCCTAATTAATAATGTGTGTAAAGTGTTCTGAGATCCCTTGGATGAAAGACAGCACAGAGGAACAAAGTACAAAATGTGTTTTGTGAAACATAATGTTTTAGAAACCAAAAGAAAGCAAAGAACAAGGATACCAAAGCAACAGGCTCGACTTTCTTGCCAGTTTTCATATCCCCTTGCCTTCTCCACTGTGTTCTCCTGTTACTTAACTCAGATTTGCTGGGTTGAACAATTATTTCCAGTATGGTTGGACATTTTCATCTTAGAGGAAAGAGCAGTGCAGGTATATTCAAGCCTACAAGTGTTGCATGTAGACATAAGTATTTGGAAAGCCATGGGCACAGCCTTGTGGAATGTGCATACAGCCCAAATTCCCTGGGTTGCCACCTGCCTTGGCACTCCTGCTGCACTGAGAGGAGGAGAGGTGTGTTCTCCCCCAGCTGGAATCTCTTGGAGGGGAAGTGCCTTCCTTAACCTTTAGCAAGGTCAGCAAAAGGCTCCCTGTCATATCTCAGCATGGTTTGCTTCCCCACCCCTCAGGTTCTTTGCTGCTGTTCTCTCAATTTGAATTAGTAACTATTTTTATGATCTCTTATCTCATAAATATAGCAGCCTTAAGACATTTTTGAAACACTTAAAATTTAAAGATGATTTAATCTTAAGAAACAAACTGTATCACAGGAACATAGGAAGACAGACAGTTCTGGGTCACTAAGGCCAGGATGTCTATTTATCAAGCCATCCATCTATCAAAAAAAAAATCCATCTCCATAGAAAACTGAATAGTAAATAAAAAAAAAACCACACCCAAAAGAAAAAAAAAAACACCAAACCAAAAAAAACCTCCAAAAAACCAAAAAACCAAAAAACCCCAAACTCAAGCAAAAAACCAAACAAAAGCCCAACCCAAAAAAAGTCATCTGTTTTTTTTCATTTTAATAAATGTGTGTATAAAAGCAGTCCCAGTTATAAATGATCCCTATCAGCTCCTGTTACAAAGCACATCACAGTGATTCAGTAGAGGTGAAAGGAACAGGGAGTTCCAGGCAAGAGAGGCTTTACATCACACTGCCAAGGTCAGCCCCTTCGGATTCTGTTCCAGCAGCTGGGATGCCATGTCTACATGGGCAAAGATAAGCAGGAAAGTAAAGCAGAATTAATTGAATAGAGGTGTAATTTTAAACTACCTTCAATACAGCAGATCCTGTAACTCAGACATAAAGCTTTAGTTTAAGTAAAGTTTCAGTAAAATGAAATTTACTTAAAGGGGATTTGTTTTGTTGAGGAAATCACAGAAAGGAATACTTAAAATAAATATATAAACACTGCAGTAAGTTAATTTGGTTTAATTTTGCTTACATGTCCCTGTCTACATGCTTTTAACTTACACCCCTGTAGTAAATTTGTAGAACAAAAGATCTGTTTTAATCTATGTATTTCTTAACCTTTGCATAACAGCAGCAAAAGATGGAAGTATAGTCATGTTCAACGACCACTGATATGACCTGTGGTTGGAGGAGGTCTGATTTTTAAGAGGCCTGTAATTTTATAGGTGAAACTCTGTGTTGCCAACTGCATGAAAGTAAAACAACATTTTGCCTCTTCAACTAAATGTGGATTTAACTAACTAGACAAAATCCCAGTTCCCCAGACAGTAAAACCTGAGACATCAAAAAAATGCAGCCTGTGAGTCTCCTCTGTATATCAGAATAACTGCAGCACTTCTGCTAAATAAGGTGCTTTTTTGTGAGAAAGGACAGAAATCACCAGCCATCAACAAGACTTCACATCGAGATAAAGCTGTGTTAACGATTTCACACCCTACTCTGGACTGCTGCTTAAATTAGGTGGGCTTGGCCATTTACTGGCTTTCTGACCCTTTTAATAAGGCAAATCTGCTTTCTTGCCAATAAGTATTTATTTGTCTTGGTATAAAAGAAGGCAGTAACAGAGCGAGGGGAAGCAGGGCGAGGCAGAGGCAGGGCCATGCAGGCAGCAGGAGGGCCCCAGCGTCCCTGCCCACGTTCTCCTCCAGGAGGCAGTGGCTGCTGCCAGACTGAGGGAGCATTTGAGACCAGTCTCAGCCAGACACACCCTTGTAAAGTTGACATAATACAGAGAAAAGTTTTGGAGCCATTCCATAGTTCCCAGGAAACTGTTTCCCAATGCAGAGTAGGTGTGGGTTACTTTAAGAATGATGAAGTGTTAAGCTCTTCTAAACCTTAAAAGATGAAGCTTCTTTAAGTAGGTAAACTTTTCTCTAAGTAGGTAAGTAGGGCTTACTTACCTACTAAGTAAGGTAAGTAAGTAGGTAAACTTTTCTCTTGCCAGCAGTCTGATCCCATAACTAGGGACGTTCACTGGGCAGTTTATATACTCATAGTGAATGATCCTTTATAAAGAAAAACTCTTGTGTTCTCATTTACATTGATTTGGATGAGAAATAAATGCTGTAGTGAAGTTAATGCACAACTCTGGACAAGTGTGTAGAATATAATTTCTTTTCTTTTTGTTAAGACAAAAATTTTTAAGACACATCTGCTGCCAGAGGACTGAAACTTAATGTAATATGTTATATGTTGGCTAGACAAACCAAAGAGAAAAACAGAAGGAAAGGAAGAGAGAGAATGATCCTTGTGGAAACAAGGTCATTATGTGTGATCAATGTCCATTTGGACAACTCACAAATCCTCCAGTGCTCATATGAATTCATCTGAGTGGTTTAAAAGACACTCCAAAATCGATACATGAACACTGTTAAGTGCTTAAGTGGATGTGAGGAGTGTGCATGTTGTCCTCCAGCATTTGACATGGCAAACAGGCAAAAAATTGCTTCACTCATGTCACCAAGTAGTTGTGCATGGTATTTTTATATATGGTTTCTTTGGGTTAGTAAGTGGAAATTATCAAAGCTGTAAAATCTGAGATCAAGCAAAGGCACAAGACTACGTCACCTGCCACAGAAGGTATCAAATTCCTGAGCAATGGAGGTGTCAGGGAGGTTTTGTGTTAACTGCAAGGGAGCCACACTATTGCTGTGTGATGAAAAATTCTGAGTAAAATTGGTCTGTGTATTTATTTACCTCAGGCTATTTCTGTCACTTACCACAACTGCAGTGACATGAATTTTCTTTTCATCAGAAAAAGAAAGAAAACTCACAACATGGCAATTTTTGGCAAGCTTAACCAACTACAAGAGAAGCTTTTCTTGTCACATTTCCAGGTCCTTCCACAGTGTGATCTGTATAGTAGATGATAACAGCGTGTGCCACAGCCAGCTGCACCACACAAACAAAAGTACATACAATGGGAATTGTATGCTGAAAATTTTCAGTGGAAAGCTCTTTCTATTCAATTAGGATGTGTCACAGAAGCTGCTGGCATCTTCAGCTTCAGAGAGGTGTGACTACAACAGTTGTAGAGCTCTGGAACTTCATTTCCAGTGTGGAACACTGTGTACCACACCTCTCAGGCACCATTGACTCCTGAGCACATCTCCCACATGTCCTGAGGGGCTGTATTTTCAGGAGATGACTTTCACTGTTGAGAAGCACAGTTCCAGCATGGATAGACAATTGTACATGTTGTTTAAGCTACCTAAGTAGCTTAAATACAGGGAGGCTGATTCACTGGTGCCATCGCTTTTGGCAGCCATTTACTTCCCAAAATGTGTGCAATAATGCTGTTCCTCTGCTGGGGTAATCTTCTGCATCCACTTTTCCACATGCTAAAGATGATATTAGAGAACTATACTCCTGTCTAAGAGTTTCCTAACTCATTTCAGTTGATTTTTTTTCTACTATAATGTAATTTTTTTTTAATTTGAAGAAGTCATAAAAAATAATGGTTTTTATTCTAAAAATAAGATCAGTAAGATTAATCTTGAAATCGAGAAGATTTTTTAAATTTCAGAGTAGTGTTGTTTTTTTTTTAAAATCATGATCGTCCACCATCCAATATTCCATATTTAATAAAATTAAAAACCAAATGCTATGGATTTCCTGTACTAGAACAAACTTCTGATGTAAAAGCAGATATTCTTAAAAGTAAATCTTATGAATTTAGTAAACCTTAATGAAAAGAATATCAACAAACAAAAAAGTACTAAAAATGCTAAACCCTATGCCCTTATAAAAACCCACAGATAAAGTATTATAACCATTTCAAAAAACCAAATTCAACATAATTTGCTTAGTATGACCATTTCATTCCACACAGACAAAGATGAACAAGTCTTGTCATACGAACAACACCAAAAGGACCTGATCCCACACCAGGCTCATGGAGGGGACTTATTAATTCTATCGGTGCTCAGCACACAAAAATGAAATTGTGCAAGTGTTTACAGCACAAAAATTAACTGACAAACTAATGCAAAAGATTCCCAAGGGCACAGAAGGGCTGCCAGCACCGTGGGGTAGATCATGAGCACTTCCATATTTCAGTGTGAAGCTTCATTGTATTTCTCTGCTACTTTTTCATAGGTTATTGTAGGTGTTCCCTAGAGGTGTCAAATACAGCTCCACTTCACTGCCAGCTTCCATGTATAGAAAATGCCACTTCTGCCAGATGATTAATGTCCAAATTCCTAAAAGTAAATGCATTTCTCTACTTCAAATTCTATACCAGGAGATAATATTTTAAAGGATGGCAGTTCTACTTATTTGCAGTTACTAAATGCATTAATCTTTATTTTTAAGGAAAGATTGAAATTTAATAATGGTGCATGGTGGGAACAGAGAGATTTATTTACTTTGTTAGGAATGATTTATGTAAGTCTTGTTATGGGAGAGAGAATGACTGCAGCTGAAGGTGAATTATTGTTCACAGTTTAACCACATAACATCTTAAGCACATGTTAAAATATAAATGACAGCTTTAAGGTTCTGATGGAAAGAAATATAGTTGAGATGGTCAAATAAGCTGGGAACATATCAATAATGTGAGTCTCTCTTGGAGCTTGGAGTAAATTTAAACTTATTCTTAGCATCAAACTAATTCAGTGAGTGCTCTTCCTTTTCCTGCATCTGTTATAACATGGAAAACTTCTCTCCTAAATTTCTAGTCAGGCCTTTAGTAAAAATATTTTTTAGAGATTAAATACTTCAGAAGAATTCTAGATCTCTGGTCACTGGAGCAAGCCAGCTCTTGGGGAGTGCTACAATTGAGACCCAAAAAGGGATTATTCCTGGGGCTATTGAGAGTTAAAGACAGTTCTGGTACCTCACCTTATTAATTAAAGACTGAAACAGGGGAAACCCATAAAACTGTAATGCAGCTCCAGAGCACAGTGTAGAAGGTAGCACGAAGGTAAGAGCCATGCCAAGCCCCTGCAGGTCCCAAGGCTGGTAATCCCTTCTGCAGGGAGCAAGGACTGGGCTTGGCAGAGGGGAAGTGGCCAGAGGAGCAGCTCCGGGGGACAGCTGTGCTGTTATGCAGCAGGAGGAGGGAGCAGTGGTGCAATGCAGGCTCTGCTGAGAGAGCCATTCAGCTCGCAGGTTGAACAGTCACAGGGGCTTCACATGTTTCCTGGTACTTGCTGATAGAACTTCATGTTGCTTCCTGATTAATTAAGGTCTTAAATAATTAATTAACTTTTCGTGTAATTAGTATTACTTTATAATAGTAACTCGTCTATGCTTTTGAGTGAGAACAGGTGTGGCAGAAAGTCCAGGAATCTTTATTCTTCCCATTTGCAGCTTAAAACAGCAGAGCTCGTTCTTCTGATGAGCACACAGCAATCACAGCTGTCAAGAACAGCTTGATGCAATATAATGTCACACTTTTAGGGAATGATCCCACCTGCCTTTTCATTGCTTTCAATGGGAAATGTGAATTTATTGTAACACAGTCGTTTCCTAGCAATGTGCCAGGTAAACAGAGATTCCACATAGCATATGAGCCTTTCCTTCTACTCTTTTACTTAAAGGGGTTTGTTTTCAATTGCTGAAAACCAGCAGAAAGGCAGAAAGGTGAACAAAGCTGTTGTTGCCATTATTGTTCAATGACTTGGAAAGGACAGCAGAGGGAGTTTTATCATCTTAAAGTGTACTCGTGCTATCTGTCCTGAT
Organism: Manacus vitellinus; assembly: GCF_001715985.3. Classification (NCBI taxonomy): domain Eukaryota; kingdom Metazoa; phylum Chordata; class Aves; order Passeriformes; family Pipridae; genus Manacus; species Manacus vitellinus. The sequence continues at coordinate 12,544,254 of NW_021938949.1, forward strand.
ATTTGCTTTAGATTAGCTGCTTGCAAGGGTGAAGAAATTCTGAACTGAGTATTTTTTTTCAAAGACTATAAATATTAAGAGATGTAGGTGCTGGAACATGGAAGGAAAAAAAAAACAGATGAGCCTCTGTAATGTATGTGAAGTTTGCAAGTCAAGAGCACAGATTGGGTTTTGAATAATGCATTTTGTATAGAAAGCACTCTAAATAACTTGGCAGAGAACTCAGTGTGTAAGACAATTAAGCAATTTTACCAATTAAACTGTGGTCTACCTGAAAATGAGAGTCATTATTTACAGCTGAGATTGAACACTGATAATACTTCTGAAACAACATGTTTAAAGGCGACTGGAAGGATTCTAATTCCTTGTAGTGCATGTAAAAAGTAGATCAGGCTTGGTTATGAAATAAACAATAGGCCAAAATAGTCTAACCTAGATAAATAAAATGTGTTCACATTCAAGGATCCTTCTGTGTAAGTGGCCTAATTACATTTTATGAATCCCAGGGAAATCAAACGGGAGCTGCACTCAGCCTCTTTGAAAGTTGTATCATTTTTATTTAGGATGCCTAAGATGATATTTCTACACTACTAAGACAGCTCAGAAGTGGCATTTGGAGGGAGTGGGGCCAGTCCAACCAATAGCAGTGGAGCTGGGACAGGACTTTGGAAAGACACTATTTCTGGCCTCCCAAAACCACCAGCCTCTTGTGACTGCAAAGGTGTGATTGGGAAATCAAAGACATGTCTTCTGCTTTTATTGCTAAATCTATTCCCAGCAGAAAGAAAGCACAGAGAGATGAAGTCTTGGATATTTGTTAACTGAAGTGATAATCAGAAGGGGGACACTGGTGGGCTCTTACAGAGTCCAGCCCAAGTACAAGGGGAATGGCAAGGCAGAACAGCAAACCCAGTGACTTCCCAAAGACAGAGACAATGGGGGTCCTCCCCGTGTTCCTTCAGATGATGAAACAATGCTGAAGACAAGTTAGGAAGAAAGCCTGAGATATTTTCTCAGTCAGTACTAAGTATCTGCTGAGTTTGGTTGTTTAAAAAGTGTAAATTTGATATTTAGCTGTCATGTAACTCTCATCTGAGTGCATGCCAATATCTGGGCACATTAATACCCCACACCACTGCTACTGACCTGGTTTTAAATAGAGAAGATGAAGCACTGAACAATTCATATATGAAGCATTGAACAATTCATATATGACATGAAATTATTAAATTAAATAATGAGCTCTTCTCAAACTATATTTTTTATAATTTGCTGGACTTCTTCCACTTCCTATTTTGTTTTCTTGTCAAAGCTAGCTCAGTTTTGGAGATATTTTGTTTTAAAAATTCATTTTTTAACCCAAAAATCTATTAAAGAAAAAAAAATCCAACCGGCTTTATAACCAGGATACCATAAAGATAGATGAAATTCCAAGAATACTGGGATTTATAGAGAGAGTAGCACAGTTTCAGAAAATGCAAACTATCAGATGCCAGACTACCTTTCATGATTTACACAGTGGCAAAATCTAGGAATAAACTAGTGAAAACAAAGTATCTTGAAGTTTTTGAGAACACCTGCCCTGGGACGCTTGCTGAGCTCTAATTATTGTTCTGAGATTAATTAACTTGAAAGTACAGTCCCAGATATAGGAGTCCTTATGGATACCTTTTGTCCTGTTCTGCCAATCCAGAATAGCAAATCCATGTGGCCAAAAAGAAGAAGACTGTTTCTGCTGAGAAATTACTGCTTCTTCTTCCTGTGGGTATGGAGGCATATGATGGAAGAAGAGGCATATCCACAGTATCCCTGTGGCCTATGGATTACAGCCTGCTTCTCAAAGGATGTTGACAGAAACTTTAAGTTATAATTACTATCAGGTTGGCAAAACTCTGAAGGGCTTTGCTGGCAGTAGCACTTCACCCAAAACATGTTTGCACTATCCCAAATTTCACTGGAATTAAGAAAATAATATTCTCAGCATCAGAAGGGGGCTGAGTCCATCTTTCTTTCGGGCTCATATGTAGTATTTTTGCAAATATTTAACATTCATATGTTAACAGCTATCTTACTAAAACATGTCTCTCTGTTAAGGGGCAGTACAGGATATTTTACTACAGCAAATGTCTTATCATAGAATCGCAGACTCATAGAATGGTTTGTGTTGGAAGGGACCCTCCAAGTGTCACCTAGTCACAGCCAGGGACATCTTTCATTCTTCATGGGGGGACACTGGTGAAACACAAAAAATGTATTTCAGTGGAAGTATTTACTTAAATGCTCCTTGAATGGAGGATGTAAATCCTTTTAGCTGGCTCACAATTTAAGAGACTTCAAAAGGTAGTCTTTGAAGTTTAGAAAAGACCTTTGAAGTGGCTGCATATGCAAAAAAGAAATTAGAGTGTTTAGCACAAAGTACTGAACTTCATTAAGTGCTTTTGTCAATTAGAAAATACAGCAGATTTTGCATAGCCAAAGGAGAAAATTAGGGCATCCCGTTAACAAAGACTTTGGCTATCTCCTGACACAGCCTCCGAAATTATCTAAGAGCTACAAACTAACAGGCAGCCCCACGGGGAATACAGACTGGCCACACCTCTTCGGAGCTGCTGCTGCTGTGGGATAAGGGCAACAATGTGTGTTCTGCCCAGCCGGTGGGGTGTGTGCCTGTGTGCTCCTGACCGGGTGTGTGCCTGTGTGCTCTGTCCCGGCTGTGTGCTTGTGTGCTCTGTCCCGGGTGTGTGCCTGTGTGCTCTGTCCCGGGTGTGTGCCTGTGTGCTCTGTCCCGGGTGTGTGCCTGTGTGCTCTGTGTGCCCGGCCTGTGTGCTCTGTCCTGTGTGCCTCTCTGTCCCGGCTGTGTGCCTGTGTGCTCTGTCCCGGGGGTGTGCCTGTGTGCTCCCATCCCGGGTGTGTGCCTGTGTGCTCTGTCCCGGGTGTGTGCTTGTGTGCTCCCGGGACGGATGTGTGCTCGTGTGCTCCCTGCTCCAGGTCCAGGGATGGAGCTGTGGCTCTGCAGTGCCCTGGGGAGGTCCCTTACCTGCCTTTGCTTGGGTCAGGGCAGCATTTGCACCTGACACGAACACTTGGAGCTGTGAGCTGTGGCTGTGGTCATGCTTCGATAAATCTGAAAGCCTGAACTGATTTCACTTTTGTTAACTCCCTCTTTAGGCAGGAGATGTGCTTGGATGTGCATTATGGTTTGCATTTCATTAAACATCTTTTTTTTGCCTCTTTTGTAAATAAACACCGGGAAGCTTAAAGGCACCTTATACTTTAGGTTTCAACAGCTGGACTTGGTGAAGGAGTGCTGGTAACACTGGAAAGGGTCTATTGCCAGGGTACAGACACAAAGATAACAGCAGAAAGCTCCCTAAAGAGTAACCAGGGACAGCTCCTGGGATGAGTCTGTGCACAGAGATGTGCCATCTGCACACACATGGGCAGCAAACACACTGTGAGCTCTCAGGCCGTGAGGGACATCACCCTGCCTGGTAGAGGCTGAGCTAAATGCTGAGGAGCTGCAAGGCCCAGCTCTGGGCAGTGAGCCTGCAGTGCCCACCCAGCCCAGGCAGGGGGCACAGACCAGGACAGGCAGAACAATCATCCTGCAGGAAACCTTTAAAGAGAACCCAATTTACATCGACAGGCTCTGCCTATAACTCACTGGTAGCTGTGAATACATGAGGAGCTGGTGAACATGTCACACCGAACTGGGAAACTTTCCCTCGTGTCTCTGCTTGATCAAAGCACTGCACTTACTTCTTTGGGCTGCTTTGGGCTGCTGATTTTACAGCTTCTAATTCTTCCTCCCTTAAGACTGAGTAACTAAAGGACACATGTTTTTAGATGAAACTGCTTCTATCAAAACAGGAGAGATAAGAATGCTGTTATTGTTGATCTGCACATTGTATTCCTGTAGCACCTACATAATCACAACAGGAGCTGTCACAGAGAACACCACCCAGGCACAAGAAAGAGGCAACAGATGGATTCAGGAAACAAATGGGGAGTCCAATATCACAGTGAGACAATATAGGGTGAAAAGAAAAGGGGAGGTCAAAGCAAACCAGCTGCATAATCACTCAAAATTTTTTGTCATCATATGGGAAAATGGCTTTAGGAAGGGATCTGAAGGCAGACAATGATTAGCTCTGTGAATGCTGATAGGAAGCTCATGCTAAGCATGAAGGTTTGAAAACATAACAGATGAGTTATCAAGGTGATGTCACTGGCCCAGGAGACATTGGGAGCTGATGTATTAGGAACATGAGGGCTGACAGGTGAGACGAGGGTAGAGCGTAAAAATTATGTGATACATGTTGGAACATTTTAAGGTTTTCCCAGGTGGGATCCTTTGATAAGTAAAGAAAAAAGCATAACACATCAGTTCTAAAAGGAGGAAAACAACAACACAGACAGGAACAATTTCTTGTTCTAGTACTGAAATAGGGAAAATGCCCCTGATAAAATGAAGACAAATACTTTAGATTAATTTCTTCCCCATGTAAGAATATCTTTTATGGCTAGCCAACACCTACATAACATTTGTTTTGTCTGTTCAATGTCATAGTACTTTAGGCTACAGCTAAGAATAGAATTGGCAGTGCTGAAAGGCAACAATAAAACAAATGGTGTATTTTTATGGTATTTTAGTGCAGACAAGAGCAAAAGGCATCAAATGCTCACACAATAAAAAAGATGCCAACGTTTTCAAACCAAAGTTACTGATAGCTCAGATTAGCCTCTGCAGATTTGAGTCCATGACAGCACCAAAACTTGGAAAGTTAAGATGCAGAGGTCTAAAAATCTAAAGCTGGAAACTAAGATGTGAGATTTGGCTATGACTTAGATAAATTAAGAGTTACAGGGCCAGAATTTCAGTTAATTTAAACTGGTTTGGCTTTGGTGACTTCATACATTCTATGCCAATGGAGCAAAAATGAGTTACACTTGCTGAAGATCTCACCTGCACTGTTCCAAACTATTTAGAGGAGTCAGGATCGTAAATGCTTAGCATTTAAATTTGCCCAATGGCACCAAATGGATTTTTAGATTTTTCTAGCCACTTGGATCACAGAGAACACCATCTGAAGGACATGGATGATATGTTTTCAGTAATTGCCATCTAATTTCAATCTGTCTCTCTCCATTTAGTTCTTTTTTATTGCTTCCTCCTCCTCCTGTCAATCCCACCCTCAGCCTCAGGGACCTTTATATTTCCCTCCTTGGCTGGCCCCCTTTAATAGGGCCATGCCTTGTTATTTTATTACTCCTTAAGTGGCCTCCTGTGTTTGGGGGGCCTCTCCAAATTCAATTGCATCTTCCAAAGCTGAAATATGAAAGTATTTTGATAGGGTTTGTCAGGAAGGAGGTTAAGATGCACAGTTGGACTCGTGATCAGTTGACTGACTGAAAAGAAGCCATTCCTGACATCACCCAGTGTCAACCACACAGGATTTTCTGTGGAAAAATTAGCCTTTTCACCAGTTTAATCCTGTTGATTTTTATAAGGTTTTGCTTTTAGATGCCTTAATTCTTAAGAAATATCAGGTATAGCTGTTAATATTATTCAACATTTGGAATATTTTAAGAAGTTAGAGTCCAGTCCTACCAAGTCCTGCTTGCATTTAAGTTGCTAGTAGTTATGTCACTGACTTTAATAATATCAGGCCCTGGTATATTATTTTTGGTCAACTTGCATGTACTTTTGTGTCAGTGTACACAACACATAAGAGTTTCACTGAAATTGCTTTACTTTTTATAGAGCCAGATTCTGTATCTCTGACTGCTCAGTGTCCCCAATTTTCAAGTCAGCTATGTCTACTTTTTGACTTTCTAAGCTTGCTGAATCATTGCAATGTGTGAGTCAGCTCAGCATCACTGTATTATATTGTCAGACGTGAAAAAAGGAAAATAATACCATTTATCATAAACAAAGATTTTTAAATCTATCATATACAGGAAACAATTTATGTGTTCACAGTATAATATTGCTTTAGATTTTCTGAGTATAGCAAAACAGTTTAAACTCTAGCCAAATAATCGATACATTTGTAGGCACTAACCCATCATTTATCTTTGCACATCTTAGACAGGAACATTTGAGATCCCAGGTTCTTTGTGAGGAAGTGAGGCTGTGACTTGGTATCCCAGGGCACAGCTTTTCCAGCTCTTATGGGCCTCTGTATGTTTAAGGTCACCTTTCATCCTGAAGGTCACTGCCTGAATGTGGTGAGGGAAATGACTGTGACTTGTTTAGAAACCCCAAAAAGTTCATGACATTATTTTACACAATTGTAATACCTAAAATATGCCATTTTTGAGACAGGACAGAAAAAAACCAGTCCTCAAGGGAGAAAAGAGAAACTTAAAAAACCTACTATGCACTGGATGGTTCCTACACCTGTAATCTTTTCCTGTTAGACTTTGATTTCAATCCCTTACCCTTTTTTTGAATGTTATCTATTCAGACTGATATACAAATCCAATATAAATAAAGCCAGTACTCTAATTCATGGTGGAGCCACACCGACTCTCGTTGAATGTAAAAATTCCACTGAAGAAATGTATTCATCCATTCCTAGGAGAGAGACATAGGAAAAACTGCTTGTGTCCTAAAGAAAGTCCAGTATTTAAAGAGAGATTTTTATATCTTAGGAGGAACTTTGGCTCATGTCAAACATACCAGCCCCACCTGTATTACTCAGCCAGATTTGCCCAGACATCAGCACTATTAGTCAGCCCAAGCTGTGCCAAGGCCTGTGCCCCAAAGCTGCTGTGCCAGCTGTGCAGGGTGGGTGACAGCCCGGGCCACTCCACAGGGGCACACACAGACTGTCTGATGTGATTGCACTTCCTAGCCTTTGACAGGTGCTACATTTCTCAATATTCTGGAGAACACAAGAGGGATGAAAAGGAACCTATGTAATGAGAGCCTTCAGGAACAAGAGAAGAAGAGAACTTGCTTTCCTCCCAGCAGTCAGATGGGCCAAGCTCAGGCTTACTGGGACAATCCAGCACTGAATGGGTTAAAAGTTTCCCTCCTGTACCCCTGGATTCTTTGCTGTTTAATTACTGGATATATTTACCTGCCTTCACCTGAAAAGCTGAACGAATTGTCAGCACTAGGAAAGCACAGAAAACACAATGTGTGGTTGTGTGATTAAAGATTATCTTATAAAGTACTCATACTACCCAGATAAAAGGTACTTTTTCATTTCTGCATGCTTAGTTTTTCAACCTTAATCTTCTAACATCCTTGCCTGTAGCCTTTTCTGAAGCAAAAATGTCTTACTGAGTGATAATTATCAAAGTGAAGATGGTATCATAAACATTTCCAAGGTAAGCCATCCTATACCTGCTGGTCACAGTCAGTGAATCCTTATTATGCCTAAACCAGCTTGATATTTATGCTATTACTGAATCATTCTTGCCTTTCCACCAACTAGTTATTATGAACCAGGGAAATGTTTTCAGTCTTATGCTTCTAAGAAGCATTTCCAAGAAAGGCATTTAGTCACAGCCTTGTGTGCAGCCCCAAGTGATGGTTGTAATAGAAATACTGAGCAAGCTCCTCAGACTTTGACTAATTGCTGACTGCTGACTGCTCACTTTGTGAAGTCAGAGCTGAGCTACAAACACACACACACAGCTCTGCAGGGATATGAATCAGAGCAAGAGCAATTAGTTAAAAAAAATAATCAGAAGCAGTTAAAAATAAAACACGTGATATTTTTTGAACTTAATTGTCCAAAATTATGCATCTTCAGTCTTTGCCCTGTATTTAGTCACTCACAGAAGCAAACATGCATCAAGTTCCTTTGTGGAAATAGGCACTTGTGTCTAGAGCCTTGAACTGCACATCAGTGAAGGTTTGTGTGTAGGAAATAGAAAATAGCATGTGAACACTTCTGGGTATAGACTGTGATTTTTAGCTACTATTACGATTCATAAATTATCAAAGTTGAATATAAGGCATGATAAAGAGCACAAAAATAAATACCAGAATATCCATGAAAAAATACACTTCTAGATTGGAAAAGAGAGGGGATAAGGACACAAGAAATCCACGTGACATCTCAGTCCAGAACCACAAAGAAAGCAGAGCACCTCATCAGCTCAAACTAAGATGTTTAAAGCAGCACATCTGCAGCTGAGCCCTTTGCTGCTGGACAGAAACACAGATAACATTAATGAGGCCCCTACCAGACATTTCTTCTCTGTGGTTTGGGGAAGCTGTTTCAGAGCAATAACTGATATCAGGCACAGCCAGGGCAGGGCTGCCACTCAGAAAGGCTTGGGCTTGAACCAAAAAGAACTTCACAAAACGCAGCAAGGACATATGTAAAGTCCTGCACCTCCAGACAAGCCTCCTACAAAGCTGTGCTGGAAGGATCTGGGAATGCTGGTGGGCAGGAGGCTGAGGGGGAAGAGCAGTGAAGGCCCCCAGGACCCCCAGTCTGCATGGACAGGAGTGTCACCACTGCACCGAGGGGAATGATCTCTCCCCTTTAACAAACACTCCTCAGACCACAACTAGAACAGTGTCCACCTAATGTACAAAACTGCATTAGGGGAAACAAAGCTGTTATTGCCAGCACAAAAAAGAAAAAAAAAAATAAAACAAACTAGAAAGCTTGAAAGCTGCAAAATATGAAAGTGTTATTTGAGACACGAACATTAATCCCTCAAGGTATTTTCCTACTTCATCCTCCTTTCCCCTGCTTTTCCTCAGACTTTCAGATGCTTTATGAAAAGGATGAAAAAAAAAATCTTTAAAGTTCTATTTTGGACTGAAAACTCCTTTCTTTCTCACTGCCCCAGGATATATTTGATTCCAATAAGCTACATGAAAAATCTATTTGGGATTTTCTGATATTCTCTCTGTCCTGACCTATTGTATCCTCTTTCAACACTTTGTGAGAACAGTAATGTCATAAGTGGATATTCAGACACTCCCTGCATACATGGAGCTCAGATGCAGCTGCTAAACAGCAAAAATCAGATTATTGCTTACACTGAGGGGTGAGGGATTTGGTTTTTTGGGGTTTTTTTTTAGTTACATAGGCAGTACTCGTACCAGGATATTGCTTGACAAACATCAAGACTTCAATCTTCATAGACAGACATCCTGACTGATGGGGGGACAGAACAGAGATGGTCAGAAATTCTCAACTTCTTTAACTGGAACTTGGCAAATATATTCATTTTCATCCCAGGGTTTGTGCCAGCTCTTGCAGGGGAATCTTGTTAATTTTTGGGGGTTTCTCCTCACAGTATTATTCCCACAGGACTTCTTCCTAACTGAAGGTCAGGAATTAGTTTCATTATGTTACAAAAGTGTTTGTCCTCAAACAAATACTCCTTGCCACCATCTCCAGTTATCATGAATAAAGATAAATTAAGTTGGCATGAGAGTGTAAGGAAGGACAAAAGTAATAAATAATAGAGCAGAAAATAAATATATTTAAGCACTGCAGAATGCAATAGGTTGGGGAGGATTTACTGTATTTTCTCAAAAGATGCAGCTTTCTGAAAATAGCTGGGTGGCTCCTGTCACCTGATTTTTCTATGCATTTCCAAATTAAGAAATACAAGATTTGTGTCACTTGATAAAAAAAAGTTCAATTAAAAAATATCTTTATGTTCACTGAAATTGACTTTTCTAGTTCATTCTGTTGTTTGACGTCTTCAAAATTAAAAAAAAAATGTGAAAAAAAGATTCATTTGGAATAAAATTACTTTGTATATGGATAAAACTGCATTTAGGTCTCTTAGGTAAGTGCTGGTTTGTCTGTGGTTCTTGCAGTTCAAGTCCATTTCTCAGTGTTCTGCAGAAGGCTGAAATATCTCTATAGGAAATTCCCTGACCACATTGGAGCATCACAGAAAATCTGTGTTTAAAGGTTTTAAAGTCCACATTTTGATATGCCTTTTTTTCTTTTCTTCAAATTGAGAATTTCTTTAGATTTGAAGCCTTTGTAAGGCTAAATATTAAGAAATCTTTGTTAACATCTTGATTATTGTAGATCAGCTCATTCAGTTCTTGTCATATATATAGTACATATTAAATATATATGTATATACAGCCATTCACACAAATCCTTTCTAGAAATACTTCTTGGGAAATAATTGATCTGATGAAGTTTTAACCCCCTTTCAATTTCCTTTGCCTTTTCATAGGCATTTGAAATGTTCCACTTTTCAAAAACCCTCTTTGAACTCACACAAGGGGATTAGCTTTTTAAATTGAAATCACACATTAGGTGCATGTGAATTAATTAGCAATGGAGTACCTTTCAAAGGGAATTAATTCCTTTTGACAGAAATCAAGCTCCTTTACAACAGGGTTGGTTTGTTTTTTTTTTTTTTACTTCTTCATACAGTTTTTCTCTTTTTGGCTGTTGCAACTACTGAAATACAATTTTCCTGGTTAACACACCCCACTGAGGCAAGGCAGGCATTTGCAGAGAGAGTTGACATTCCTGTGCTGACAACCCAAGCTCCTGTTTGCACAGATGCTCCACATCTCCATGAAAGAGCCCCACAGTTTTGAACTTAGTGAAAACCAGAAGCCCAAGGTGGATATTCAAGGAACAGGCTAAACTAAACCCTTAGCTCATGGTCACTGTGCAAAAATATGGCTGTATATTTACACAGACTTTAGCCTATATTTTAAAGAAAACATTGTGACTTAATGCAATTTGAAACCCCTTTTATTCCTAGAAATTGCAATAAGGATTAATGTCTTATGAGTTCAATTGCAAAACTATTATTTTATTACCAAGTGTTCAAGGCTCAGTACATTATCACTTGGAAAGTGAAGTATTTCAGGTAAAGGGAGTCACAGAATGTGCAGGCACCAACTGCTGAGAATTTAATTTTTAACAGGCTCAATCCGTAACACTGTTCAAAAACCTTTTTCCTTTCTCTCAAAACACCAAGTTTGGCTTCCCCTGAGAACTGTACCTTCATATATGTTCCACTTCATTTCTTTTTTCCTCAACAGCCCACAGAGACACACTGACCAGTGGGTAGGGGTTTTACCTTCCACGTTCTTTCTAATCCATTCCACACTTCCAGTTTCATTTTGGAGATGAGCACAAAGGCAGCCTTTCCAGGTACTGGCATGATGGCCTACCCAGACTAGTCATAACAGCTCCTACATTTACATTAAAATGTGCATATGTGTTTTAAATTACTTTTGACTAATCTCTCCTGTCCTCAAATATTATTCTTATTTTTTATTATTCATTTAGATATAAAATATTAATGGAGTTTTATTCACAAAGGGGCTTTGCTGAGAGCATCTGTTCTCAGGTAAGGGATGACAGGGAAGCAAAAATCTTAGTTCTAATTTATTGAGCCTGAGGGGGTTTACAGGTTAAAGCTGGCACTTTTAAACTCAGATGGAGACAGAGGTTTCAGCATTTGTGATTGCTGCTAAGCTAAAAACCCAGTAAAAGATTGACTTCACTTCCAGCATTTCCATGTAGCTGCTTCTTCAAATCCACTATCCCCTGATCTTTCCTGAGCAGGACACTGGGGAGCTCACCCCAATATTACCTAGACAGTGGGGGAGCCTGTGAACCACCTCACCAGCCTTGGAGGAGCAGGAGCTAAATCCTCCCTGCACAGGGCAAAGGTGGCTGCAGGGGCTCACTTTTCCAGCTGGCAGCAAAACACAAGTCTAAGGCAGGTCCATCATGACCAGTGCCCAAGATATTTCACTGGGTGTGGGTTCCTGACATCAAAATGCACCAGGCAGGGTTGGCACACTAGACCATGTTGAAAATATGTGGATCCTTCCTCCAAAATCCCACAGGAGGAATGAAAACTTGCACCAGTCACAGAGCTCTTTGGAAAGACAACTACGAAAATATTTCAAAAAACCCTCCAAGTCAAATGTTAAATTTAGATTCAAAGAAAAGAGATTTGTGGGGGAAGTTTTCCAGATAAACAGAACAGTTGAGAAAGATGACATGGCATTATTACCAAAGTTATAACCCAAGTTGGAGTATAAGTAAAAACAACCTGACCTGCCTTCCTTCAGCCCTGTTCTTGTAAGGGTTTCTTACCACAAAGCAGTTCCTGGTTTGTAAGAAATCCCTATTTTGACACTTTATCCCAGATTAATGTTACTTTGCCAGTCACTCCTATTGTTCCCATGACACGCTATGATAAAATGTGTTGGGAAGATATGAATTTTTAAAATAGAAGCAGACAAACATCTGCCAAAACTAGTCCCCTTCACATTCTGAGGAGTCCTGAATACCAAGCAACTTGACTTCTTCTGAGAGCTATGACTTATGCAGAGGTTGCTGATATGGGATTTAGAAGATTTATGTTTGATTCGTGGCATAGAGCAGATCCCTGATGTCATTCCCTAGAAGTTATTTCACACCCTCAGTCTCAGTTCCCCAGGGGATGGGAGGGAACGCTCCCTTGGGCAAGTTTAGAAACTGCACTGACCATAGTGCAGCACTGAGCTAAGTGAGGGTGCAAACACTGAGACAATGAGGGTGCAAACCAAACAGCCTCCGAGACAGTTCTGCCCTGATTTAGTAGCACTGATTTGACCTAAGTAGAGAAATATTTCCAAATCTGATGTTGTAGAGGAGAGAGTTCTAAGGTGCCTTGGTAATGGCCTTTGGTGAGAGCATTCTAACCTGTCTCATGGAGAATCTGCTTAGTGCACAGGAAACATTGCAGACAGAGCTCCATATTAGAACAGGACATTGTATTAGAGATGAGGGGTTTTTTCTTAAATGAAAGCAGCAGCTAACCTCCAGGATGTGGTGAAAGAGCCCTGACCCCACAATAAACCAGATTTAAAGCAGAGAGGTAGCAGCTATATAGCCTTGAACAAGCAAGGTTTGAGTGAAAATAAGATTTTTAATTAATCAGATTAATATTGTGAAGAGTAAGGTGAGTAAATGCTTTTCCACAGCGGAGAATTCCAGAGACATCACTTTAAGGACAGCTGATGACAGGAAAGCCACCACTCTCAGTGGTTTGATTAAATATTCAAACAAAAATGTGAAGCAGAAGAAGGAAGTGCTGAAAAGTTATAGCATTTAGGGGGAAAAAAAGACATTCAGGAAAAGCTGGTGTTCTGCTTAATTCAGGGACAGTGAATTCACTCATGCTTTAAGAAGAGAAGTTTAAGGAAGGAATGGATAAAATAGGACTGTACACATAAAGGGATAAAAGTAAAAGGGAAATTAGGAAACAATGGTGATGGACCCAGTGACCTTTGCTGTTCTGGTAATTACAGTTATTATGTTCCTAAGTTATGCAATTCCCTCATGGTTGTGGCTTGGATTCTATGAATAAGACCCTTAGTGTTAAAGTAAATCAGGACTTGTGCTATTTTTGGTTCTAAGCTAATAATTAAACAAACTAAAATAACCCCCCAACACTCTACATTCAAATCCTTCCCCCATGCTTGAATAATAGAATGAGATGCAAGCTGCCAAAAATGGAGATACTCAGACATGAAGCTGCTACTTTGTGCTAAAATCTTACCCTTGTCTACATGTACTTCACCAGGAGGGTAATGATTCCACCTAGGTATTTATTTGAGAACACAATGTCATTGAAGCCAAGGTTTCAAAAATGAGTTAGACCAGAAAAACCCCAGATAACATCACTAGATCAATTCAAAATAAGAGTTTTTTAAAAGCATACATTTTGGAGGTTTTTTCCCCTATTTATATTTTTAAACTTCAGGATATAGTTCTGCTAAACTTTCACTCTTTTTTTGTATAAGTAAGGCCTGAACCTCTGTGCAACTGATTCCTCTCTTTCTCACTCCTCTTTAGATGAGTTTCTTCTGGGCAAGAGCTGGAATCCTGATACCAGTGCAATTTCAGAAACTGAAGCTTTAGAGTTGAAATTTTTGAAGACATTTAGGCACCTAGATATGAAGCCAAACATCTTGTGTGATTTTAGGCACTTGGACACTTTAAAAAAATCTGTCCCTGCTGGCTGTTTCCCATATCAGGGATGCTCTGGCTGCTGTGTGACAGGCAGGGGCACAGCAGACCAAAGCAAAGAATTCCTGACACAAGTGTGCACAGCACCAGCTGGTGTCTGCATTCAGCAGAAGGTGAAAACACTAGGACAGTGTTCTGCTTTCTCAATTCCAGCCCAGTCACTTGTTGGAAGAAAGCCTTTCAGGAGGCTGCAGCCTCTGCTGCCACAATCAAGGCTTATAACTTATGCCTTAGGGTTGCAGGGGGAGAACAGTGCCTGTGGCACATGTGGGGAAGGACCAAGTCACCAGAGCAAGATCAGGAGGGGCCGGGAGGGACATCAGTCAGATGGAATAAATTCAGATATTTTAGTTGCAGACAAGACAGATGGGAGGTACCTCTCCTGCTCAGCTTGCTGCCTCTCTCTGCTCCACACGACAGACAGCTGAAAACACAGACATTTTGTTCTTGAGTGGATCACTTAATGTTCTTTCTTGACATTGGTTAATGCAGCAAAGTTAATTAGTGATTTTAATCTGTATCACAGTGCTACAACTCCTGCTTTATTTCAGCCTTGCAGAAAGCTGTAGGTTTCCCACTGCACCATTCCCACCTCAAACACATGGCAAGCTGCCTGAGGCCAAGACTTTACTGGGAGCAGAATTAATTGCCAAAGGAGCACTTTGAACAGTTACAAAATATGGGCTCTGCTGAGTCATGTGTAACACACATCCAACCTATTTTTCTTACTACAGAGTGTTCTTTTACTATTATTATATATTCTTCCTGCTACATGAAATGGTTTTGAAATCAATGGTGCAGAAGCTCTACTCAATTCATTGGGAATGAGTAAAAGATTGAAAATTGTATGTAGAGTGACGTCTGCTCATTGAAGGGTTGAAAGATCCTTCCACTGAAGGAAGATTATCCCATGAGATGAATCAGCAACACCATTAGGTTTGCAGGCCAAGTTCTTATCATATAGTTTCCTTAATATATATTGATATATATATATATAATATATATATATATATATATATATATATATATACACCTTATAACTGTAAAACTGATTCTCACTGAGTATATCCAAAGGCTTTTCCTCAACACAACCAGCTGTTATTTTACATTTACTTTTACTAATTATTTACAAGTGGAGTTCTGATTCCTACAGAAGATTCCAGACCTGATCCCCCACCAATATCTTTCTCCCTTCCTATCAGCAAAACAGCACTTCCTGAAAGCACAGCAGATGCTTTGTCTGTAGAAATTGGATTAGTTAAGGGAATTGACAGTCCAGAGAATTTCCATGTTGACAGAACTTTTTAGTTTCACAGGAATGACAGAGGCTGTGGAACAGGGCCTGTGCACTTAGGTGGGTTGAGGAGTAGAGAGAAAATGAAATGAGCACTTCATACCTTCTGTTTCCATGCAGTTTAAAAGCATTTTGACTATTTTCAGAAGCTGTATCACCCATACAGAGAACTCTTCTAGGCAGCAAGTTTAAAATGCAAACAATATGCTGTATTATTTTTATTACTCTTACGCAAAATCCTTCTGAAAGGCAGAAAACTTTCCATTACTTTCAATTACAGCTTTCCATTTACCACCAATCACTTTGAAAGTCACTGTGCCAGGGTGTGTTGTGCAGTCACAGAGGCTGGCAATTACACAGTGTTACTTGTTAAACCCATTTCATCAAACACACGGATTCTTTCAGGGGACAGAAAGGTGCAAAGATACCCTGTGAGGTTGTCTGAAGCAGCAATTGTGAAAGCACATGCTCATGTGAAGTATCACAGCTGATTTTGTAAAGTTTTTCAGTAAATGTTCCTGGAATATTGATATGTGTTCCAAACCCCAGGCAGGTACAAACTCCTCTCAGCTGGTAACCATCTGACACAGTATAATTCTTTTGCTTTGACTTTAGCTTATCTAGAAGGCACAAAGCACTGCACTCCTGAGAATTCTGTTTTGAAATCAAGCACTACACCAAAAATGACTGGTTCAACAGTTTTGGTAAAAGTTGAATGCAAATTGCATTGCAGTGGCAATCTGTACAGAAATCTCAAGCCAGCACAACATATTCCAGTTATGATATTATTCTATTTCCACTGTCACAAGAGATACCATGTAATATAATGCCATATTAACTGGCTCCTCTGTACAGCAGCATTTACAATGGGTGGCACTGTAAAAAAAAAAAAGGTTGTAAACTTTATACCATGGTATTTTCAAATTGACAGAAGTGATGATTTAAAGGAACTGCTACAAATATTACAGCTGTCCAAAGACGTTCCAGGCAGCGGAACATTAATACTGGGAGATCATTTATCTGGATAAAGCTTGACATTAACTTCCTTTGGCTGGAAAAAATAAAATCTCTTGAGATGCTTTTCTTCAAACCGAGATCCAGACTTTCCAAACAGCTCCACTTTTATCTAGACTTCCAAACAAACTCACCAGGTACTAAGCACTCATTGAGGAAAACGTAGGCTGGTAGCAAAACAAGACAAGAACCCTCCCCTCAAAAGACCCTTCAGTCTGAATCAGGAAAACTTAGAAAACAAGCACAGAAATAAAGGGGGTCAGACCTTTGTGAAAAAATGTTTATACTGGCACTGAAAACTTTCCTACTATTGACTTTTTTTTTTCAACTCAGATTGTTTCTTGGGTTCAGGTTGGATTCAGAAGCAGTTTTTGATATCACAGATGAACTGCACTGAGCAGCTGCTCTGGGATGAAGATTAGGCTCTGATTGCTATTTCTCCAATAGTCACACACACACACAAAGAAGTAAAGGTTAGCAAAGCTTATCATGTCTCATAAATAAGATTTTTCCATAATTTCTTAATTTAGCCAGCTCTGACTGTGGAATAGCATGAGAGATGAGAGAAAGAAGCAAGAGTTAAAACAGAGGTAGTAGTTCTGTCAAGAACAGCAAGCCCACCCATGTTTGGGAATAGCAGGATAATATTCCAATTATCCACATTAATTTTCTAACTGAACATTACACTGAGCATGAGGGGATTTAGCTCAGGTGCACACAGCAGGGATAATCTCATTCCAAAAACTCACAGGTTACAGGAAATAATCATGACCCACAACTGCATATTGCAACATGTTCTTCCCCATCTTTTCCTGGCTTCTATAGGACATCTCTGGATTTCCTCTCAAAGAGTAAGATAAAATAAACAGATACAGCCTTTACCATTAATAACATATCCTGCTGTTCTGTGAGAGTGTATTGGTAGTAAGAAGAAAACAGCTTGGAATGTTCAGTTTCTACAAATATGGATTTGATCAGGATTTCAGCTTTGCTTTTCAGAAAATTTCTTAGGACTCTGCACTGCTCTGTGTCAGAGACATTTTGGGATAGAGCAGAGCTTTGAGAAGATGCCAATGTACTGAAGGGGTTTAGAAGCAAGAAATCAAAACATTACAATAACTGCAGCAAGGTGGTTCCTGTGCAACAAATCAATAACGAAAATATTTAAGCCAGAATTTTCCAAACCACAGCAACTGATGAGCTCCTTTTCTTCCCCTAGAGCTGGAAGAGGTCCAAGAAAGTCCAAGTGTATTACTTCCATTTTCTACACTGGAGCATCAGATTGAAATTCAATCTGATGGGAAAGAGGAAAGGATTTATTTTAGAAATGGGCATAAAAGAAAAAACTTCAGTGCCTTTCTTTTTTTCAGCTTAATGACCAACATGTGGTCAAATCTGCTTCTTTGTTCTCTGTCCCCCATTTGAATAAACAACCTCCTCCCCACCATAAAACTTGGACAGAATCTCACCCTGAGCTGCTGAGCTGACCAGTACAAACACAGTCTGCTCTAGGGAATCCGTGATGTGATCAAGTTTTTGTTGCTACCTGATGATAAGATTTCAGTTTCATCACTTACTATATTTATTTCATAGGACTTCTATGGGATTTAATATTATTGCTTGCTCAGCTGCAGCAAGTGATGGCAAAAGATTTACTTCAAAATTCTCTTGTATCATTTAAAGAACTTTAATAGTGCAGTAATTTCTGCATCATGACCTGAGTTGACCATGGTATTGAAATTCATAAGGGAAAAGTAGAAGCAGTTTGTTGTATATGGAATAATGACAGTTAAAGTTTAACCAGAATTGAGTTAGATCTGGGGACTTTAAAATGAATCTGGCCACCACAGGACATGCATATTTATGCCCTTTGAAGACTAGTTGGTGTTGCTAACTTGAGTGTCTTCTACTCAAAAAAAAAAAGAAGAATTTTCTGGGAGGAGGTCAAAATGTTTCCATGCAATGCTGAACAGTTGAAATTATGGCATTTTCCCCAGAGAGTGTGGTTATTCATGGATTTGTTCAAGCAAAGGACAAATACATTATTTCCAAAATCTTTGTGAAAAACTCAGTCTGATGAGAAATCTCAGGATTCAGTTTTTCCTTTGTAAATGACACATTTTAAAATGAGAAGCTAAACTCTATTTGTCAAAATCTGAATGAGTGACTGCACTTAAAATGTTTTAAAAATGTGAAAATGTGGAGGCAATATAGCTAATGAACCATGTGAAAGCATTTGACAGATCTCAGTTACTTACTGCTGTTTCTTTGGAAGAAAAAAAGAGGTGTTGTCAGGACTGATATACTTGAATAATAGTGGCATTTGTATAGATTTCTTTTTGCATTTCTCAAGCTGTGTTTTATTTTTAAATCTAATGTTATATAAAAGTATTTTAATTATCAGATTTTTGGGGTTTATATCACTGATTGGAAATTACTTCATATAACTAATGTGGCCAACTCATCCCATACACTGTGGTACTATGCCCTCACTGTCTTATGGGACTTGAAAAATTACCTCCAGAATTGTGAGCTAAACATTAGAGCTTTTAAGAGGTTGTGCCAGTTTTCTTTAAAATTAAATACTAGTGAAAATACTTATTTAAAATGTTTCTGAATAAGAATAATGGGGTGAAATTAAGATTAGGGTTAAAGCAAAGGTGTAAGAAAAAAAGTAGGAGTGTTCCTTGAAAACATCCACCAAGGAAATGAAAAACAAATCCCACCTTTATAAAACTACTTGATAATATAGTGAATTTATAACACGTGGGATGGGAACAGTACAAGAACACTATAATGGGCAAATGCTGCAGTTCAACAATTACACAAAAGATTTTTGCTACCAGTTCTTCAGGATTTTAACTGGAACAGAAGTGTTTTTGTTAAATTGCATTGTGAACAGGACAGGACTAAACCTCATGGAATGAAAACATTCATTAAGACTTCATGGAAACATTGCAAAAAGCATAGCAAACACCCATGGAAATATAACAGCTGCAGTAAAACTGTGAAGTCCACTAAGTGCAAGTCCTGAGGCTTGTGCTACTGATTCACCCCAAAAACTCTGAGTACAAGGATCACACATGATATAATTGCCCTCTGAGAGTCTCTGAAGGTATTACAATAGATTTACTGGACCAACACACACGTCACAGTTACAGTTATTTAATTTCCCAAGCGAGCTCGAGCAGAGCATTCTTATTTGAATAACACTGACAACTTGGAGCTCTAAAAGCTTAGGAGTCATGCAGTGATTTACCTGGGAAACTCAGTTAAAAAGAGTGATTGAAATTTATAGTCAAAACAGTACTGCAGCCAGCTCTGATAGATCCTGAAGGTGTACTGCGTTGTGCTTTGGGCTCAGATCTGGTAAAAAAAGAAGCATGCCAATAGTCCTGTTCTTATTCAGGTCAGTGATTAGAATTATGGCATAATTCAGGTCAGAATAACCTTGAGAGGTCTAACCCTGTGCTCAGAGCAAGGTGAACCTGAATCAATTTGCTCAAGGCCTTGTCCAGTCAAATTCTGAGCTCCCTCCAATTATGGGGATTTCACAACTTCTCTGGGCATTCTCTTACACTACATCTCTAGCAGGGAAGTTTTTGTTTCCTAAGCAGAATATCTCATGTTACAACTTGCATTCATTACCTTTGCTCTATTGTTTTTCTCCCCTGAAGAGTTTGGCTCCATGTTCTCTCCATCAGAGAGCTGAACACCCCCTCTTACTCTTTTTTTCCTGAGCTGAACAAACCCATTCCATTCTCTCAGGCTCTCCTCACAGGCTCCTGACCACTTTGGTGGCCCACCACTGCATTCACTAGGTCAGCATCTTCTGTGTATTGGGGAGGCTCAAACTCTACATGGTAATCCAGCTGTACCTTACAGAGTGTGAAACACAGAGGAATAACCACTTTTAGAACCTGTGAAAGTCACTGCATCCGTCACAGATTCGCAGGGAGGGCTCCTGCAGCCAGGCCTATGGTGCTTATTGAACAGGAGAGTTGGTGCAGGAGTTTTTGCCTTTTGTCACTGAGCAACAGAATGAGGAGACTGCAACAGAGGAAATAAAAAGGCTCAAGGTCTGACTTCTGAAACAGATTCCTCTGCAGGAAAACCGGAAGGTCAGAGCTACAACTGCTTCTCAGCTCTGACACCTGGGGTGGAATTCATTTCCTAAACATAGGCATCACTTATAATTTTAGACACCTTACAGTGGCTCACACAGCCTCTTGAGCTTGGCAGGTCGACAAAGGCTTATAAGACCTTTGTCTTTCTAGGAAGGCAGCTGGAGGCAAGGCAGGAAACCCTTAATGTGAGAAATGGTGTCTGCAGTGGCACCTGTGGGTACTGCCATGGGCTGACCAGGCAGGGAGGCTGCACAGACCCACTCACTGAGGACACACACTTGGACCACGAGCAGCAGCTCCAGCTGCTCTGAGCAGCTTTGCCTTTGGCACATCCCCAGTGCAGGCCATGGTGTGGAACGTGGGCAGCACATCACATTAACTGCGAGCACAGACATGTGAGAAACCCCACAGCTCTATAAAGGACATCAAAGGTGCAACCCACGGTTCCCTGCTCACAGCAAACATCACAGCTACTCACTCCAGCAGAGAGAGGAAAAGGAGGGGAATGGCTCGGTCCTAACAGAGATGTTTGGCTTCTTTTCTCTCGCCTTGAAAGGGCTGGTGTAAGAGGGACACTGCCAGCTTGGGAATTCAGCTCTCTCAGCTGAGCCCATGGCCCCAAGCCAGGCCTGTGTGTCTTGCACGTTCAGCACTGCTCCAGAACCACATCCTGAAAAGAGTAGCTCATAAGTGCCTTTGACATTTGCCTTTCACAGTGATGTAAGTACTCTGACTATTTGAGTTGCTACTTTTTATGCTGCTTTAAATGACAGTAGTATCAGAACTGTGCTCTGAATACATCAATTTACGAGAGAATGTTACCTCAGTAAAATGAAGACTTCAGAAGGGTGTACAGCAGTCTAAAAATAGTTATTTATTCTGTACATTTACTCTGTGTTACTTATTGTTTATACTCAGTTCAATACACAGTTTACAAAGGGTGACTCATACTAAACAGTGATACGATGTCTCACAGTCTACACATTCCTGAATAAAGCTCCACCTATTGAAAAGCTAAGCAATAAATATAAACTCAGAGACAGAAAATAAAAACTGACCCCCTTTCCTCTACGTCCAACCAGGGAGCTTTCCCTGAGCAACCACTTGATAACTTCAGAGTGGAATACAGAAGTCACAAAGGTGGTATAGACAGATGAGAGAACAGAAAGTGCATCACATATTTATCTGATTGCCACATGATAACCATTTTCACAAGTACATCTCAAGGGAAGCATTTGCATTGTTTGACTCTTAATCCCTTTTGTACAATACCTACACCGATTTTTTTTTTCAATTGCACAAAAATTAATGTTTTGCGAGCATTTTAATTTCAGAGTTTTAGTCACTTTGAAAAAGACTTTAAATCAGCTTAAGTCACTTCCTGAATATATTTTTAGGATAGTAAAGCTGAACAGAAAGCTGTATCACAATGCAGAAGACAGGAATGTGATCATAACAACTTTCCAGAATTAACGATGCAGCCTATAATGGGTATTATGTGACTATGGTGCTCTGTCACTCCTGGAGAGATACACAAGTAGAATTCTAAAGGCACTGAGTTCTAGATGGTTCTATATAAATTTTGAGTCTGGTAGACGTGATGTTTATTTCTTAATCCAGCAGACATTCCTGCAGTGACAGTCCTTCACCAGCCAATGCCTCTCTCCTGAAGGCATTAGCAAACAGTGCTTCTCCCTTAGCCAGAATGTGTAACTATCTGTTTAGGTGAAGCTGCAGACATTTTGATTTCCCTGGCAGGATCATATTCAAACTCAGCATCTTTTTCAAACAAAACATTCAACAAACAAAACATGAGGGCCGTGACACGATTAAAAAAAAAGACAAAGATCAATGAAACTCCTGAGAGTTTCAGTCCCTTCACTTCACTTAGTTAATAGGTTTATTAAAACCCCTTCCATCTGAACAGTTGTCTCTCTGAGGTTTCTAGTCATTACTGAGTCACATCATATTAGAGCTTACAAAATGCCTAGGAAGGGATTTTAAAACTTTATTAATCTCCTGGTCCCATCTTTGCCATATTACAGAGGTGTTTAGGGACCGGCAGTCTGCAATAAAATACAGAACTGGGAGACTGCAGCAAGTTACACTTGTTAAATCTCATCCTTTGCGTTTTGTAACATGCTGGAACACAGTAATGAAAAAGTAGTTAGAGAAATTACATTTAACCTAGGAAGCATGCTGTCCATTCCAATCCTGCAGGAAATTCAGTGTGAGGCATTGGTAGAGCTGCTTTTCCAGAGCAGTGAAAAAACCAGGAGACATTTCTCCTGGCTTTCCTTCTTCATGTCTCAACTATTTGTTCCTGTTGTCAACAAAGTGCATCCAACATATTTAGGTGGTGCATATAGAGAAGCACATGGATGCAAAGAGTGCAAAGAATCCCTTCTCCCTCTTTCTGCCCATCACAGGAGAACTAATACCAGGAACAAATCCAGTAAATCTTTGTCTACTGTATGCCTCCTGATCTACTGGGCAAGAATGCATTTTCTTTTTTCCATTTCTTCCAATCCAAATCTGAGACACACAGCCCTATGTTTTCAAGTGAATACTCAGTAAAAGCTCAGCAACAGTTAGAAGCAAAATACATGAGTTTCACTATTCCTGGACCCAGTCTTATTCCAAATCCTGATATTATTCTTCTCTTTCCTCCACATAAGACATAGTCAACTTTTAGCTGTGAATGAGTTATAAGCACCAAATGGACAGATTAGGCTGCTATTCCCTAAGCAGATGCACTTACAAACTCTA
Organism: Manacus vitellinus; assembly: GCF_001715985.3. Taxonomy (NCBI): domain Eukaryota; kingdom Metazoa; phylum Chordata; class Aves; order Passeriformes; family Pipridae; genus Manacus; species Manacus vitellinus. The sequence goes on from NW_021938949.1 coordinate 12,567,455, forward strand.
CTGACCTTTGACAAGGAAATGGATTTTGCTAAGCCACCAGTTACTGCACTCCTTGTGCTCAGAGACACAATAAAGCTGCAATTTGCCTCCTAGAGTTTTGTCAGGAGCTGCTGCAGAATGTCAGGCTGCAGGGCTGTGGTCAATGAACTCCAGCCCATCCTCCCCTTGCTTTGTTACAGGAGCTGCAAATCTTGCTCTACAGAGGTTGAGGAAATGTACTTTTTTGAACCTAAATAGTGGGAAGTTAGTCAAGCACATAATTCTTCCCAAAGAGCACAGTGACTATCACAGCAGTGGTACTATAGGAAACACCAAGTGATTTCAGTCAAGGAAAGTGAAAGAAAGTATTTCAAAACTCAAACCACAGAAAATCTGACTGCTGGCACTAACTGCAGCAGCGTGGAAATTGTATACAGGTATTGTTTTACTCCTGCTTAAAGCATCTTCCATTTTCTTAGCAAATCTAGAGTGGTTTTGACTTCTCTGCTACTTGAAAAGCTCTTTTTTTTTTTTTACATTTGTGATACTTACTCAGTTAAATACTGGCAAAAAGAACAGTGAGACAACAGTGAAAGAGCAAATGTTTACTAGACTTGGTACGAGGCTGCTTGACCTCTTCCTCCCTTATGGCTTTATTGCTTTGCTTATTGCTGTCCCATACCTCTCCTATATCACCTTTTGCCTTCCAAGAATTTCCAGTGATCCCACAGATAATCCCACTAACACTTGGCAATACTGATCTTGAACTCAGACCCCTTTCCAGGGGCTGTTCAGTTCCAGTTCAGCTGCAAACTTCTCTATTGCACCCTTAAGCCTGAGCAGCTATTTTTAACCTTAAGGAAATAAATGAACATGGGAACAGCACAGGTTAGGTGTGCTAGAACCACATGAGATCTGTTGTTAGTTACATTTGTTTCACTTTTTCCTGTAGCATTTCTTATTCTGTTATTTAAACATTCCACAGACAAATTAGCTCTGCACAGTGAACTTGGGGCTCTTGGCTTCCTGCGCTCTTTTGTTCTCCAATTCATCTGTCTCAGAGTTCTCTACCAGCACCAGTCACCATAGAAACTGAGCACGTTTCAGTGATTATGTTGGGTGTATTATATAAACTTCAGATATAGTAAGAAAGCTTTATGAAAGGTCTGCAAGTGGGCCTTGAAGATGATCAGCATCTGAAAGTCTGTTCCACAGTGAGCCCAGTCTTCTGTGTCCCTGTTATCTCAGGCTTGTCAACCACCGGGACTGGCTCAAGCCCTGCTGGTGTGGTAAAGTGGGATTTGCTGCAGTAGCTAAACCTGCTGGTCACACAGAAGATTGATATCAGAGACAAGAGAAGTGGCTGGGAGCCAGTAGTTGGATCAGAACACAAGGTGGGATATGGAAAACTATCTTAAGAAGACATCTGGCCCCTGCCTGCTCTGGAAAAGACTGCAGCATCAGCAGAGAGGGAGCTGCATTTGTCAGGATGAGTAGTGCTGTGACTGTCACCAGCATGGTGACAATCCTAAAAAAGGTATTTTCTCGGTGAACATGGGGAAAGCAGCTGCCCCAGCAGTGTTGCTGCTGTTTCTGTTGTCACAGTTGCTCTCAGGGTGAAAGCAGATCTGAGGCACTCAGGACAGCTCTGCTCTGAGTGAGCAGCAGCTCTTTGCTGCTGATACAGAAGCTCTGAAGGTCAGGCAGGCTGGGCTGGTATTCTCACTCCTACCCCCACTCAGGAGGACTTTTATGGTGATGTCCATGCTACAGCTTCAGTTCAGCAAGGTGTTTAGGCACATGCTTGACTAAGCAGATGACTAATACCACCAACTTCAGGCTCTTCAATGAAAAAAAGCCACAAAGGACCCAGCTCTGCTATTCTTACCAACCTGCCCAAAGTATTTGCTTGCTGAGAACGATGGTGTAACAACAAAACAAATACTGATGTGAATATTAATTGTGCAGTCAGGCACAAGAACTGCATGGATGGGCAATTCCATCTGCTCTGCCAGGACCCTGATGCTGCACATAGGTGCTGCATTCCTGCAACTTGGCAAAAGCTGTAGGAGTAACACAGCTGCTCATATATTTCAGCTTAACAAAAACAGATAATCTCAAGACTATTATTAAAGTAATTTGAAGTGGATGTAAAAGCAATGCTTAATTAATGAGAATGATTCAGTGTGTACTTTTGTGGAATACCAGTCTATACTTATTTTTGAACCATAAGAGGAAAAATGTCAGAGTTGAGAAGTATGTTGCTTAATTCCTCCTGTATGGAATATATTATTTAGAACAACAGGAAGATGGAGACAGAAAAATATATATAAGTAAGAATATATGCCAGTGTTCTCTGGTCAGGCACATCAAACTCTCCCACAACAGGTGTAGGAACACCAAGCTGATGTGCTCCAAATCTTTTATGAGAAGATGATTCCACATGGGACATTTTAACATTTTCAAGAAATATTTTGTCTTGCACCAACAGCTTTGATTTTTTTTAATATCTTCTCTACATAGCCAGTTTTCCTGAGACCACTATTGTGTGAGCCAAGAAAATGCTTCACAAACATTAAGACCAGAGGAAATAATTAAAAATTTTTTTCCCCTCAACTACTAATTCCTAACAAATTACACAAAAGTTCCATTTCACATGACATGCTAGTCCTGCCATCAGCATTTATGTCCTTCTCTGGGTCAGAATTTGGCTGGCTGCAAGTGAGAAATAGGATTCTAAGCACAGTAGTGAAAGAATTAAATACAGAATGAAAGGATAGTATTTTAGTGCAGAATCCAAATTATTCTAAGGTAAACAAATTCTCTTTGTGACCATTAAACGTGCATTTGAAATCTCATTGGTAATTAGTCACGTTACACACACACTAACCATTTTACAAAATAAAATATCTTGGGGAGTTACACATTTTGATCATTCCTATTAGTGAAAGCCGTTAACATTCTAAGCAGCTGAATTCAAATATATGTCTCCAGGGAAGAAGGTACTTCAGATATAGGTTGATAAATTATCCCAACACGCAGCAAAACAACCAGCCCTGGGTGCAAAACGCTGCTAGATCAGTATCTGACATCCCTTTTGCATGGGCACACCGACCTCACAAGATCTAGGGCAATGGAAAATGAGAGCCAGCACGTGCCCTTAGCACACTGTGCTCACCAGGACAGCCCCCAGCATCTCCCACAGCAAACACAGCACTGCAATGGCAAGCACTGAGGAGGACTCTTCTGGTGGCAGCAGTAAAAGGGCTGAAGAGCTCCCCCAGACACCCGTGGGACAGTGACAGCCTTGCCACGGCTCCAAAGGCACAGCAGCCTTTGCTCAGCGGTTCCTGGCAGGGAGGGGGCTCTGGGAAGGGTGAGGGAAGGGCACTGGGGGGGGAATGGCACCATCAGCCCACAGAAGAACGGGCCATCCTGACAGGAGCCAGGACACCTCACTGCAGCTGTGGCTCTCCCACTTATATTTTGGGTGAAACTCCTGGTGCACAGTCCCAGCTGTTCCCCCCGTGCTGGGAAAAGGGGTGATATCAAAAGTTACAGCTGGGTGAGCTAATCCTTCTGGGTGCTTTTCCAAATGGGAGGTGAAGCAATAGCTGGGGAACTGTCCACTGTTTCCTCTAGAGATGGAGGAAGCAGAAGGAAGCCTCTCCTTTTTTGCTTTCCTTGTATCCCTCATTCTCCAGTGTGTGAGATGGGGTGAGGCAGTTTCAACTTAAATTGGACCTTACACTGAATCCCAATGCGATTGTCAGCGAACACAGCAATAAATTCCTTCTAACAGAATAAGTAGGCTTCAGATGCCTGTTTGAGTGCAACGAGCCCCCCAACCTGCCTGCAGGAGTTAGCACTGCACAAGTTACGGTGACGTGGACTCCAGTCTGCCACAACAAACTACTGCAACCACTGAGGCAGATAAAACCAGCTTGTTTACAGCTCGTGGAGGTCTAGTGCATAAAACAACCCCAACAACTTTTGATTTATACTGCAAGTTGGATATCATATATTTGATATAAACACTGAGGCAAAAACATTGGATGCTTTAGAATCACCTTTTCAAATACAACCAACTATGAAGTACTTTTAGCAATTCAGGAAAAAATTCAGAACCATAGACACAGACTTTTACAACAGATCTGTATGAGTGCTACTGATATTGTAACCTTAAAAATACTTTCCTAAGCCTACTTGTTTCATCCTACTAAGTGCCTAGCAATGATTTCTTGACCCTCTTTTTTTCCTTTATTTGCACTTCGAAGTTAACTGCATTGACAATATCATTACAGGTAACCAGCAGCTTTAAGGATGCAACATCTCTTGTGCAGACATTAATCAGCAGGAAACAGGCAGCAGATGCTATTTGGTCAATATGCAGAAGATGGACAGCTGCCTTCAGCAGAGAGAATAACTGTCTGTGTTACAAAGGAGTGCTTATAGGGCCTGAAAAAGGATCAAGAGAAAGTAAAAAATCAAAGCAGGATGAAGACAAAATTGTAGAAAGCCTCCATCTCTTTGTCTGTGTAAGGGAAGATGTAGGTCACTATACAAAACTCTGGTGGAAAAAGAGTGAGGAATGAAAAGAATGGAGATGCAAGGCACGGAGACTGGGTGCTGGCAATGCAAATCATCTGAGAATTCAATGAGGCTGAATTTCCTTTAACAACATGGAGAATCCTCTGCATTATGCATTGGGAGACAGAGGGAAGCACAGGGCATAATTCAATTGTACAGTCCAAAGCAGAATAAAGCAACTAGAGTGAGTTTATTGATCTAAAGAGAAAGATAAAGCAGTAGGTGTAGATAGAAACATTTCTCTTTGTTGGTATGATGAATCCAACACATTTACTGACCATCCCACTTAAAGACCCTCTTCATTATCATCCTAACACCATTCTCCTCACACTCCTTACTCACTTTGATGCAAGGCACTCTAGAAGCACAAAACACAAGGAAATGTTGATATCACTTTTATGCAATTCAAGAGCCTTTTTATTTGTCTGCCTAATAGGAGGGACTGATTCTCCATTCTTGTTGATGAAGAAAAGGAACAGTAAATGCACATTGCTGAGCAGCAGTACATTTGACACTCCTGGTTAGAAAGCACGATGCAATAGGGTTATTGATGAGTCCCTCTGGGTTTAGAAATCTTTTAGAACCTCTCTTTTTTGAGTGAAACAGCTCAAAACACAATCTAGTTGCTTGCCCAGACATTTTATCAGTGTTTAAGTGCAAGTCCACTTTTGACAGCATTTTGTCTGCCAAGAGTGCCTGTGTCATATGATTCACTAGACAGGAGACAAAAGAAACTTGTCAAAGGACAATGTCAGTGCTTTCTGAGCCATAAAACTCAGTCCTCTCAACAACCTGAACCCAGAGCTCCCAAAACTCTTCCAAGAAACAAATAAAAAATCATTTGCCATTGAATCAAAGCTTGATGGGATTGCCAGAGAGAGTCTGCAAAGTAGAGAAGCTAAATAAGATCAGAAGTTCACAATTAGGCAAGGATGAACACAGCTCACTAGGGTTAAGCTGATTTGCTGCTGTCTTCCTTATCATAGCAGGATTCTCATCACAAAAAATAACCTCATTAGGTAGAGCTCAAAAAAAGAAAAAAGAATAAAGCAATATTCTATTTTTAAAAAGGGAAATGACTCAACAAAGAAGAATAAATCAATGATCGTGTGATAGGCTGAAGGTATTTTGTACAAGAACTTGTGACAGTATGCAGCACATAAAGCACCTGTGGGAACACACATAAGATTTACATGTACTGGAAAGTGATAAAGAAAAGGGCAAAATAATATAAGTGAAAGACAGAAGCAGTGCTGGAAGGTGCAATTCTTGTGGACACCTTGTGATTGATGTCCTGACATCAAAACCAGGTCCAAAGTTAGTGTTTCATCTACAGTCTCATTTTTCCTGTGCTTTACACTGCAGGGGTTCCCACTGATACAGTGGAGGTTTAGTTTCTGCCACTAAAAGGTAACTCCTTAGCACAGAGATGAAGTCCAACAGAGGGTGCTGCCCTAACCCACGGGTCCCTGGGATGGAAACATGCACCAAATGGGGAGTGCTGGGTTGGACCCATCAGGAAAGGGGTGACTCTGCCATCAGTATACAAGGTTTTGTCCTGCCATTCCTGTGCAACCCTGTATTTGCCTTTAGGGCATTGTCTCTACTGGGGAGTACAGTAGGTGAGTTATAACTGATAAGGATGGAACTTCACAAATAATTTTGCCCTTTTAAGCACAGGTGACCTGCCCTCATCCTCATCACTTTCTCCTCTCCCCAGTGTTGCTCTTATAAAACAAAATAAAACAAAACTAAACATACAAACAAAAAAAACCCTCTGAAAACCTGAGAATTTCATGGACCATTTTACTCTATGGACCCCCAAACAGTTGCATCTGAGCTGCTGGGAAGCTGTATCGTAGCAGGACAAATAAGAGACTGGCAAAGAATGGGAGCACCTGAAAAAGGCTTTAGTTGCAATAAGAGTTGCAAGAAAACGTACAAAGATGTGAACAGAATTTTACTTTATCTTTTTTTTTCTCTGCTGAGATGAATTATAATAGAAGTGAAAAGATGAACAGGTGAGAACTTCAATTGTGGCAGAATGCAAGTATTTGAAAATTGAATGAGGGGAAACAGGTAATTACAGTCCTTGTGCATTAGCTGTGACAGCTCCTTAATGGTAACACACAGCTCAGGGTGCAGAAACAAGGGCAAAGAACCCAGGTGTGAATATTGCTAGAGAGAGAAATGCTTCAGAAAACACATGCATCAGTCAACTATTTGCTCAGAACAGATGTATTTCCCACCAAGCCCTCCAAAAGCCCAGTTTGGTTCTCAGAACAGATACAGGAGAGAATTTGCTTTCTCAGAAATTGATGGGAATCTGGACATTTTGTTTCAGAAGTTCTGTGAAGCCTGAACAAACTTTTCTGAGTGCTACTGAGGAGCAGTATTACAACTGTTAGGAGTGCTAAAGTTTCTGGTTGCTAAGATGCACTGACCTCTCTTGGGGAGCACACTGATTATCTGATGTGTCTTTCAGAAAAGCAAGAATGCAAAACAGCTATTTGGAAATTAATATACAGTCCCTTCTGTGAAGAAGTCTCAGATTGAAGTAGTTATAGCCTACTAGATAAATACCATCCTCAAATGGGCATCAAAACCAAATCTGAGGAAATTTGCCACTTATTTCTGTCACCTATAAAATATATGATCTTGGTAATTTATGTGGATTGTAAGTCTTCTACCACCACTTAAGATAGCTATGCTTGGCAGCTAATAGCATTTGGGGAGCAGTTTATGCACCTTCTGTATCAATGTTATGAAATTTGTAAAGCAGATGGAGTCTCTCTGCTGCTGCAACTTAAATACCCCTGTGTCCCTTATTTGTCAAATACACACACTGCACAAACATCCTGATTGCCTCTGTCATCAAGGAAATCAATAATATCCCGAGTTCTCAGCCAGAGCCCTTCTCAATCTTATTTCTGTGACAGAGGCACATGCTCACAGGGTCACTGGCAGGTGCTCCAGCATCCTACAGGTGAACAAATTTGCTCAATGGAACATTTGCCAAGGAACATTTTCAATAACAAGATCATATGAACAAAGAGAGGAAACACTGTGGTTTTACTGTAAATTTGGGTAGCTGAGCAAATGAGATGAAGGTCCAATAGGCGAGTATATTGCCATTTTATGTGCACAGCTCTGTTGCTTCTTGATGGCTCTGCTCTCCACAGCAGGGCTTAAGATTTCCCAGTTGACTTTACTGCTATACTTAACGTACTAAATATAGAGAATACTTGACTCAGATTTGTAGAGTGGCAGTGCACTATTTCTCACAAGACACCCATGCTAGCAAATCCAGTTCATGCCCTGGAGTAAAGTCATGCAATGTGTGTGGGGATGGAACCCTGGCCCTGCCCACGGGGTTCTCCCCTGGTGCCCAGCAATGTTTGGAGGGACACAGAGCAGGGACAGGGTCCCCACCCAGATACCCCCAGCAACTGTCCCCAGGGACACTCTTATTCCATTATGTGAAATTTCCCTAATCTAATTCCAGTAATGACATTTCCAACATTTCTAATTGTATAATTATCCACTAGACTAGTGACAGGGGAGGGTTGTTTTTAATTGGATGGTAACTTTTGGGGGATTTATTTAATTCTGATTAACATTTCTCACTATAGTAAATATAGGTTTACTGAAGCAGTTGGTTTTTCCTTCCTTGGAGAGCTGAGTGTTCTGCCTCCCTAATTCCACCTCCTAGAGATCCCCAGTAGGTGTTTCATGTTCTTTTTGGGAGGGAACACCAGGCAAGTTATTCTACTTCACACATTCCCTTTGGGATGTAACAATATGGACTGGCCAGGGAGGTAATTTCTGCTCCTTGGGAATCTTGAGAATAGTTTGTTCTACCTTGCTTTGGTTGGAGCAGCACAGAAAGGAGTAGCACTGCAATGACACTCTTTGATACATATTTCTAAGAAGAAACCCTTATTGTGGTAGAGGGATATGTATGGGAAGTACTCTAATCCCAAGAATTTGCAGGATTACATGTTTGCTTTTGACATCAGGCCCATGAACTCTGGCCTGTTTCACACCTCTGGACCTATGCAGCCAGTAAAACCCCTCTATAACTGTGAGCATGAGATATGATTCTTTACTGACATAAATTTTTTCATTCAAAAAAGAAAAAATAGTTCTTAAAAGAACTTAAAACTTGCCACAGCCTTCTCTTAATTATAAATTAATTTTTTTTTCTTTTTTTTCCTGAGGAAGTTTCAATGAAACAAGCATTATATCTAAGCTTCTTTTGCTTTTCAACTGTGGTGATATCAAAACACACTAAACCACTGGTGTATCTTTAACAAGTTGTAGCACTTTGCTGGTCTGTACTTTTCTTTAAAAATGACATGAAAAAGAAAATATTAATGTCTTGCTTGAAGCAGTTACCATGCATTAACAAAATCACAATTCCAAAGGACTCCTTTGTTAAAGCACCTTTAGGGAGTGCAGGTGGTTAACAAGGTAACAACAAGGTTTTTCAGATTTGGGCTCTGTTGGAGCAGGAGTGTTGATTCTGTGTTAGCTGGAAAAACACTACATAAATACGTATATATATATATATATATATGGCAAAAGTGACAACAAAATACAAGAGATGCCCATAAAGTAACATATGTGATATTTTTGTGCTTTTCCTAATTCAACTGATAAAAAGAAAGGTGATCATAAAAAAATGTAGCCATTAATTCAAGCACATAAGCGTAGAACATTCTGCAAAAAAGAGCTTTAGCTCCAACAATACTGTTCCTCCTGTCCATCCATTTCTCCAGTAAAGAAGGAAAACTCTTCATAACTTCAAAAACAATTGTCATATTGTAGGCTGTTATATTAATTGTTATTTCTTTGTTAAAGTCTAGCTACTTGAAAGCACTTGTAAAGTTATGTACCAAAAGGTAATGTAACCATAACTCAGGAAATAAGTTCTGCTAGGAATTGTAAAAGCCAATATTCACTCAGATAACCAGCACTGCTCTGGGATTCAGGGTGGGATATTTGCTCATAGGAGCACAGAGCTTGAAGGCTTCCAGGGCACTTGGAGGGAGTGGTGACAGAGCCACTCTGAAGCTGAAGATCAGCTGTGCAAACACACTGCAGACAAATCCCTCTCCCACACAATCACTGCTTGATCAAAACTGTGAATCAACCTCTGACCACTGACACAGCAGAAGGGCCTAGTTTTTGTGTTCCTAGTTTGTTTGTACTCAGCTTAGGGGAACTGATAACACATCTGTCTACCTGTGAAACAAGGTACTTTTTCTAAAAATAATGCAAAATCCACAAAACACTTTTCCTAACTCAGGGAACCAATACTCAGCATACAACTGTAGGTACTTCAATACTGACACCCATCTCTCCAACACAAAATATATGTTTCCCAATAACAGATTCCAAAAGAGCAGCAGGGCTTTCCTCTCCTTTCAACCTGTACTACTGTGGATAATTTCTAGCCTAGAATAGGTGAGGATGGCTCACCATTTCCTGATCTGGTCAAGTACTTCTTAAGCTCTTATGAATTATTTAGCAGGGGTTTAAAAATTAAAGCATCTTTGCTTTTCTAGCCTAGCAGACACCTGACTGTAGCGTGCCACTGACAAGCAGGAGCTGAAGCAGAGCTGAGGTAGCTGCCCTTGTGGAGGAGCTCACCCTGTGCAGTGCAGAGGCTGCCAGGAGGATGAATGGCACCAGTGGGTCAGTCCCTGCTGGGAGGGCTGGGGCCATAACCCACCTGTGCTTGCAGCACTTTGTGGCCTGTGTGTTTTCATCTTCCCAGCTTCCCCTACCCCTCTGTAGAAGTCATTAATAACGGCTGGGAAGGCTGCTAGCTTTGCTTTTCTCCTCTTTTGGTAGGAAGAGGAAAGATTCACAAGGAGCAAAGGTCAGTCAGCTGGGGCACTTCTTGCTTTTAAGCAGCAAGTATTTTCACATCCTTCCATCCAAGTACATAAAGCAGCAGCCAGACTTAAGCAATTAAGCTTCATTTCAGAAGTAGTTAGGTGGTTCAGAAAGAAAGAGGTTATCTGAAAGAGTGCCTGTGGACCTGCCCTAGAAACATACCCACAGACTATCACACAACAGAGAACTATAAAAATACGTGGATTTTTGTCAGAACTTTCCCTTTGACATATAGTAAAGAGAAATTAGGTAAACAGTTTACAAAGAAAACAAATTTAAGAGAAAACAGTGAAGAATAAAGAGGAGAGATACCTGGTTTATAAACTGCCTGTTCCAAAGTGAATCCAACAGTTGTCCTCTTTTAAAATCTGGTTTGGTTGAAGCACATTGCCATCATCCTGCCCCTCTGCAGTCTTGGTCTGTGAATAAGCACACACATAAAAAACTATATTTCTCACTCTCCCCTTTTCTGACAGCCAGAAGAGTTTGTTTTTTATTTCAGAAAAGGTAGCATATTGTTTAATGCTGAATCTTATTAAATACTTTGCAAGAGAAAAACTGAACTGAGTTTGAAGCTGAAAAGATAAAAGTTAAATTTTAGAAAAAATGCAGGTTTTACACAACATGTATTAATGGGGAGGGGAAAGGTTGGTCACACATTGACATACCCAGTTCCATAACCAAGATAACCTGATCTTAGATAAAGGAACACTGTGCTAGAACACACCCATGGAATTCCAAAGAATGTATCTTTTTAGTTTGGCTAAGACCAAGTGATGCATAAAAGTATAATGATATGAGCCTAAGAGCCTTTCCCAATGGAAAAACTCATAGAACACCTCCCCCATACAGTCACTCATCCTACCAAGGAAAAGCAAAAACTCTTGTTTAGCACATCTTTGTCGTCATTCTGCAATATTTCTGTATATAGTAGCAAGAATCAAGGCTGCTATTTTTTCCTTTACGATGACACCAGCTTGGAAACTCATCTCTGTTCAAGCCAAGACTCTCCAGCAACATGCATAAGTGATTTCTCTGGGGTGATACAACAGACACCAGAATTGACAAAGAACCTGTTCAAGCTGTACTTGGGAATTGATACCTAGCTGTGCCAAAAGGAGAGAAACATGGTCCAGAAGGAATGTGAGAACAGAATCTGAGATCCCTTGGGCTGCTGCCGTGAGTTGAGCCCACTCTGTGTGAGCACCAAGCAGGTTGTGCTGGGAGAGTCCATGTTTCCACTGCAGTCTCAGGTAGGAAATGGAAATTTCCCACCACTGAACTAGTTACAAATGCAGCAAACCAAACCTTGCACTACAGCATCCTGGTCAATATGAAATAACTGTGGATGTCAACAGAACTGTACCTGATACTAGAGGTGGGAGTATTTGACTCTGATTGCTTTAGAAGAACCTCAGTAACAGAAGGAGCTCAGACACAGAAAAGGAGCTTCATGAGAGAGCACTGTTCAGTGAGCCTTTTTAATATTTAAGGACATTTCTTTCCTGGAATAATTTCTCAGGACTTCTGTTTGGTTTTCAGGTTTTGCAATAGAAAGCTCCCTATCTTTTCCAAGCCTCAAACTGTTCCTAATTTTCTGCTGTGGGCCAGGCAGTGCAATAAAAATGGACAAACCCTTTTGTGTACAGCTGAGTATAGGGCAGAAGAGCTGCACTTTTCCCCAACATGCCTTCCTGACCCTAGAGAAGGAATCCACACCAACTCCATGCCCAGTGGTGGCAGAAATGGGGCAGGCAGAGCACTTACCCAAGGATTAAAGCTGGGTAATGCTTCCAGGCACATACATATGCTTTTGCTGAAAAGTAAGATGCTCTCTAACATTGTTTGTCCTCTTTTAACTTCAGCAAAATGTAGGTGTTACAGGGGAACATTTTCAAGGAGCGAATGAGTTGTGCCAATGAATCTCAATTATTTGCTAATGAGATGTGTGATTCCTAAGTACCATTTTGAAAATGTACCTCACACTGTTTGAATGTACCCCTGTGTTCTCTAAGGGTGAGGCAGTTCCCCTGAACCTTGAAATGAGCTGGCAGAAGGAATGTTTTCCTTCATGCTTTCTGGGAAAAACCTGAATCACAGAGAGCTACACCAAAGTAACAAGCAGTGTAGGCAGGGAATGATTATAATGGTGTGAGGCTGAAAACTTTATTTTAGACTCCTCAGTAATTGCAACAAAAAGAGAATCTCGCTGACATGAGGCAGAGAAAAGGCAAAAGTGAATGTGCTGCCATTGATGTGTTTTTAAATGGAATGGACAGTTCAGAAATGGAATGGTTGTGCACAGCTGGCAAAGCATGGCCAGAAAAATAATCACAGAAAAAAGGGAAGGGGAGGGGAGAGTGAGGGACAGAGAAAGAGAGGAAGATTACAAGTAAAATCACCACAATGGAAATGCAGCTTTGAAATGTAGGAGCACTAAGGTGGAAGACACACGATCACAGAAAAGATAATTAAAGGAGCTAGAAATAGAATAGAACAAAAATAAAGTAATATTACTAAGCAATCTGACAAAAATTATTACTTTGCTTATTGGTTAAGTGGGTTTGCATAGTAAATATAGTTGAAACATTTTGGCCTTGCAATACTAGAAAAAGCCAACAGCACCTGGAAGCTCAATGTGGCTGCTATCCACTTCATTCAAAGCATCTTCTCTTCTGAGGTGTCACTGTTGCTAAAACAGCATGCCCAAAAATGGTAGCAATCACAGGAAAAGTGAGAGGTCTAATAATTAATAGCAGTGATGTAATTACATGATGTCTGTTTCTTCAGTAAGAACTAAAATGTCACCAGGAACAAAGGCTTTGCAATAGACTGTTTAAAGGAGTTAAATAAGTTGAAAAAAGTGTGCTTAGAAAGAAACTTCTGAATATAAGCTTCAGGGGTAACTGTAGATGGCTAGAACAATTTCTTCAGTACCTGCACTACCCCAAGCACTTCCTACTTCTGAACACATCCTCTCTCCTGGAGACCTCCAGTTGGCTTTGGAGGTTACCCTGAAGTTTTCCAGAATCATCAAGAGAGATTTTGGGAAGTGAAGCTCAAGCATCATCAGATTTGAAGGTATTTGGGGGGTGAGGGCAAGATACCCAAAGGAATCTCTCTCTCTGAAATTACAGCTTCCTTTCAGACTCTGGTACATCATCATGTCAGCCTCATGCCAGTTCCCCACTCAAAGTTGGTCTAGAGCACTGTAACTCTGTTAGAGAAACAGAATTGCTGGGAAACTTGTCTCCTCTAATTCACATTAGTCCAAATCTGCCCACACAGTAAAATTAAGTAATGATATGTTTTTAAATTGCATGAAAGGGAAAAAAAAATTCAAAGTTGCACTTGTGAATTTGGAGATGATAAATGCAGTAGATTAAAATGAAAATATATTTATCCTCATCTGTTTGCCATTTGCTAGTTGTTCTCGCACGTGTAACTTGTCCTGACAGAAATCTGCAAAACCAAATTCATGCCTGTTTTCTCACAGTACCCTTTTTGAAAACAAATAACTATCTGTAGGGTTAGCTCTGTCCCTAGGGCTGATTAGGAGTTAAACTATGCTGAGAAGTTATGTTGGTAAATTACAGCTATTGTATGCTATTAAATATCCATTACCAGGATAAGCTGCTTCCTACCACATATTTATTAAGGTTAATTTACAAGGTGTATTGAAGGCATTACTGAACATTTAAAAAATGTTAATAGCTACAATTACTAATAAATCATCCTGACAACAAAAAAGTCCCTCCTGTTCTTCAGTAGGACCACAAAGTTCATTAAGTCTTCCCAATGAAACTCTGACAGAAGCAGCATTAGTGTTTTTCAGCTCTTGCACTGAAACAGAATGGTCTCAACTGCACAGGGATGCTGGACAGTCTCAGTAAGGTAATTTTCCTATATATAATGTGCTAAAGGGTCTCTGCCCTATGTCTGGCTGCCACTTCTGCCTGCATTTGGTGGTATTTACTGCCTTCCACATTCCCAGTTCGTATTTGTGGAAGAGGGGAAACCAGCCTGAAGGAAAGGCCTCCAGAAGTCAGCTGACAAGTAATGGCTTAGGAAATTCCAATGTCAAAGGTAGAAACTCCATTGTCAGAGCAGCTTTTCAGTGTTTATTCAACTTACACATGATGATTTGAGGACACGGATGACTCTGCCTTTTTGTCATTTACAAGCAACCCCCCAACACCTACGATAGCTGTTCACAAGAAAACACAATGTCAGGGAGCTATTTTTTCATTTTCCTGCTCATTTTATTCTTCCTTTATTGCTGTGACCTTTGAAAAACATTATTTGTGTGGTTTTCATTGGATCCTTCATGAGTTGTCTTCTCATCTGCTTCTCTTTCCTTCCTATTTCCTTCTAACTCTCTACACAACATTGTCAGTGGGTGCATTCCTCTGATTTCTCTGTTGGCCTTCCCTCAAAACATATTTTCCTAACATTTGGTTCTCTATTAGCCCATGTCCCTTAACACACTAGCAACATGATTAATCAGCTACTGATCTTTTTCTCCTGCTCCCTTTACTAAAATATTTGGAAGCCTACTCTCTGCTGCCCTGGTGACTCCTCTCCAGCTTGGGGCTGGCAGCTCGAGTTGTTCTTCCTACGGTAATTCATCTTCTTGCTTTCCATGCACAGTTACTGACAAATCAATCAAACTCCTACAGCTGAATTTAGCAGAGGCCTCGGACTGCAAGTTACACTATTTCAAATTGTATCAAGAAGGGACATGCAAAAAAGAGATAGAGCTGTTCTCTCATTTTGTTTAAATGGAAAAACCTATTTATTTAAGTCTAAAATTGCCTGTCAATCAGACTCATACTTAATAGAAATACCACCGTTTCTTTGGTGTAGTAATACCCAAATTTACCACTAAATTTTTGAAGGGTCTGTGTATAAAGATGAATCCCTGGGATGAAAGCATGGTTATCATAAGTTTGTTAAAAAACTGGTTATAAACATCAGCACAATTAGGGAGTGTGCTGACTACCAGCACATTATGTAAATATGGAAAAAGAATTACATTTTAGGTGGGATGATTATGATAGGTGACAATATGTTTCCTTTCTTGTCATCAGTCAAGTCAAACTAGCAGGGAATTCAACATATTACACTGTAATATTAGTACACTAGCATTAAGAAACCATTAAATAAAAATATTTCTCTGAGGTATTAATTAGAGAGGCTTTGGTTTATGCTCAGAAACATTTTTATACCTTTTTCAGAAAGGTCATTTCATGAAGAGTTGAATGCTTGCAATTCTGGGTGTAAAAACCTGCCACTAAGGGGGAAAGAAGCTAAATGGAAAAAAAAAAAAAGAAAGAAAAAGGTACTTTTCATCAGCCCTTATACAATGTTTCTTCAAATATACAGCATGAGGAAGAAATAAATGCAATTCTTCCCTGCCTCCTATCAGCTATTTGTAAGGACAAAACTATGATCTCTGAGAGACATAGGAGCCTTCTGCTCTTTCCAGGCATTCCCAGTGCCCCAGCAGCCACGGAGAAGCTGCATTTCCTTCCTTCCCCAGGGCAGCCACTGGAGCTGGGCAGCCAGGCAGGGACAGAGGACCTGGTGTAGGACCAGTGTCTCCTCTGGGGCTTCCCCAAAGCCCTCCTGTGCTCCCTGTGCTGCCTGCAGTGGTGCTGCACAGCTCCCTGCTCTGCCAGCCTTCCCTTGCTCCTTTTAAAGACAAGTGGAGGAAGGGAATTGAGCAAAATGTAGTTCCACATCACTGCAACAGGTACAATACTTGTTACTGTGCCTCTGACCCCACCAAAATAACTCTCACACTCGTTTTCTTGTGAACGCCAGCTGAAGAAAAAGCCCAGCTGGCTCCCTTCCCACTCAGCCACCCAGTCTGTGCATCACTGAACCAATTTGCTCCAGCAGACTGAATCACCCTCCCAATGCCCTGGGTGAGCCACGAGTGATCCCCAGCCTTGAACAGGCCCCTCTGCCACTGCTGTGCTTGTGGTGGGATGTGAGGATCCAAGTGGCTCTGGAGCCACGTAGCCCAGGGCTAGGAGGAACCTGGTAATCCCCTGCTCTGCTCCCCAGAACTCTGCCTCTGCCTCTGGGGAGCAGAGTTCTGCCAAAATACAACACATCCATCTGCTGGTTCATCCCAGCCCTCCTGGGCTTTCCCATGGGCTGCTCTGTGGCACGAGGATGGAGTTCTCTTCCAACCATCCATCTAAGCACAGTCACTGCTCCCTGTGTCTGCAAAGAACTCCTGTGGGCCTGGGGCAGAAAAGCTGCTCTGGTCCAGGGGATGCCAGTCAAAATATACTGAGAACATCTATACAACGTGCAGCTAAAACCCACTCACCACGGGGGCTCTGTGTTCACTCCATCCACAGGAGAGAACCCCACTCACCCCTGGGGCACAGCTGGTGCATTTTCACACTACGGAACAGAACAGGGAGGAACTTTGAGCTACCAACAAAGCACAGCACTTGGGGATTCAGTGCCACTCCTCCCTGCCTCACTGTGTCCCATCTCCAGGGTAACACTGTTTCAGAACAGCACATTGTTTCAGAGCAACTCCCTGCAGGACATGTAAGTCCAGCTGTAAACAACCTCTGCTGCCTCTGCGGTGTGGCCACCACAGAAGCAGTGCTACATTAGCTCCAGAAAAGTAATAAAGTTTAATGATCCAGTTATGCCTTTCTCTTTTATGAAATATAAAACCAGGTTTTTATAAAGACAAAGTACTTTCTCACCTACATAAGCATTCTTTGGAAAAGAACCGACAATAAGTAGAACTAGAAAACTAGATTCAGAAAATCCCCTTCTAGTTTAGAATATTCCTCATGACATTTTTTCTTGATGATTATTGTCATTATTTGTTTCTAATAACAACAGAGTCCTGACATGCCCTTTCACACATTTTCAAGCAGTAAAACTTAATTTGAAATATTTAGTTTCTTTCATATTTATCTTTGTCATTCTCTGCTTGGAAGAGGCCTGGCTGGTCTGAGGGCTTACAGTATCAGACAGTCTGTCACTCCTCATGTTTCCTTCCTTTGTCACAATTTAATATATTTTGTCCCACTAGCTGCCATGAATTAGGAGCTCAATTTGATTGGAAAGGAGTCCAAATTGGTAAGCAAGTGGCATTACATAATGACCAGCTACAGCTGGAGTCTGGATTGCTCCTGTTATTGAGCTCTATAGGTAATAAATGTTTTCTTATTACATCTCATCCCCTTGACTGCAGCGAGCAGCAGTCGACACTGGTGTTGCTTATAAGCATATAGATCAAAGGTGTTCTTCTCACTCCTGGTTACATGTTTGGGTGTGTGCACATGAGCAGTGTGTCTGCTCCTCCTTCCTCCACCAGTTTGGCACAGTGGGATGCCTGGAAATGAACAGAGTCTGGTTTTGTTCATGAAAGCAGCAATAATTGCCAAGATTACTTTGTCATTAGCATCCTCATTATCTTAGTCATGTCCACAGGATTTTTTTCAAGCAGCCTTTTGTTTGTGAGGAAATAGATGTGACCAGGCAGCTGAGAACTATGGGGGACAGTACGAGACCAAGACTGGTGCTTGTAAAAATCAAAATGAAGGCTCTGCTCATGAAACAGATCAACCACAAGTCTGGTGTCTCTTTGTGACAACTGAATTAGAGACATTTTTCAAACAGTTCATTCCCATATAAAGGCTAAACTTGTAAAGGTCAGCAGAATGCTGAGTTATTTCCCGTTAAAATGTCGGTTGCTGAAGGATGCTTTTCCACTGTAACTAGATTTTCAAGAGATTTTGCTACTTTGTTTATACGAATTTTCCTTTTTTTTTCTGCTTATGCATTTTCCAGGGGAACATGTTCTACACTTTGGGTTTGTTTTAGAGATAGTAGTTGTAAGACAGAGAAATTCTGAATATATATTGTTGCTCAGTAACAAATGAATATGCATCCCCCCTTGTTGTTGTTACTACCAGAAAAAAAACACTACTACAGGTAAAACTAAGAGTAACAAAGTAATGAGAGCAGATTATGCTTTGTGCTTGGAAGGGTTTTGAAATGTCAGAATTCGGTTTCCTTCTGGTTTGGATGAAAACTAAGGATTTTGGCAGTCTCTGCCAAGGGCCAGTCCAGCAGTGAGGCTCTGACTGTGCTGCACCTCAGGGACAGGACACAGCTGTGGGGCTGGGCAGCCAAGGGCTGGGGAGCTGCAGCCTGGAAAGCCAAAATCCCAGGGCCACCTTGGCCAAGGGCTGGAGCCTCGTCCCCAGCAGCTCCTCAGCCGTGTGGCAGAAGATGAGGGAGCTGGGGAGAGCTCTGAGCTCTCATTCCCCCCCAGCTCACTGGGCAGGAACAGAGGGGCCTGGCAGATAAACTGGCAGAGCCTGATCAAACTTTCCCAATGTGCTTTTTTCATTGGCCTTTGGTTCAAACCAAAGTGCCCCTGGGTAATGCTTTGATCTGCACAAATCAGTGCTCTCCAGTCAAAGCATTTCCCACCAGCTTTAGCTGAGGCTCCAGATGACAGATTCCACGAAAGCTGGATGCCTGTCTCCATCAGATTCCTTTGCAAATCCACTCTTCTGAGAGCATCACATTGTTGGGTACAGGCCTGATGCCACGGGCTTTAATGTGTTCAGGATTAGCACCCAATGGATTTCACACTAAGAACAACCAAGAGATAAACAACAGCATTCTTTGAGACTCTTGTGGAATAATCTGTTTCTGAAGACTTGGGACAAGTGAAAAACATATTTACATGCATTTACAATATGTAAATTTTTAGTCCTCATTTTATACTTCTTGAAGAACAAAAAAAAATACTAATGTTCTATGCTATTTAGGAGTGGGGAAAAAACACATAAATAATGAATGTCATTAATGCCAGCAGCAATTATAACTGAATTGCCCACAGACATTTATTTCTGCTTATTTTTCCTCTCACTGATACTTCTACAGGAAAACATGAACTCACAACTGAATTTGATAATTTTACATAGCTAGAATTAAGACTCAATACTTTCCTTACATGAGGATTATGGTTCTTGTATTTAGTTGACATTCAAGAGGATGTTCTAGTTGTACTTTGTTTTGAAATCAGAACTATTCATTTGAGACTCATTAGAGTTGAGCCACGGGCCTTAAGTTTTACTGCAGGGCTTCAGGTCTTTCCACAGACTCCTTTAGCTTCAAGTGGTTTAGGGAATAAAAGTGAATTCATAATTTAACAAATCATAAATTATGGTTCTTTTTATTTGCTCAGAATTATTACATTTTATTAACACTTCTAGATTTGGTGATTTAAAAAAAAAATAAAAAATCACACCCCAAATCAAGAATTCAACTGGCTTGTTTTTGAGAGGATGGCTGAGCTTCCCAAACAACCACTTGTTTTACCTTAATCTTTCCAGGTTATGTATTTATAATTCTTTCTATATATATATATATATTAATTCTTTCTGTGATTACAACATTACACCGTAAAAATAGTGATTTTCTGTGAAGCAGACACATATACAATCACTGGCTGCAATATATCAACACATTTATGCCCATTTACTATTGCACAGCTACAAATGTGGGAGTGGGTGGTTGTGCTGGTTCACATGGATCTGCTGCTAACCCACAGTAATTGCCCAAACTTTAGAGGTTTAGCACATCTCTCTCCATCTGTTTTTGGAAACAATCACACCAAAACCATACAAAAGTGACCTAATGATTTAGATTATTAACAGGTACTGTTTCTTATGGCTTTGTACAACCATATCATTTTCTGTTGTTGATATTGGCTCTGATATTGTTTTATTGAATTCTACCTAAAAATAGGTATGAACTACAGCTATTTGGAGGAGGATATATTAAAGTTTTATAACATGTTTTCCAGTGCCTCATGCAATTTTTGGCTATTTCCCTGCATAAGGAGTTTGCGTGGTTGGAGGTTGAACTACAGAGGGTCGAATCCTGAAAATGGCAGTTCCTGTAACCCATCCTGCTGAAACCTGGGGTTCTCTGCAAACCCCACTGCACACAACGAGAATGATCCACCCTCAGGATTTAGGCTGAGCATATGTGCTCTTCAGCCAGGAAAGAACTCAGTTGCCTGCAGAGTGCCATTGTGTGGGATGGTTTTAGATGTTTAATACATTGTGCTCAAGTGCTTTTATCAAATAGGTCCCATATGGAAAATAAAATACTGCAGGTGAAAGTCTGCTCTTGACCCCTCTTGCCCTCAGCTGGTGCAGGACTTCACGTGAGTGATGTGTGTGCAGGCACGAGATGGTTGTGTGCAGTCCCTGATCCAGCTGGGAACAGGCTGCTTGGGCTGCAGAACTGCAGTGCTGGGCCCTTGCACACCCAGCTGCCCTGCTGAGGGATCTGTGTGCAGAAGCCCTTCTGACTCACATGTACAGAGCTGAGAGTTTACAGGTTTGGATTTAAAATGCAAAGTAGTGCTTTCTCCCCCCCTTTTTCTCCTGTTTGTGTTACTGTGTCGTACACAAAATGACATCAGAGGCTGAGCAATGTGGCTCCCTGAGCAAACTGGTATAAAATGAACAAAAAGCCAGCAACCTCGCTGCTGGCAGAGTGGTTCACTGATTACAAACCACAGCACCTGTTTTCACCTCTGCTCCCCAGAAAAGCCTCATGTTTTAATATTCTGAAGCATAGAATGTGTAGTCTACTTACAAAAACATACTTCTGAAAAACATTTGTTTAATTCATTGTCTCTATCTTAACTTTTGGCTTAAAAGAATAGGCTGTTCCAGTTGGAAGGGAAGTGCAGTGATCACCCAGTCCAGCTGCCTGAGCAGTTCAGGGCTGACCAAATTAAAGCCTGTTAAAGGCATTGTCCACCTGCCTCTTAAACACTGACAGGTTTGGGGCATTGCCCACCCCTCCAGGAAGCTTGTTCCAGTGTTTGAACACCCTCTTGGCAAAGAAACACTTCCTCATGTCCTGTCTGAACCTTCCCTGGGGCAGCTTTGAACCGTTCCCACACATCCTGTCCCTGGATACCAGGGAGAAGGGATCAGCACCTCCCTCTCCATGTCCTCTCCTCAGGAAGTGGCGGAGAGCAACGAGGGCACCCCTCAGCCTTCTCTCCTCCAAACTGAACAAGCCCAAAGTCCTTATCCTTTTCTCCCAGGACATGCCTCCCAGCCCTTTTGCCAGCCTTGTTGCCCCCCTCTGGGCACACTGAAGTGTTCCTGTCTTTAGATAAACAAAATCTCTCAAGCCTTTGTTTTAAATGCACAGTAAGGACTCCAAGTATCAGTATGAACAGGGATTACTCTCTAAGGAAACCTTGCCAGGAAGTGACAATTGTTATCATTCTAAAACAAATACATACTCACATACATCTACAAGACACAGTGCCTACAACATCAAAATTGTTCCTCACTTATATTCCCTTTATTGTAATAAAGGTCAGCTTCTTTCACCAATCTCTAGTGAAGTGGACTGATGCATGTATAATAAATTACAGAAATGCCCTTTGAGCCTCTATCACTTTGTGAAGAGAAATAGCTAGGCAAAGGGTGCTCATCCACCCATGAGAAAAAAAAATAAAATCAAACATAATAGAAAAATCTTTCTTCTTCTCTTATTGAATTTCAAAGAGAAGAGACAGAAAAGTCCTATTATATTTTTTAGTCCTGCCAAGGCCAAACAGATTCATAATTGGCAGTTAAGCACATATTTATCTGCCTTCTGGGTCTGTCTCCAATCTGAAGAGTAAAAGATCTTGCAATCTATCTCAATAAAGGCAATAACTGCTGACACACAAGGAGGCATCTTATGGTATTTATCTGTGGGACAATAGTCTCAGAGTTGTACAGCTTTCTCCATCTTATGCTGATGGCAGGTAACCCACAGAATTTTGCTACAGCTTGGAAACACACCTGAGTTGCAAACATTTAAGTAAAACCTAACAAAAATATGGAGAGAAGGCAGACACAATTTTTGTTTCCATGTTCTGTGTGGTTATTGCATCATTAATATCCATAACATGCAATGAAATATGTACAGGGTATAAGTAAATAATCTCTTTTCTCCTACACTTGTCTGAAACAAATTAAGATTAATGAGCATTTGTTAACTCCAACATAAATCAGATGGAGTATTCAGAAGAAAAGCTGTTCTGATGCCATGTCCAGTTTCTGTGTATATAATGCTCTCTACTCAGTTGCTCACTCTAAATTGCAAGGACAATGGGTATTTAATGAAAGGCAAACTCTGTTTCAAAGTTTTTTTCATTTATCTGGGGGGTTTTTGATGTGAATTGCCCTAAGCACTAGAGGATATAACAAAACAATTGTGGTTCTCTGTGGATATAAGTGATTCTGCCAGATATGGAACTTAATCAAGAAGATCTTGCTGCTGAAATCAAACAGGGGGTTACTTGTCCCTCTGCTTTCTGTGCATTAAGATCACAGATTCCAATATACACATCTGAGTGTCTGGGTACAAAATTACATTGTGTGTGTTGTACTGGATGTGAAAAGGTTCTGTACTGGATGTGCTATTTCCTTGCTTATAAAGTTCTGTCTAACTTGATTTTTGATTGCAACTATTTGATGGAACAAGGTTGTAGGATATCACCCCATACATTTCAACCATTTATTCCCATTGAAAACTAAAATGTTCCTAACAAACTGCCTCATAATAATACTTAGTTTTGCAGCTATCCACGAATCCATTCTGCCAGACAGTGCAATGAGCAAACTCTAGCTGCCATAAAGTCTGTACAGACCAGCTAAAATGAAAAAACATTGTTGTATTCTAACAATTCTGCAACTTAAAATGCAAAAAACCACTGGCAGAAGTATTTGAAGTGTTTCCAAAACATATACCAGATGTATTGCTAACACTGCAAGTCTTTAGGTGACTTCACCATGAGCACACAAGATCATTGAGGTGTCAACAGGAACTGGATTCTGAGTCCACCACTGCTGTTTAACTGAACATCTACTTGTTTTCTCCTTGGAAAGAGGGAGAAAGCGAGGCAGGTTCCTCTACCAATCAAGCAAAGGGATCACATCAGCAAGGATCACCCTTGGGTGAACCATCACAGCTGTTTAACAGGTCATAGAAATGCTACATGGAAGATTATAACATGGTCCAAAAATCCATAATTAAATATAGAAGGGAAGACTAAATGATTGCTATGTGATTTATCTTTAGTTACACTGAAAAGGAACCATCAACCCCAGTATTTCTGGCTGTAAATATATAATACAGAGGGAATTTTCCTGAGGTAGCATTAATTAACGTTGGAGGTAAATTACAATAAAGACAAAGGGAAAACATTTACAGCATATTGAGTTTCTGTGGGACGTTTGAGTAATGATCCATTATTGTAAACAGAGATTATTTACAGTAACATGCTGTGAGAAGCAATAGTTCTGACAGAATTAATGTAAGGACACAGCCTTTGGTCACAGAGGAAGTTCACAGGCATGCAAATATCAGAGCTTCCAGCAGGCTCCCCTCGGGGCAGGGACTGTGCCTTTTTCTGCCTGGCAAATTCTTAACACATCAGGAATAAATAAATAAAAATAAAACTGCACGGGGAAGTTTTCAAAATAATCTGTGTAACGTTGAAAGAGTTCATTGCTTCAGTCAGCTGAGCAGGAAGGTTCTTGCTCAGAACAAAACCAAAAGCCTTTCAGGCATGCAACAGTCCCAGCTCCTGTCGATAATGTTGTGCCCACAATTTCAGTTTTCATGGGCTGCTAATTTAAGCTGCCATAAAAGAGAGTTCACAGAAAACAGGGGCCCTGAGCACTGCTTGTATTTGACACTAAGGCAGCAGAGGCTGAGACCTTGACTTCTGTGAGTTTTAGAGCAAGACACCATTGAAGGAGGTGTAGGAAGGCTGCTGCCAAAACAGTTTTGCTACCAACAATGAAAGAAAAGGACAGCAAACAAATCATATGTGTGTGTGCCTGGCAGGAGGCCACAAAGCCTTGTTCTTGGAAGACATTCTGAGAAAGCTAAAGAGGCATTCTGCAATTCATTAAAAATAATGTATGCAGAGTAATGGGTTATAAGAAGAAATGTCTGAGAATAGAAGCATCAAAATTACTTTTCCTTTTGGGCCCCTACTTTGGTTTTGAGATGAAGAACTGCACTATGAAAGACCAGTAGGTGACAACAGCTTGGCTAATTAGGAGGCAGACACGACAAAAAAGGTTGTGTTATAAAGGGATATAAATTGTGTCCCCTGTTCAGCTTGCCTTCTGACACATTTTACTGTAGGCAGGTAGCATTGGGCAGACATTCAAAATCTGTCCTGGGTCTTGTTCTCATGCCAAGATGCACTTGGGTTCAACAGCACTGTTAATTAGCATCACTGCTAAATAAACTGTCCCAGTTCCCCATTTTGTACCAGCTAATCATGGTTCTTAAAGGAACTTAAATTTGATGTAGTGGCACTGCAACAAATTATTGAAACCCAACACCCTGTGTTTCTATTTGAGTACCAATTTATCAAGAGGGAAAAGGTCCAGCTTTGAAAGTTTTCTCACATTCTGTAAACCCACCCAACTTACCCCACAGAGAGGTAAAGGACTGTAGACAACAGCTTTTTGTTTGGATTGTAACTAAATAAATGAAGAAAAATCCCCAAGACAGAGCTGTCAGTCATTAGTACATTGCCTCATTTAGGAAAGATAATACTGCAGGAATACAGAGACCCGTGAGAGTGGTTATATCCCAGACTCAAAACAAAGTTCCTATGGTTTAATGAAAGACAGAACCAGAGCTCAGGGAACTGTTGTGGAATAATAACCACCCTACCTCCAAGGCTTCGGTGCAAAAGCAACCCATGCTCATTTGCAAGGGACTGAGAGCTAATTTAACAACTCATTTTTATTCAGTGGCTTTTGTGAAAAGGGTTGTTGATCTGTCACTTCCTGGTGGCATCATAAAACACAGCTCTGAAAGCAAAACTAAGTTGGTCTCATCAGGAGGGTCAAAAGAGGTGACTGTGGTGAGATGTGCTCAGGGAGGTCCAGGGCTCCTGCGTTGAGTTTAGGGCACACTGGCCACGAGAAACACAAATAAACACTGACACCTGCCCTCTGCTGAGGATGTAAAAGGGGCTGTGAATCTCATTCATCAGCAGGGCATTCGTAAATGAAACAGTGCTGAGGTGTCACTACAGAAGACACGCTGAACCACGGAAATTCAGTTTCTAAATATTGGCCTAACTCCATGAAAGTAGGTGTTCATAAAATACGTCCAGACAGAGCTTTGGAAATGTTCTAAATTTCTCTGACTCTGCCACTCTTGAAAAGTCTCAGTTTCACCAAGAGCAAAGTAAAGGCTGAGCCTGAGCACTGATCAAAACATCACAGTAAATAAGAGAGTTTTCAAAATATCAGATCTGTTTTTATACTTTTGCTTCAGCTTATAAATTTACAAGACACCAGTTTGCAACGAGTAAGAGAGAAGAGTGAATAGAACAGTAAGCAAATAGAGGCCATAAAAGGAATAACATTCTACACCTGTGAGACTTTATGAAAGAATGTTATTTACAACAAGTAGTTTCTAGAGGTCACTTTCTTTGTTGCAGATTGACGCTTAAGTAGAGGGCAAAATGTTAGGTTGGAGATACTTTCATGGATCCATATCCTGTTCCTGCCTCTCTGAGACAGTACAGACACCTGCAGTGCAGATGTTTTTCAGGGAACAGCTGTAAAGTTCAGAGAAGACGTGGCTGAAGACACCAGGCAGCCAAGCAGTCATTCCCTGCACAGGTTAGAGGGAGGAGGAAGACACAGAAGAAGGTCTAACTGAGGATAATGTAGAATAGAAATAAACAGTAAAAAAAGAGAAACCTGCCAACAGTCCAATTCTGTGGCAGCAAGAACTGCAGGTCTCAGGCTTATCTCTGGCAGGGCAGGAGGAGAGAGAGTGGAGCACAAACCAGGAACACACATCCCTGGGACACTGGTCAGACAAAGCAGTCCCTGCTGCAACAGTTGCAGCACTGACAACACTGTGCTGATGTACAGACCCAGTAAAAGGAGAAGGGCAGTACCTGCCCAGCTCAGAGCACAGCAGAGCACAGCAGAGCACACCAGCTCACCTGCTCAGCCTTCCAGGCCTCAGCCCTGCTGACTGCCACCACTGGGCAGGGAAGGCTTTTGCCAGCTGCATATCTTGAAGACTATTCTTGACTAAGCAACTTGCCTATGATAATGTAGCCCATTAAGCCTTATTCCCAGAGGAACATGACCTGTGCCAAGCCTACTGCAGTTACTTTGATAACTGCTTCCAGTATTTAGAAGAAAATTGCATTTTGGTCAAAACATTGTAATTGGATGGATAGTTTCAACCTCCTGTTCAGGTGGCTGAAGCCTTTTAAAAGCCATTGAAATTTTCTTCTTCAAAGCAATAAGATTTTCTCATTTATTGTAACGTATGTTCATCATTTTTCTGTAACAGCAGAGGTGCCACTCTACAAAAGGCCGTTAAAATGCAAAAATAGAACTGGGTCATCTTTCCGTGGCACGTCAGTGTATGTGCAGGGACCTTATTGATCACAGAAATTACACAGAAGAGGTTCCTAAAATAACAGCTATCACAGTTGTCTTTTAAGTCCAAAGGTTCAAAATAAAATGAGGACATTACTGAAATGTTAAAAAGGAAAATAAAGTTCCTGTTGATGCAGGATTGCCTGTGTCCTAATTAGGGAAAGATTTTTTTTCTGTCCTCCCTTTCCTCCACTCTCATATCTATTTGACACTTCCTTCAGTGGGTTGGTATGTACATCATCAGTAGAGAGGATCAAATAATGAAAGCCTAAAGTCACTTATTATACTTTTGAATGCTCTCTAAGATTATTTAGAATACTAGAATTAAATGGTATCTGGAAATATGATATTAATTTCCTTTGCAAAATTCAATTTGAAGTAAAATAAAAAAAAATAAATTTAGACCTTTCCCCTAGTAAATACCTGGGTGATAATCCAGGGGGAAAACTGGACACAAATTCTTCCCAGGTTCTGAAATTCACATTTTTAAGTTCAAGGAAAGTATATTTCAAAATACATTTTTTTCATTTTCTATTTCTTTTTGCCTCTAGTGCCTAAGCACTAAACAGTTATTTCAACTCTTGCTGAAACGCTGTCAATGGCTACAGCAGGAAACATTTGTGAGTTGTGAGAAAGCACCAACCAAGGGACTGGTTTGTGGCCGGTGTGGAGTTTGGAGGGTTCCCAGGGATCCACCTTGGAGGGTTCCCAGGGATCCACCTCAGAGAAAACCAGTGGGACGCTCCTCAGCTTTCTATTTACTCTTCTGGGATATACTCACTCTGCTTTACTTGCATTATTATATTTGAAGATTCACTTCAGTGGCCTAGAGCAAATGAGATGGGCTAAATCTAAGGGAGAAGTTAAGGGTATACCATCCCCCCTCAAAGATGGCATTTTCTCTCTCAAAAGGAGCTATTTGCCTGATGCTGTCTCGCCTAATTATTTTCCCCTGAAACTCTTGTGCATATATTTGAATAAAACAACATTATGTAAATAGGAAATAATTTGAATCTAGAAATTATTGAAATAACAATGTGGAACACATCACAACTAAGCAGCTAAGTGTTAAGCTATTATTTTACATAAAGGGCCAATCCAAATTACTGTGGCTCATATAAATGCCCACTTAGATAAGGTTTAGATAAGGTTAAAAGAGAACCATATGTAGGATTCCAAAATACTACTTTTTATTTATTTATAATTATTAGAAGTTATTGGAATCTGAAGATTCAAAGAATCAACTTTTCATTTTTGGAAGACAGGACTTCAGTATTCACTTAAAAAAGAAGGCAATAGTTTCAAGAAACTAATGAAAACCACCATGAGAACAGGGAGGAGGGGTCACACCTGAGGACAAGAAGGGCAGGTTTGAAGAGCACTTGGAAAAATTGTAACATGTTTCTATCTGTTGGCCCAGAAGGATTCATCCTGTGCACTTGGGGAAAGGACTCAAATCCTCTAAGTGCCATTAGCTTTGAGAACTCACCCAATGGATGAAATCCTGTAAAACTCTCAAAGGTGTGCTGTCAAGCCTTAAGAGAGAACAAAATCATTTAGTATTAATTTAATTCATTAATTAAGGGGCAGGGAAAAGGAAGGGAGAAAGGAATAGAAATCAACATGGTCATGAATAACCACTCATGCAGATTTGTCAGGAACAAATGCAGCTAAGCCTGAGCAATTCCCTTTTATGTCAATGTAACACCCTTAGTATTGGGGAATGCTGTAGATACAAAAAAATCTAGAGTTTTAATAGGATTTCAGAAGTTGTTTCTAAAAGGTTGATGCGAAATGGTCAGAAAACCTCATTCAGAGAATAATCCCAAATGGTTGATGCAAAATGGTCAGAAAACCTCATTCAGAGCATAATCCCAAATGATTCCTATTTTTTTTAAATGGAAGGATATAATGAAAAGATTTCTGCAGTGATTTATTCCGTCACCACCACTGTGCAATATTTTCATTAATGAGGAGGACAATGGGACACTGTACATATTAAATTTGGAAACAACACCAGGCTGGACAGCTCTTCAAAGATTTTGAAGGACAGAATTAGAATTCAAAAGATCCTAAAAAGCTGGAAACATGGTGTGAAAAAACAAGGTGCATCCCTCTTAAATGAGACACCAGATTCTATGTATAAGAACAATCATTGTAAAGAGCAGTCTGACATAAAAGGATTTCTGGGCTTTAGGAGATCGAAGGCAGAAATGGATCAACAATGGATCAACTCTGCTGATGCCAGAGAAGAAGTGGTGTGCTAGGGTTGCATAATTAAGTGGAGATCCTGCAAGAAATGAGACATGAGAAGAGATGCCAAACCTCAACAAAGATGTGCTCAGAAAGGCTGGATTTCTGAAACCTCTGATCATTCTGCATGGGAAGAATTAAAACCCTCGTTTTGTAGTGTAGAGACTTCAAAACACAGAAAATGCTGCAGCTCAAGGAATAGTCATCCTCCTCTCTCCATCTCCATGGAGGATAAGAGAAATAATGGCCTTCACCTGCAGCCCTAAAGAAAATGTAACAACAGGACAAGTTCTCTACCAGTGAGGATACCACTGGAATAGCACTGGAAGTGGAGCAGGCTGTGCAGGCAGGCTGTGAGGCCCCTCACTGAAGGCTTTTTAGAAACACAACTAACATTTATCAAGAGCATAGGTAACCCCTCCTGAGAAGAGGATGGCATAAGTGGGCTCATCTTTTGTATTTTCTGTGAGTCTATGCTACAAGATAACATGCATCCTGCTTCCTAATCAATGCATTTTGATCTCTGCTGTTCTAAAAGACAACAAACTATTTTTCTGAGAACAGAACTCTAATTCTCCATCGACCTTCTGCGTTCTTTCCCTGAGCTTTTGACTGCTGAACACAAACTAACAAACTGACATTAACAAGGCTTGCACATGTGGATTGGGAAATAGGAGATCCATAACTGGCTATTACAGCTTCACTGTGGCACACTGATGTATTTTCATCTCTAGAGAGACTCTAAAGGAATAAACGGGATTATGCCAGAAGGTAAGAAGCACACTCATCTCCATTGCTGGGTCAGGTACATCAGGACAGAATATGCCACTGGGATATGCTTCAGGTGAGACATATATTGAGGTAAAATATTCCTCAGACCACACATTGACTGGATGATTCACCAGTGAAATTGTCCTCAGCCTTTGTTGGCTGAAGGGAAACAATGCTGAGCAACTTCCTTCCAATTTTAACTCTCTCTCAACTTTAAATCTTCCTTGTAATTGCCTTTGCCTTTGAACAGAGTGAGTATCCTGCAGGCCATTTGTTACCCACAAGTTACAGGCAAGGGACTACCAATTTACTGCTTAGACATAACAATAAATAACAAAGATGCCAGGTTGGTAACATGTTTGCTTCTATAATTTTATACTGTCTAGTCTTTTCCTTCTAGACTGTTAGAATAGAGTATAGGGATAGCTAATAGACAAATTAATGGAATGCCTGAAGCAAGGGAATTTTTAATGTATTCAAACCATTACGGTAAGAGAAAACAATAAACAAGGCATACAAATATTTAGAGTAAATATTATAATGGCAGGCACATTCCCATTATGTAAAAGTATATTAATTGTTGGAAAGAAAGTAATTTCATTGAAAGACAAAGCAGTCAAAACAATGGATCTAAGCTGGTTGGTAAATCTTAGCAGATTCTTTTTATTTCTGTGGAAAGGTACAGAAGTGTTTGATTTGTAAAACAACTGATACCTTATGGGAAAGTGTAAAGAACATTCTTCTGGGAGAAAAAAAATCTGTTGTGTAAGTCAAATTCGCTTAATTTATCTTTTCTTAATTTGCATGGCTAAGGATATTTGCAGTGCTCAAAGTGTGTATAACTGGTGGGTTTAATTAATTTCTCAACTCTGTTACTTGAGGCAAAAGAAGATGAAGAAACCCAGAAATGTGGGCAGAAGTGAGAACACAGCACCACTCCCTGCCCTCCCACAGCTCAGGCCCTGGAAATGGGTATGAAAGCAGGGTCTTGGTATCTCAAGGGTTCATCTGCTTATTGCCTTCTTAGAGGTTATAATCCTCTGGTTGTGAAGCCACAATGGGTTGCTGTGGAGAAGATTACAATGTCACAAATCCTATCAGAGGATTATAAGTCTGTCAGGTTGCGAGTAATTATGACAGAAAAGCAAACCTCCAGAGGACACAAAAACAACCTTCACAGAAGGAGATCCGGTGTCACGTAATAAAAGTCTACGTGGAAAACCAACCTCAGACTGGAGCTCTTTTGCAAAGCAGAAGCCCAGAAAATATTACAAGAATGTGAGTGTGATGGCACAGCATGGAGCCCAAAGGAAATGAAAAGCAGGAGAGGCTTCCAGCCAGTTTAGTCACAAGGCCAGTGATATTCCACTCCCACCCTCCTCGGATGGCACTAAAACAGCCAAGTGATTTCACAGAACTCTGCTCCTACACACTTGGAGTCTAACCAGAAACAAGGAGCCCAAACCTGAAACATGATGAAGGCCCCGTCTCCCAAATCACTGTGACCACAGAGAATTCAGCACCTCACAGCATCAGAGATTTCATCCAGAAGACAGTGGGAAGCTTCAGTCTTGAATTTAACTGATACCCAAAATTGCCTCTTTCCCCATTTGTAACTTGTCACACAGAGTTCAGAAGACCTCACAGCCATAAGATTCTTATATGTATATATATATATGTATAAAATTCCCATAGATTTAAACATAAAGTGGTAGCAGCACATTCAGTAAGAAAAAGGCACATATACAGGAACACTGTGTGTTCTTCCCTGGACTCAGATGGCAGTGGAGCCTCACATCTCTTTGGCCACTTTACTACTAATTTTCCTTCTTTTATGTTTCGTTTCAATCATTATTCAAAGGAATACAATCTCTGACTTTCACATAGGTAAGTGCCTGAAGAATGTAGATGGAAAATTAAAGGGGTGGAAGGGGAGGATTTGTATTGTAAAATTAGTGCTGTCCTCATCTTCACTTCCCAGATAAAAGTGTTCCGAATGAAGAGACCATATGGTTTAGAGAGTGTGTAGATAGCACTGCCTTCATCCCACAGCAGCACAGAATCCCACTGCACTGGAAGGAGACTTGGGAATTTTGCCATTTAAAATCAGGCACGGGGCATTGCTCGAGCAACAGCAGCACTGTGACTGCACAGCTCACTGACGTGTCCCTGCAGCTTAACCTGTCCTACCAGAGGAAAAGCAGCTCCTCCTAAGACATGCACTGAGGGCAGGGACAGTGCTTTTTGTTACCTGGCTCCTTGGCCTTCTGTCCCACGTCCAGTGTTGATGAACAACATTGTCTCTGCACATCAGCTCATGAATCTCCCTCCCATAATGCTTTCTTATGAAGACTGCATCCACACCAACCTTGTTCACTGGTGTCTCAGATCAGCAAGGTGGTTAGAGTTACTATGCTGTCCTATCTCTTGCCAATCTTCAACTTGAAGCAAGAGGAATTGTGGTGCCATTCAGCACTATGAACCTGCTGATCCATAACCACTCCCAGCAGGGGACATGTTCCCTCTCCTGTGCTCCCTGGTGTCAGCACAGCCCTCAACACCAGTGTGCCATTGGAGTTTAGTACCTCTGGAGTCTCACAGTGGGACTGAAGGTATTCCTGCATCCAGCATTTTTCTATACTGGGGGAAAGCTTGTCCTCAGAAATCCAGTGAGGTTATCTATATGTGAAAGACCACACAACCTTTACCGTGGGAGACAGCAAGAGAGCAAGAGATTAATTGTGTGGGAAGTGAAGAGAAAACATGCAGCCTTAGACATCAGTGCAGTGGCACCACGGAGAATCCCGGCACGAAGCATGGGACTAACTCCTACAATTGCTTGATAGGACAGGGGAAGGCACAAGACAGTATGTTTGATGACAAGCATTTACACTGTAGACTGTCACTTCCATTAAACAGAAACATTTTTTTTTGCTGGATGAAATGCCATCCCACTCATCTCAGATCTTTTTTGTGATTGTGATTAGATGGGTAGGTTGTCTGTGTTACAAGAATGTTTTTGTGATATGGTGCAGAGACAGAACAGATCACTGACTAGCATAAATTGCCATGAAAAATATGTATTGTCTCAGAGCTATCACATTAAGGGGCAATACAACTACTCACATGACTTGTGCATCACTGAGGAGAAAACAAAAAAGTCTGCAGATCATAAGGGACAAAGACTTACAGGGATGACTTACAACAGCATTATGTCCAGAATAACACAGCTCCATGTGTTGCTGAGGGTAGAACTTTATCCCAGAAGCTGCATTGCAAGGTTACAAGTGTTGAGAAATGACAGCAGTAACAGATCAAAGTTTGGTAAGACTGTCAGATGAAGACAGACTGAAAGGAGTGAAATTATTACTTCAGAATAGAGACAAATATTTGAAAAGTGGTAAAAAAATCATATAAAATAATGAATGGTACAGAAGTTGGATTGAGAGCATCTGTTCTTGCAAAAATACAAAATCAGTTAAATTGCAGGGCAGAGCAATTAAGGAGGAATACTTTACTGCTTAGAACTTGTACTAGACTGTGGAAAATGTTGCTGCAGAATGTCATTCATTTAACCAGAGTTGAAATACCATTTTTGACAATGTGGAGAATGAGGCCATGGATATTTTTAACAGCAAACACAAACAGAAGGGTTCAAGTTTATAAGTTTTGGGGCATAGTCTGCTTTTCTCTTTCTGGCATAACCCCTAGAGTAAGGCATAAGCACAGAAGTTTCAGAGACTATTTTGCATTATCTAACAGGTGGGCAGCCTGATTTTGATGTACCATCTTTTGTAGAACATACACTTGCATGTATGGGTGTGAATCCTTTAAAAACACAACATTTAATGCAAATCTGAAGGAAAGGGTAAAGAATATAAATAAAGACAATGACAATGGCATTACAACACCTACAATCACACAGAATGCTCAAGTGATATTGGTGTAAAAAAATGCACAAACACAAAACCTCAGTTGCTTTGGGACAACCTACAGAGAGGCAAGAGCAAGTACACAGGCCAAGGATTTGAGTTTCAGCCCCACAGGAGGCTCAGTCCCATGAATGGAAAATAGTTCTATTATCCAGGAAGGAACTGCTCTGAAAGGAATTAGTTTACAGGCACGGTTGAGTTGCTAAAGTCCCACAGGCTTCATCATATCTGGGGTTTTTCAGAACTAGCACCAGCAGTTTCTGTTGGTGAGGCTTGCAGGAACAGGAGTATGGATTTGCAATGCTGGATGAGCTGGTCTTATAATTAAGTGTAATACTCTCAAGAACAAAGAGGCAAATATGCTTGTTGGTAGCAGTGCAGTTATGGATGGGAGGAGAGCAATTTTATACTGATATTACCTAACCACTCAGATCTTTCCTGTTCTCATAGCTGGTATTTTCAACTTTAGCTAGTTCAGGGCATATTTTTTCTCTTGAGTATCTGAAAATGCTCAGCTATTATTATATTTTGCTCCAAATTTCCCCCCCCTCTTGACTTAGACTTCTTTTGTCTGTCTTTTTCTCTTTTCTTTTGTACATGTGTCTGCAGGTAGCTTTTATAGCAAAATCTCACTCTGCTTTCCTGCTCTTCCCTCATCCTCTCCTGTTTTGTTACTGCTTTGCCTGTCTGTTTGCTCTTTTCCTCATGCCTAGAACCACTCGTTTACTAATAGATTCCATTCTGTGCCTGTGGAGTTTGTTCATTTTCCCTGTCTTCAGGCACTGAATCACTGACTTCATTGTACAGAAAGGAATGAATCCCCAGGCCAACCTAAGAACAGGTTTTGCTCTCCCATGGCTGCAGAGGAGGAGGATGGTGGCTGAGCTTAAGGGATGCCCATGGCAGGCTCTTGGCTCTCAAGCAGTGAACAAGTTTATTATTGCCAGCAGCCCTCTCACATCCCTTCCTCTAATCCCCAGTCTCTCCCATAGCCCTGGCAGCTTCTTGACAAGGCTGATCAAACTAGGTGAACACATAACATATTCTACAGACAGTGCAGAAATCCAAACAGTCAGTTTTGAGGCCTTTGCCTTGTCTTACCACTGTCATACGTGTGACTATGGCTGGGGTCAGGTGTTTCACACTGGGTTCTTATTTGTATTCAATAATTGCTTACATGCCCACTCCTTGCTTACTGAATGAAATGCACAAATCAGATATAACCCCATCTTAATTGAATGGAGTACAGAATAATTAAATCAGCCAATGACACCATTGTCACCGTGATGCACAATAAAGTAACCCTGAAATTCACAACTAGGGGGGATGGAAACACTCTGAAAAAAGTATTTTCACTTGGAAAATGTGGTAAGAAATTGGCTATAACATCTGGATACAAGTTTAAATTGCACAGGCTGAGATACAGGCCAAGGTAATAAACAGATAACATAATGATCAATCTGCATCAACGACTGGGCTGTGACCAGCAGCCAATGTCTGAGCCATTTCCTGGGGCTCACTGTTGGTGGCCAGGGATGCAAACCCCACTTTCTCTAGTTATAAACTGGGTTTGGTGCAGCTTCCTTCCAGTTCTTATTTTCTTTTCCACGTGTCTCCTACCAGCTTTCCTATACCTACACATCTTAAGGGAATTACAGACAAAAGCACTCTTATGAAGAAGCATATGAAGAACTTGTTTATTTTCCTTTTTTTCCCCCACGTGTCTCATTTTCTGCCCAGCAGATATCTAGCCTGTGTGTGCTGAGCTCCAGCATGCTTTTTCAAACTCTGTCTTTAGGGCTGGTAGTAGGAAGACTAACACATTGTCCACAATGACTCCTCAAAGTCTTGGAAGGTTAGGAAGCAGGCTGGCACTGTATTCCCTCGCTTCAGCAGAAAATAAGAGAGGTTGGGAATATTGCAGGTTTTTTACAATATCATCATTGCTAATCAGGTCTGATTATTCATGCTAGAAGCTGCGGCACAAACAGTTTTTTGACTCTTTGTGATGTTCATATTCTCTGTCTTTTAAAAATAAATACCCAAATTGGCAGTGGCAGAGTGCAGCTGGTCCTGTGGAATCCTGTGACGGACAATACCAGTGTCGCGTTGCCAAAAATAACATTTGAGCACGGCCACAGCTTTTGGGTTAAAGTTGTCCCCATTCACTGAAGCCAGATATTTGCAAATACCAATCACAGAATACCTGGTTTGTTAGTATAAGGCATTTAACCTGGCACTAGAGGTCATTGATAAAGCTGGTAGGGATTTTTCTGGTTAAACTTTCTTCCAATTGAAACCAATCCCTTGTATCACAAAATATTTTGAAGAATTGAATTGATTATTATTTGTTCCCCAATATGTAACACTTGCTATTTTTTCCAACTGCAGGCAAAAAGTATTTCAAATTTCACATTAACATCCTCAGTTAGACTAAAGTTTAGCTTGCTTCAGATTTAGACAGATGTATATACCAAGCTGAGATTTTTCTTGCAGGCCCTAGGAGTCCATTCCAATGGGAGCCTTTTTATAAATAGGAATCAATCTTCAATATGGTTAAATGCACTTTGCCAGAATTTTGCTTAATTTACTTTGTGCAAATGGCCAATTGAATGAGTAATTTGAAGTGTGTCTTCCATGTGATGACTTCTCCTTGTGTAGGCATTGGGGTGTCAGTGAGGGGCACTGCACAGTCTGGGTGGCAGCATCAGAATGACTGTCTTTAATTCACTTGAAATTCATAATTCAGAAGATTTCTGGGATTTTAACAAGGCAAAAGAGAAGTCAAAGATAATCTAGAAATTGAATTTCTTTATAAACACTCCAGGAAGCAAAGGCCAGCATCATTAGGAACCCTGGAACTCAGTAACAACCTCCTGCCACTGAACACTGGATGAAGCCCAGGTTCACCCAAATCATCTTCCCCAGGACCTTTCTGGGGGAACTTTCTACACTAAGTTTAAAGTGCTGACTGAGTAAAACTGAGAGGTCTAAGACAGAAACACATAAGCAGTCCTGGTCAACTACACCTTATTTCCATTGTTTTTACAAGTCTCTACAGCTGAAGTCACTTCAGCAGTAAGTGCAGAAATACTGGTGCCCACGATACTTTCACCACAGTGAAATCATGATGCTTTGACAGATTCAGTAATAAGAATTGCCACAAGGAAACTTCATAATAGTAGCATTTATGAAGTGCTCCTATGAAGAACTATGATTTAGCTCCACTCAGAAAAAAAGTAGTGAATGTAGTGGTAAAAGTTTGACCCTTTCCTTACAGGTAAAGGTCCCGCTCGTGCTGGTACAGTTGTGCTGGCAGTCCTGCTCAAAGTGTACTCACAGATGCAATCAGAGAGGAGAGATATTTGGAAGATATGGATGGTTTGGAGAGAATAGCCACCTATTTATTGGTTCAAACCATTAGAGTAAGAGGCTTTCCTGAGCTGTGCTCTGGAGAGGGAATGGGAATGGTACAGGATTCCATGAATTCCTGCTCTAAGAGAAGAGTAACTCCACTTAGTTGCATCGGACATGCCAATATTAGAGCTGAAAAGAAACTCCTGAGAGTTTTTATTTATTACAAAATAGCAATTCCTTAAAATAACATGTTTCTGTGAAAGGGCTGACTTAGCAAACTTACCCTTTAAAGGTAAAATTATCAAAAAAGATTCAAATAGTGTTCCAATACTTTGGGGGTAATTCTGAACAGAAAAGTTTCTTGTTTTCAATCCAAAATAATATTTTTCTTTTAAAATGTGTCTCAACTTATCTTTTATATATATAAAATTTTGAAATCATGACAAAATGTTTCTCCTGATCTGACACAATATTTGTAAGAAAAAGAGTCCCACTTCAGATTTCATTCCTTTGGTAAAAGAAAAAAAATACCCACTCGCTGTAAAACTCTTTTTGTATGGGAAAATAATTCCTCATTCAGCTCT
Organism: Manacus vitellinus; assembly: GCF_001715985.3. Classification (NCBI taxonomy): domain Eukaryota; kingdom Metazoa; phylum Chordata; class Aves; order Passeriformes; family Pipridae; genus Manacus; species Manacus vitellinus. The sequence continues at coordinate 12,605,348 of NW_021938949.1, forward strand.
ATTATCCACAACCCATTTGTTCCCTATTAACAACCAATACCAGCAAGAAGAATCACCCTGTTATTAGGTGATGGCACTTGTAACACTTTTCTCCAGCTACCTCAGAGTGCCCTCCCAGCCTGGGTGCACATGTCTGTGGTTACAGAGCTGTGCAGAGGCTGCACCAGGCAGCAGGGATGGGGAAAGAACTTAAAAAACACCTTCGCTTTCTTTTCTCTCCCAGCAGCAAACCTGTTAACTGACTTCAGAGCCCCTGCTTGTTAATGAGCTGGGCAAAGACAAGTGACTCAATTCCCTTGAAGTCCTGGCAAACTGCAGGGATATTTGGCTCCTGCCAGATCCCTGTGGGCACTTGGAGGATGGTCCAGTCCATCCATCACAATAAAGCACCTTTGCTGTAAGGGACCAGCTTTCTCTCTACATGATCTCTACCCAGTGCTTGGTGCTGAGGGAGTTCCTGTCACCAATCCAGCACCATGGTTTCATTGCAGGAGAAAAATGTGTTTGTCTGTGATTGCAGAAGCTGTGACAAGGTTCTAGGATTGCCATTCAGCTGTAATATCTCAAAATCTACAGCCTGGAGGAAGACTCAGCGAAAAAGATATGCTGACCATGTTGAAATCTGTTGAAATTTAGGTTTGCAGACGGAGTGTAGTACACAATTCTGACCAAGTGTTTTAGAGGCTGGAGCCGAACATTAAGAACAACAAATACATCATGTTATATCTTAGAAAGAAAAGTATACAGGTTGTATTCTCTACTTTAAAAGGAACAAATCAACTGCAGGATGGATATGGGGCGAGTGCTGGTATAAAGCTGTAATTAGCAGTAATTAGCTCCTGCTTTTCCGTATGTCTGCTACAAAAAACATTACTTTAGTATGATATTGTGATACCCACTGGCAGGGAAAAGGAGAAAACATAAGGACACAGTGTTTGCTTTGATGAAATCACCCAATGATAGTCCCGAAGCAGCAAAGCCCATTCTGCACTGGGGGCATGTGCACAGAGCACAGCCCAGGGCTGTGCAGAGAAGCAGGCTGGGGCTGGGAGCAGTGGCAGTGCCCACGTGCAGCAGCCCTGCCCGAGCCAAGGGAAACCAGCCTGGCTGTTTAACTGCACACAGCCACACAACCACCCTGCATTCAAGACAACTTGGAACAAACTCCATGTTTGGGGTTGTATCCTAATGCTGCAGCAAATTCACTGTTTGTGTTGGTGTTCAGTCGTTTTGAAAACCTAATTTCTAGTTCAAGGATCTTTTTATACAAAAGTTACCACGTGTTGCTGCCATCACTTGTCAGCCTTTAATCGTGCCATGAACTGTTTGAAGTACAGGTTTGCCGGACTCAAACTCCCACTTTGTAGCAAATGCTGTTTTGTTGCATGGAATCCCACGGCACACCCTGTCTAATCTGTACCCGAGAACGATGTCAAAACCTTAAGACTAATTTACTTTTTTCTTAACGTTTGTCAATTTTCTTTAATGCAGATCCACCACAGATGAATAATGTCATGCCAACATCTCCCCTCCTTCCTCAGATGGCACATCAACATTCATATCCCAGCCTGGGACAGATCACAAACCCGTATGAGCAACAGCCCCCAGGCAAAGAGCTTAACAAGTACGCCTCTCTAAAGGCAGTGGGTAAGTGAGCGATGCATGACTTCCTCACGTCACCGGGCTGCATTTGCTGCTGGCAGCTGACATGCTGCTTCCAAGTTAACAACAAAGTCTTGCTCATCTGGACTGCTTCATGAGACAGTTTCATATAGAATACCCCATAGGAGAGTTTAATACAGAATATCATGGTAGTTGGGACTGTAATGAAGATTAACAGGGGCAGCAGAGTGGTGACCCCGTGCAGGGGTGTTTATATATGCACACAAAACCACAGCACTCCCACTGCAAACCTGTTCCCAGCAACTTTCATCTATGTTGCATGCACAGTATTCAGCATCAGTTCTTTATGCCCTGGATCTGCAAGGAGTAGGGAGTTGGGTTTGATGATCCTCGTGGGTCCCTTCCAAACTGAGATAACCTCTAATATGCCTGTGTATGCATTGTGGTGTGTATTTTCTGTAGCTATCTGCACTAATGAGAGAGAAAACCAGCAGATATGCTTCAATTTTAAGCATAAAATTTAGATACCTGCTAAAAACTTCCAAAGAGAGAAGGCACTTGTACACTTCCAAATTAAGAGTTTTCACATTTCCTGTAGGATGTGCATTAGCAGGTCCCTGGAGGAATATTCTGAGGTCTTATGATTTCAAACAATTAGTGCATGATAAAGCTCCTACTAAAGATCCCAGTGGTGCCTGTTTTCTGTGACTGGTTAATATTATTTTAAGCTAATGGGAGAACACCCTTGAAGAAACAGTTGTGGGGAGGAAAAAGACAATAGTGGGTTAAAAAGTCAAAATAATTCCCTTATTGGATGAGTAAATTGATAACAGTTTTCAGGGGCTGTAAATACCTTTTGCACACCCTGTGAAGGCAGAAAGCCTTTATCACCTTATATTTCAGGCCCCTTCCAGACAATAATACTGTCTATACATTAAAAACTGGGGGGATCTATTCATAGCTTCACACTAACCCTTGCTTAGCTCACACATATGGATGTTAACATAGTTTTCCCATACATTTAGAGCAATGTCACACTGCCTATTTTCAGAGATATTTATCTCAGAAAAACAGCAGAACAGCTGAGAACATTCTGATTTAAGAATCTAGTATTCATCACACCAGAAAAACTTTTCAGCACAAACTGACTTTGCGTTATCTGCATTTCAGGGTAGCAGAACTCTAATGAAATGTACATCAAAGTCCCATCTCAAATAGTTCAGTTTTGCTTTAGAGCTTCTCAGTTGTGTTCCTTACAAGTGGCATTTTAAAATCTATTTATAAAAGCAAGGGCTAATAGCTTTCTGCTGAATTTCGAATACTGAGTAGCTTTACAATTCCCTCTCCAAAAGGTGGTTCTGTGTAATGATGTGGTGATTATCACAGATTTATGTGCTGATATCAGGCTGCTTTTTCAGATGTCAATTTAGGTCAAGCCAATCATCAAAGCTAAAAGGTACTTAAGCATAATAAAATGAGAGATGAAACACTGTAAGAAACTTCTCTCATCTGCCCAAGAGCCACTGAATGTACCTTTTAAAAAAAAATTACTAAATTAGAACCTAGATATTTCTTGTGTGTCTGAGGACAGGTTTTTAAAACAGCTAGATTATAACCACACAGTTAAATGAACCCTGAAAGATTGTGCACTTCAGCTCAGAAGTTGTATAATGCCTCTCAGAATCTTAGACTGAATTAAACATAACTTTCAGGGACATTTTCTTCCAAGAGGATTGTACCATTTTCCCATGCTTTCCCCCTATCCTTCCTATCCCCTCTCTCTTTTTTTCCCCGTAGATCTACCAGTCTCAGACCCTATTAGCCAAGTTTTAGATGCAGGTGAGTTCTCACAAGTACAAAAGTGCTGCATCCAAACTTTTCAGCAGAAAACAAGAGATTTTGAAACTGTTATACATTTGCACCTTCTGTTTGGACACATGGAACAAGAATTAAACACACTCAGTTTTCAGCCATTTTCAGACTCTCGAGTCCACGATTCCTCCCAAGAGTAGCTCTTGAGTACATCCCAAGATCACAAAGGGGTTTTTCCACGATGCCAGCCAGGCCTGGCTCTGTGACCCCACTGACATCAAGCAATGCAGACTGCACATGGCAGAGTTCAGACTGGCTTTATGAGAGCTCTGAGAGGAAATAGGACCTGGCCTACATCAAGCCCACCAATACAAATTGAACCTGACAACATCTTTTGAACAAACAGACACCGACTGAGTTTGGGTATTTGTGTCACAGGGTGAAGGCACTTTTTGCCTGCTCACATTCAGAGTCATATTCATGGATCCCCAGAGCAGCTCAACGAGTGTGTGTAGTCCTGTTCCCTTTGCATTCATTGACAGTGGCTTGAGGGTGTATTCATTTGCCACAACAGAAATTTATAAGGGATTTGTTCTATATTTCCCCATCCGTTTGAGGCAAACCACATTCATTTAAGTGCCCCTTACTCTGCACGAGCCCATTGTCTGGGTGTAGTCCACTGTGCTTAACACTTTTCTTTAGTGGGGGGCTGGGGGTGGAGGAAGAAGCACTGCTGCTGCTTTGTAGCAACTGTAGCTGTGGTACATTAACATCACTCATCAGAATGTGGCCATAAGTGGTAAGAAGTTTAGATAACTGAAAAAGTGAAGCTTTACCAGAGGCAGTTTTAAATTAATTTCTACACAGCTGCTTTCCTCTGAACTACAGATGTCCTAAAAATTTGGCTAATTTTAGAAGTGAGCTACTCATTCCTCAGTGACTGACTGCTGTGAAAATTCACTTCACGGAAAAGTAGCGAGTCCCAGTAATCTCTGTTTTGATCATCATCAGGACCTCCATCAAATTCAGTGAGGATTCAAGTGCTCGTGGAAACAAGAGACAACAGTGCCCTTGCTCTTAATTTGCACTGTGTTACTGAATAAGAACCATACCATACCATACCATACTTTGGTGGTGAGGCCAAGCTGATCCCTGTTTTAAAGCTACAGCCCGGCCTCCAAAGGATACAACTTAGCAGAGTGCAGCTGGAATTTGGACTGTTCATGCATGTGTGCAGTGCAACATGGCAAGTGCAGAGTGTCTGGTTCAGCACAACAGGGGAGAAAAGAGTAGAAAAGGCCAATGTGGATGCATTTTATTTAAAAATACAAATACTTTTCTGTGAATGAGTTCAAACTGCACAGCCAAACCCTTATACAGTCAATGGAAGATGATGTTTTCCTCATTTCTTGTTAGGAGTTTCTTTATTTGTTGTAGCCTCCAGAACTCCTTAAGGACTGGCCATGGCTGCTGACCAAATTCACCTTTTCCCCTTGCTGTCTGCTGGCATTTACATCTCCGAATGATGTGAGGACATTCTGTGCCTATTTTATATTCTCAGATGAGTCCTTGGAGCACAACAAGGTAACAGTGAGCAGAGATCTGCTTGCTGGTTTCCTCACTGCACTACAATTTTGCTCTCCTTCTGCCTTGGCACATAAACCACAGAGCAGTAATGAGCAGAAGGTAGAGGATCACTTGGAAATGAGGAGAGCAACACACATTTCCTGAATGAATAGATAAGAAGTCTATCACTCAGCATCTCTGACTATCTAACTGACTGACCTGACTTACTGATAGGTGCACTCTCTTCATCCATTATTTTTCCATTTTCGAGCCACTGAATCTCTTGTCAACAGTGCCAGATTTTTCCTACCAAAGAATTTGAGAGACTATCTGAGTGAAAAGGGTTAACAAGCTCCAAGAGCAGTCCCATGAAAATGGTCACTGAATGTTGTGTGGCCATAAACACCCAGCATTCAGATATTTTGATTTTTTGGTCACCTGAGACAACATGATCCTCATTTCCTTCAGTGCTTTTGCATTTTTTGATTATTTATGTGAAAAGTGCAGAAAGAGGTTTTTCTGCATAAATTATTCTTGCTTCCAGTTCATCAACCATGTTTTTACTCCATGCTTAGATGGTTATTGCTCACTTAAGCAACACTGACATGCCTAAAGCTACAAGTGGATGGAGATCTTGTAGCTGAACACCTTCATGAAATTCAAGTCCCAGGACATACAAAGGTAGCTCATCACAAATTTTTATGCACATCATTTGGACATTCATTTGGGAAGCATGAACAATCCAACAAATTCCACTCTGCTAAACTGTAAGAGTTTTAGCCCATCCTGTTGCTTAATAAGAGTTTCCTCAAGCTCAAACTGGCCTCATTATCCTGAGGTATTAGTTCTATTATTCAATCTCACTGTTCTGCGAGCCTGGCTCAGTAACAGTTAATTTTCTTTCTTTAATTTTCACTTCCAGGGAGTGCAAAGGTACAAACTTTCTTTAGAATTTCTTGCAGAAATTAAAAAATATCCCAAACCAAACTTCTAAATCCCTGGGAAAATGGTCACTCAGCTACTGGAGAGGTGCACAGACATGCAAGTAAAAGCTGTGAATACAAGTATTTATACAGTTTAACGTGATTTTATATTTCTTTCATAAACTTTCTTCTTCCCTTCTCACACACACACACAAACCTTTGATAAATTGACTGGACATGACTATGCCAAAAAAAAAAAAAATACAATAGATAGAATTCCTCCCTGAAACACAGACCTGGAAAACCTTCCCTGATGCTGGGATTTGTTAGTCTCCTGTGGGATTAAATCAGATCTAATTGATTGGATATAGTGAGGCTAGGAGGAGAATATAATTGGCAGCAGACCCACCGTCACATCTCTGAGTCTACAGCTCCCAGCATTTCTGGGAGCTGCACAGTTCTTTGATCCCAAAGGAAACATTAGACAGTGCTCCAGCTCTGCTTGCAGTTGCAAAACTGCAAAGTGAGATTCTGCAAATATGACACTCAAAGAATAAATATCTCCTGGTTAGGTCTCTGCAGAAAATCGTGTGGCCACAAGTGTGTCAGTGCACAAGGCAGCTTCTTCCTCAAAAAGGGAGAAAACTGCCCTGGCTGTGTGTCCTCTACACACACAGAAGCATCCTCACCACGAAGTGAGCTCTGGGCTGTTATCTTTGAAGCATCCTCCTGTCTGATGGGACATTTGTTACTGCCTTTTCTTAAGATTCAGACCTTCTCTTTCCATGGAAGTGACAGGAAGTCTATGCTGATACAAGATCTACCTTTTGAGAATAGAAGTGACTTCACAACAATCTCCTAAGGATCTGATACCCACCTCATCACAAGATGAGATTCTGTACCATTCCCTGTACTTCACTGAGCTCTGGGCTGGAAAGAAACACTGTATTTGGAAAAATGGAAAGACACAACACAGCTGCCCATGCATTCATGGGGGTTGATACAGTCCACTTTCAGAAAAAGTAGAACTACAGAATTAGTGGATGCAATATGTTTGTATTATTTTACTTTCCTATACCAACCACACTGTTACACTGACAGGTAAATATTCATCTTTCTTTGGAAGGCTTAAAAAGGAACTGTGTTTTCATTTCAAAGAATAAGAAATTTTCCGTTACTACTTCCATGAGCAGTCACAACAAAGACGGATCAAAAGAAATCTGGGACATGGGAGTAGCTCCCTGGATTTAACACCACAAAAAACTGCCAGGGAAGTACAGCTTCATGCATCATTTGTAATATCCAGAGGGCGATTCAGTCAATGATTTCATACATCTGGAGGTGTGTTCAGTGTCATGAATAATGCCAGACTAGGTGATCTGCCCAATTCCACACTGGAATTCCAGATCTGTCTCAAGGAAGTACAAAGTGAAAGCTTGGTGTCTTTTTATTATTATTATTTACTTAGCCCAGCGTGGCTGGAGAATCTGAAGCTTTTGAGTGTTCATTTGTTAAGGGAATCTTTCATATTTTAATCCTTGCTTCTCCTTCAGGCACAGGAGCAAAGCCAAGCAGCACTCACTGTACCAATCCCCTGCTAGATGAAGTGCATCACTTGTTTCATCCATGTCTTCTGCTGAGACCACCAAACTTCAAATCCTGCCCAGAGCATTCAGATGGAATTTCAAGACCTTTTCTTGCTTCCACTAAATAATTTAATTGTTACCTCTGTCATTTGCCCAATTGGCTTTAATACCCACAGGCACTTTGTCATAGACAAATAAAAAATGCTTGGGGAGTCCTGATCAAAATATTTGCCTATTTTATCATCCAGCACACTCATTTCTTCTTCCAGTGAGGTGCCCATATTTTAATTATAAATATGTTGTTTGTGCAAAGCCTCAGCATCTTGAGCAAAATCATCTGCTTTGCTGACAATCTTTTTCAGCCTTTTAAAAAACAACATTTTACTGTAAAAACAGGGAGATATTCTTTCTAAGGCTGGGGAATTGTGCTGTAAGGAGTCAGACATCTCAGCAGCCATTGCCCAAACCATCCTCTAGCAAACAGATGGACCTGTGAAAAGGGAACTTTAGGGATATGTTGCTCTTGGCAGAAGCTACATCTAAGCTGCTGGAAGAAACTGCAAATAGCCCTTCTTTTACAAAAAGCAGTTTTAACACCAAAATAAGATGCCCTTGAACATTGCCATCCATATTGTCTCATTTCTTAGACTTGAACAACACAGTGAACTTGTGAAAGAAAGGAAATCTGATCTTCAGGTCCCTTTAGTTTATCTCCGAATTTTTATTTTTGTTGGACTGACATCTAGTGAATTTGGTTTTGTCTGAATTTGGTCTACTACCTGGTTATATGGTGGTCAAAGAATATTCATAACAATGTATTAAATTCTTAACCTATTTTTCATGCCAAAATTGCAAATTTAAATCTGCGCATTCTAATTCTTGTTCTTGAAATTAATATTCTTTCCACCCACACTCCCTACAGTGGTTTCCTTGCAACAGAGAAACAGCCATTTTTTCTTGTTATCAGCATGTATTTTAAAACAGAGAAAATTAAACCATAACCAAAATTCATAACCACTAATTCATAAAAGCTCAGCTTATAAACACTACTCCACAATCCACCAGTGAGAGAACTCACACCCTCCCACTAAAAATTAGGCTGGTTCTCTGGGAACTAGTTGATTTTTAAAAATCCTTATTATGTGATAGTGAAGCAAAACGAAACAAAAAGTTATTTTCTCCTTTCTCAATGACACAATGGAGGAATCTAAAATAACAGTACCATGAGCCCAGCTGAGCACTAGGGAATGAAGGCTTTCAGGGTTTTTACTTTCTTTTGCTTGTCTCTTGCCTTTGGAGACTGGAGCCTTCAGAGGTCACCAGCTCACAGTAACCAGGCTCGTTTCCATCTGTCGGGATCAGCGACGGCACAGGAAGAAAACAACCAAATCCAATTCAAGCCCGGATTATTCCAGCCTGTTTCTATGCAATGCTGATGAATTATGCATGAGGGTTTTTTTACACATTAAGAGATGTAAAGACACGAGTGAGCAAAACTTTGTGCTTAGGCAATAAAAGTGAACCACTGGAAAACAAGGCTCAGCTCATGGGAAGATGAAGTCTAACACTGTTAAGCATTTTCATTTGCATCCCTTCTTAGACATCCTTCTCTGCAACTGCTTGAGTTTGCAATATAAACATGCCTCTCTATATAAACCTACTTCTCACTCTGCAATGCAAGTTTTATATCAATTATTTAAGTGTAGAGGTTGATCATAAAGATATGAAAACAACGGTGAGCACTTGCAGAACAACAGCAATGCCACGGGATCCCAACTAAAGTCTGGATTTACTCTCAAGTGTGGCTTTTACAGTTCCCACCACGGAGCCTCCACATTGCACTGGCTGTTCTGAACATCCTCCACTCGTTTTTCCTTCCACACTATTAGCTTTGTGGTGATTTATGGCAATATTTTTGCAGTAGGAGTTTCATACATGTGCTCAACATGTGATATTCTGCAAGAGGTTCTCAGAGGTGCCAAATGATCAAACCTCACAACTTTACTGGTGACAGAACCCCCCCTCATAGATGTTTTTCAAAAAATTAACAGGAGTTTTGAGAATCTGTCTGGAGTTCCTCATCATTTTTAAATTCCTGCTGTGTTTCAAACTCAGCACATAGAAGTAAAGTTCTAAATGATTTAGAAGTGTCCACTTTGAATGATTTCGGTGGAAAAATAAGTCTTGTAAGTAAATCACGAGTTACTGTAAACAAAAAGCTTTTATTTATTAAGTAGTCATTTAAGAAGAAACTATTCTAATGTAAAAGCAGGTTATAGTGATTGATTCAGGGTTTCTTCTTTTGAAAATCAAAAGGTAGAAAGGAAAAGCAGTTTTTTAAGGGGGTGCTTTGATTTAAGTTTTCCCAAGAATTGACCAAAGAATAATAGAAAGTACAATTCTGAAATCCCACTACTGCCAATATGTTTAATTTAGGAATTTTGGGGTTGAGAAGCAAACTCAACGAGAAACAGGCTTAAATTCTTATACTCCTACTTTTCCTACAGTTCTACTTTGGTTCTGCAAAGGGGGTTCTAAAGACAGTAAATGTGTTTGAAAGAAACTACACAGACAAAAGTCCCAGAGACCATTTACTCCTCCACACTTGCACTGTAGTAACAAAGGGCTTGAGGCACGGAGCAAAGAAGAGCAATAACATGATTGGTAATGCACACAGGTCATTGCTGCCAGAGTCCTTCCCTAACAGCTTGTTTGAAGAAGGATAAGGGGAAAAGAGAAGCTGAAAAAAAGTACATCTGATATGGAGTAGCAGCACCAAAGCAGCAAAGATATTCAGAAAAATATCAGTTGGTCTCATTCTAAAGACAACATGAAGTACAACAGGCAATTTTGGTTGTGGGAAAGTCTGTAAAGCTTTCCAGGCTATGGAAGGTGCTCCTGTGAAAATCAGCAAGGGCCCTGTCCCAGTGGGGGAGGCAGAGCTGCAGCTCAGCACTGCTGGCTCTCATTTCCACAGGCCATGGCTGTGATTGCAATTCCTGGGAAAAAGGGCAGAGGTAGGAGCTGTACACTCTGCTATGGCAAAGTCCTGGGTGTGTGCACTATTAAATATTCATTGAAATGAGTTTCAGTCCCCGTTCTGCCTGGGCTGGCTGTCACTCCCAGGGGCTCTGCCTTTCAGCAGAGGCTACTCTGAGGGTTCTGTGCAGAGCAGGCAGTGCTGCTGCTTTGCTGTGAGTTTGCCCAACACGCAGGAAAGCCACAGGAAACTCATTTCCTTCTGACACTGCAGGTTTGGGAATTGCCAGGGAACACCAGTTCTTTTCAGTCTGACACATCTCTAGTTTGGGAACCTCTGGCAACTACTCACAAGACTTTAATAACATAAATGTCATGGAGTCTAAAAGGAGGAGGCAGGAAGAGGAGAAAGAGAGAAGAAAAAACCAGACCTGAATGTGTGCAAGTACAGCTATGGAATACAGCACTGAATATGTGGAAGTGCAGCTATGGAATACAGCACTGAGTATGTGCAAGTGCAGCTATGGAATTACAAACTTTTTTTTTTCTCCTGTCAAAAAGACTAGACAATGATAACTTTGTAATAGAAACAACTCACGCCACAACTATTTTGGAAAAAAAAAATCAACTTCAATCCAGAACAATTGCTAAAAATTCTTTTAAATTATAGCAGTTAAGAAACAGATCAAATAAAAATAAATTATGCAAAAAAATAGCTATTATATCACTGGGATTTTTTTTTACTTCAACCACTACAGTTCAAAAATCATTCAGACCTCTCTTCGTATTCAGAAATAATAGTGTAAATCTAGTATGATGCCAGTTGAAAGACAGAAAAACGCAGGATTATTTCAGCACTAAAAGCACATCCTAATTACACATTCAGAGACCTGAATTGGGTCTTCTGAGTCCTCAAAGAGCTTCCCATGGCATCACAACCAGTATTTGTAGGTGATTTATAGCTGATTCAGACACACATTTAAGAGCTATAACCAACAGCATACTAAAAGAAACAAAACCATCTAATAAAAAGTATTGAGACTGAAAATGAAATTCAGCACACAGAAGAATGCCAACAGCAATGTGTGAAAAAAAATGAAATTAGGTCCATGCTAAGAACAGTTATTACAAATAAACGTGGTCAGGAATATAACAGCTTTCTCAGCCAGCGCTAAGTAAGATGGATTGGCACCTCAAGGAGAAACAAACCCGCACTTTTAGATGCTAAATCCCACTGCAGAGTGAAGTGTTTCTGTGAGGTGACCCACATAGCAGCCCGTGTGCAGCCTGCCAGGCCAGTCCACCTGCGCCGCTCCATCCCCGGAGCCAGGCTGGGCCTGCTGCCGGAACGGCTCTGCCTGCACGGGCAGGGCCTGGACTGCACAGGGCTGCACACTCTGCACACAAGGGCACAAGGAAGCTGTGCCCCTGGAGGGGTCAGGGAGCTCTGCCCTCAAACACTCTCAGGGAGCCCCAAATGCACAAGGAAGTTGTGCCCCTGGATGCTCAGGGAGCTCTGCCCTCAGACACTCTGAGGGTGCCCCAAATGCAGAAGGAAGTCTTGCCCCTGGATGCTCAGGGAGCTCTGCCCTCAAACACTCTGAGGGAGCCCCAAATGCAGAAGGAAGTTGTGCCCCTGGAGGGGTCAGGGAGCTCTGCCCTCAAACACTCTGAGGGTGCTCCCCGGCCAACCAGGTTCCAAACAGTGTCACGGTCTTGTTGAAGTGTGAGAGCGCTGCTGCAAACTCTGCACACAACCACATTCATCCCAACTGATGTGCTTGAGAAGCATTAAAAACCAGGCAGTGAAAAAGCAAGCAAGATTAGCCCAGGAAGAAGTGGAAGAAGCCTTTTAAACAAATCTCCTAAGTGTTAACCTCTTTGGCTTCAGACAGCACTGGTAGAAAGCAAACCAAACCCTCCTTTCCTATAATCAGTTTATGCTGCAGTCATGCTTTATTCACGAGTTAAGCATGACAGCATGGCTCCTTGCATAGTTCCTGTTTCAAAAGGCAAGTTTTCTTACCATATATAAGGTTTCCAGTAAAACTCAAACTGATAAATGTGCTTAAATGAGATAAAATGAAATAAATATTCCACAGTAGAAATTTTTATACTTATTTGCCATCGTGGATGCCATGAAAGCCATGAGTTTAGAGGCCTTTGGGAAAAAAATAATGACAAAAAAAGATTTACAGTTACAGGACAGCCACTGAGTGCATTTGCAAAGAAAATCAGAGATTTAAATACATAATTCTCTTATACTTCTTTTACAATTTCATTCCTTGGATCAAGAATAGAACTGGCAGTCTTACTTCCTTCTCAAGTTTATCATTCATTGCATGATACTGAACCAGTAGTTTACCACACACTTAAATTTAAAACATTAAATCACTCCAGAATACAACAAAGTAGTGTGATCTTTGTCTATCCACACGCAACAGATCTCAGGTTTCCTGAAAATATTTACAATTCTAATGTTAATTAAACATGATGTAGCCACCATTTGTTTCCAGGTGACAGGACCTATTGATTTTGGTTGGTCAGAAAAACCTTATTTTTCCTAAGCTGGTTAGACTCCAGTGTTCTGCATGCCACTGGTCTCTATATCAGGTAGAATGTGTGTGTGCCTGGAGTATTTTGATCAAAACCAAATCACAATATCACTGCAGCACTTTGCAAAACTGAATCATAAATATTGCAATTTAATACTATGTAAATCAATGCAGCCAATATACAAAGCCCAACTAGAAAAATCTGTTTACATGTCCAAGAAGAAACCTGCCTAAACTTACACAGTAAATAAACACTTGGAAAAAGAAAAAAACTAGACTTTGCAGTGCTGTGCTTTCTGGCATGCTGTAAGACAAGGTTTCTGCTCACAGCCATGTGGCTACTCTGGCATTCCAGGGAATGATAACCCTGTATGTGAGGAGCCACACAGGATGTCTGATGCCTGAGGAGTTAATCAAAATCTGTCTCGGTGTTCCCAGCCAAGCAGCAGATTTCACTGTAGTGGTTAAAGAGAACATTGCTGAGGCTGGAGGCTTTCCTTACCAAGTCTAATTACATTCCAATTCTAAACCATTCCTAATGCATCTCAGAACCCAGAAATATTCTGGTCTCTTCAGCCTTTCAGAAACCGTCATGAAAATAATCACTAGAAGAAAAGAGATGTTTGGGCCTACATATTTATCTTTCTTCGTGTCTCATATCATGAAAGAATTTTATTTCACTGGGAAAATAAATGTAGTCTTGTGTCTGGAGGTGGACAAGCTCTTTTCAAACAATGCCTGCAGAAGAAAAGGTTGATATGGAATGTCTTTTCGTGCTTGGTCTCTCTCCAGATCACTGTAAGAAATGAGTAAATAAATGAAGTGCTAAAGGGGGCCAGGAGAGGAATAACACAGAGCCACAAAAAGTAGGTTCTACAAAATTTATGAAAGTAATTTATGGGAGGTTCTATGAATTATTATTTTTCTTTACCTCTGTCAGTAATAGGGAATAAAAACCATAGAAAAAAATCCAAAGACATAAAATATTGTCTTCCTTTTCAGAATGTCTTAAATAAAGGCAAAATGGTATTAGAACTTCTGGGAGAAGAAAGCCAAATATTTAGGATAGAAATCAATGCATTGCAGGTCACAGCCTGAATTCTGAATTTTCAGAAATCAATACAAGAATGGAGAAGGAGGGCTGCAAAAATGATTTTAAAGGCCCTTTGCCCTTTCTTAGAATTTAGTATGGTTTAAAATTGCCCCACCTTGTACACACACAGTTGCCACCCCAGTGCCTGTGAGATGAGAACAACTAGTGACCACCATGGAGTAGCTCCACTCCTTCCCCTTGGCCACAGACATCTGTCACATCATCCTGCCCACTGCTGGCATTACAAAAACACAGTCACATGTGCCTGAATCATCCAGATGTGTTCTGTTTGCCAAAAGACTTCATGTGATGCAAAGCAAATTCTTCTATGGTCCGTGATGGTTGGTGAACCCCCTAATTCAAATGACAGGTCATTAGTTCTTTGTTTTACTGTATGGAACAGACTTTTGCATTAATTCATTGGATTCAGTTCCTACCTGGGCACAGTTAATATGAACTCTGTCCTTGTTATTTTTTCCCCTCAGCCAAGAATAAAGTTGTGCTAGTTTACAAATGATACTTCTTTGATTTTCAGATAAAACCCTGCAAGAACTCTCACATAGAGTTGGTTTATACCTTGGAAGCCTTTGAACATATTGTCTTAGATGCCAGCTTGGAAAGGCAAATGAATAAGCAATCACACATCCAGACAGGATAAACAGCACCACCAAAGGCAGCATCCTAATATTTCCCTGGGCAAATTTCCCGTGCTGTCTCTGAGTCAGGATTCATTACCCTTTTGTCTTTCCTTGAGTTTTCACTTTCATTACTTAGAGAAATGTAAGGTTCCCACAGCTTCAGGTAACTACACCCACGTCTCAGCAAACTCAGAGCTGGAGAAGTAAAGCCTTGTTATAAACTGTTAAATATTACATGGGGACAGCCTCAGTGTTACACAGAAAACATCCACACACGGGCAGTCAGTGGGTTTTAGCTGTTATCTGGGGTGTCATTGCACCAGTTTCATTGCTGTCCTGTCTCCCAGCACTTTCTATTGGCTTGCTTTCTGCATCTCTAGCCCTTAATTTGAAATACTGTCTCTTTCTGGCTGGAATAAAGCTCTGCATTTCAGAAAGAACTTCTTAAAATATGTTCAGATAAAAAACAATTTTTGAAACATCTATTGAGAGATAGTGTTCCCTATGTATTTTTGTATCTTCTGACTGTGACTCTAAGCTCTCATTGAAGTTTGTGTTTGGGTTTTTGTTTTAGGTTTTTAATGTCTTTAGAGCTTTTATAAGGGCTCACTCCTTTGTGGATTCTCTTCTCTCACTTCAGAGACTTCTTCCCACTCCCAGGTGCCTACTTTCACAAAAGCTGTGGGACAGAATTGTCTTTGAGGAGACCGTATTTCTCCAATAGCTGTGAGACGTGGTGCAAGTATTCAGAGCCATTTTATGGGCCCACAAAGATAAGAGCATTGTCAAGGAGGAAGAGAGTTAAAAACCCTGCAATATTTTACAAGAAAAAGAAAGCCTTGCACAATGCTAATGCATGTCTACCTGACTCTGTGCCACAAGTGGTTACATGGTGACCCTGAAGATTACTTAAGCTGGGGAACAGAACATTACACAGCTTTAGGATCTCCTCACACCACAGATAACTCAGATAAGCACACTGAGAAATTCTGGTCTTGTGACAGCTACAAGAGGTTTTGCCACCGGTATTCAAGAAAACATATTTTCATCTCTGGTATTTACTCCATAAGAGTCTCACTGGTTTACATGCTTTCATTATAGAACTGTGGATTACGAAGAAATATGTGAAACTTTCAAGTTTGGTCACAGAAGGAAAAAAAGCTTGTCTCTGTTAGTGACAGATTTAGGCAGGAAGGTGAAACTTCCAGAAAAACACACATTACAGTCACAAAAGCCTATTTCTTTCTAGTCACTTCATCTAAATGAGCCTAAAGTCAGTGTGGTTTTCCTGGGAATTTCCATGATCTTGCTATCCCAAGGAGCTTGGTAGCCATCTCCTTTCAAAATCAAAATTCAAGGAAAAAGGCAAGAGTCCCAGTCTGAGACATTTGACCCCAGTACCAGCAAAGTCAAGGTCAAAATAAGTCCTGGTCACTCTCTCAAAGGCATTGCTGGATTCATAGGAGTGAGGAGTGGAGTGACCTGCCTTTGGGATGGGGAGCTCACAGGTGTACAGCTGCTCTGAGGGGGATCCAAATCTGAATTCCCTCCCCAGTAAGATGCATCCCAGCTTCTGCTGAGATGGTCCCCACCCAGACTCACATCCTGATGAACTCACACTGTGAAGCAGAAAGAAGATTTACTAGTCAAGAAAGACAAAGGAACAGAAAGCATCTCTTCAGCTTAATAGTTGAAATATTCAGTTGGGAAGGTGAAGTCCTGCTTTTGATCCTGACACTATGTCTGTATTTTCTCAGTTACTCATTTCATGAACAGCAGGAACAAATGCCCAAGTTCTCTCCCCTCCCAGGCACTTGGAAAAAATTCATATTTCAACATTTTTTTCAGATGAACAGCTACAAAAGTAACAAAAATTGTGGGTGCATTATCTTAAAGCAAAAACCTCAAAGAAATATTGCAAGTGAGAACATTTTTATCATTAGCTACCAGGAGGAAGGGACACAAATAATAATGCTCTGAATTAAGGCCTTTCTTCTACTATTGTTTATTTGGCAAATGTTGCAATTCTAGTTCTTCACTCCTTTTGCAAACACAAGTGATATCTATAAATACTTTTTACTGATCGACAAACAGAAGCCAATGCAAAAGGCACTTCTATAGCACCTTTCATCCAAAATCTCACTGTACTCTACAAATAGCAATTCAACCTCATAACACAACAACCTCCTCCCATGTGCTAACAGCTCCTTTTACAGCAGGTGAAACCAAGGCAGAGGGAAGTTGAGTCATGTACCTAAGGTCACATAATAAATGCATCCTCTAACTCCAAAACATCTCTTTGGATGTTTAAAGTCCATGAAATATTTATAGGGTCTGCTTAAGAAGAAAAACAAACTCCCTCAGATTCACAGTTGATTTTTAAAGTAGTTGGCATCAGGATACTATTATTATACTTTCCTTGGTAAAACATTTGTTACAACACCATGCTGAGTATTACTCTTCTGAATATTTTGTGCTTTGAAAATGAGAAGTAAAAAAACCTGTTTCTGCACTAGTAGCATCAGGTCCCTCACACTGAGGCACAGCACACTGCTATTATAAAACCTGTGATGCAGTCAGGGTGGAAGAATGAGGATTGCTATAAGACTTGCCAAAAGCCCTTTGGAACAACTCACCAATTTGGTTTGATCAATGCTGGTTTTGCTACAGTGGTATTGTCCCCCATCCATGTGCAAGCTGAAAGAAAATAGTTTTGGGGAGGCTAAATCTTTAGGCAGAGGTTGGCTTCCACTGCTAGCACTGCCTGGGCAAATGTCAAATTCTCAGGCAAACCCCTGCAAACCATTATTTGATGAGGACAAACACAAAAAGCAGCTCTCCCACACTGGCAGTGCCACATCAAACCCATGCAATCAGCCCTTGGGCATCTGTTTGCCACGTTTCTGCTTGACTTTGCTGATGAGGATTTCCAGATCCAATTCTGGCATGTTCTCTTCAGCCTGGTTGGCAGACAATAGTTGGGAAGGCCCCAGAAAGGGACTATATAGTCCCTAGGGGCTATATTAGTTAAAATAACTTTAATGTACCCACATTTACAGAATTAATCATTTCACTTTCTTTATGATCTTCCATAAGAAACAGAGTTGAAAATTTTACATAATAACATGGCAATATACACAAGGGCAAAATTGATTTAGATGTGTCACAGGCACAGACCTTGTGAGGCTGATTTTTTCCTCCCTTGGTTTTACCAGTGGGGGTGTTCTTTATATGCAGCAGTGATACAATTGTCTCTTCTGCAGGACATCAGCCTGGATGTGACTGGGGATCTGAGTGCCATGTCTAATGCAAGGACCAAAATTCAGAGACCCAGAAAAGGTCCAGGGGAGGAAAAATTAAAAGAAACTGAGGAAATGGCTTGAGCTTGTTTTGGCCTTTTTAATTTAGCCATGCAAATGTGAAGAACAGCATAAAAAATCAGGCAATGCAAATATCTGCAATTTTTGGTCATTATTTACATAACTTAATCACTACTGCTACTCTCTAAACAGAAGCCATTATTTACCTTGTAACTGATTAAAGATCTCGGCTGTGTAAGACAAACTGCTGCAGCATAACTAAGATAAAACTACAAATTAAAAGTACAAATTCACAAATTTAATCTTATGTGAGATTAGCTTGGTTTCTAATTTTTGTATGCAAATTAAGCTATCTAAATGAGAAACAGGCATACAAATGTATCTATATTAAAAGCTGGACATAATTAATTGTGCAGAATTTAAATTACATAAACTAGTGTGACTTTTCATACGTAGACAAAGTCTAAGTCATATGACAGAGAAATCTGCACCCCTAACCAGCTCACTGGCAGTGCCTTTGATGTAAAAATATACAAAAATAAATACTTGTGTGAATATTCACAATGCCTTTTCTGCAACCATTTTTCTCAATTATTGATAACAGATTAATGAGAAATTAGCAATGCAAACCCCTTTCCCTCCCCTTTTTATTCAACCTGTGGTTCTGTGGCATTCAGTGAATATGAACAAAGTGTTTAAAGCAGAACACACCTGTATGCCATAGAAAAACATTCACTCTACTATTAAAAAAGGAAACAGATGGAAGTGGGTAAAACACACAAAGCCCACCTTTACAGCACAGCTAAGAGCAATTTCAGTTCATTGAAGAAGAAACACCTCTTTAATGATGAAATTAAGGATTTAAGAGCAAAGTCCAGTTGCACAGCCATCATACAAAAACTGTCATGAGATGATCAATAGCACCTGCATTTGGTAATACTCCTCCCTGTTGAGGGGCCAGGACAAGGAGGAGGCAGAACTGAAATCTGATCTTGAAGATTAATCTGGTGCTCATGGGAATTTCCCCTCCTTGCATAAAGATCTAGTTCAGAACTAGAGAGAAGGAGAAAATTCAAAGTGCAACAAAAGCCTCCTAGGAATACTGGGGAGAGAAAAAAAGAGGGAAGCTAAACAAAAAACAGTGCAGGGAATTTAAAACCTACTCATGAAGGCAATAGGAGCTGAGCTGCACAGACAGCTACATGTACAAGACTTCTGCAGAGAAGCCTTACATGGCATAGCTTCAAGGAAAATGATGGATCTACCAGGGCACAGCAGAAGTCAAATCCAGGCTGCCACAATCAGATATTCAAAGCACAAAGCACACCACTGCTGATTAACTCAGCACCGTGCGAGCCGATCTACGCACTTGGCACTATCTTAAATAAACATCTAAATTTTTCAAGGGCAAAAATAAACCCTCTTTACATAAAAGGCAAGATCTTAAAAAACGAAATTCAGTTAATCTCCCCTTAAACCCCTGAAACTCGGTCCCAAAACTGAAATGAGTTGCTGGACTGCTGCAGAATGCCTTAAGCTTCCTGAGCAGGGTTCATACTTTCAAGCAAGGCCAAACAAATGCCAGCAATAACAACAATCAAACTTGAGCAAACGCGTGCACTGGAAGACACTTGTCTAGGAAACTGCAGAGGGCAAAATCCTGATTTGAGAACTGCAATGCAGTATTTGTTGGCAGGGCTGTCGCTGTATTTCTTAGTGGCACTGACCGCAGAAAATGATGTCAGAACCTGGAATTTAGGATTTTCATGGTCTGTAAAATTACAGGGTAAATACCCAACCTTCAACAACCCGAAGTATTTTCAGCCTCATAAAGCATTAGTGACCTTCCAACCATTTATAAGAACAGATCCCATTCTTAATTTTGCCCTAAGGCATTATTCCACAAAAACAGGTCCCCCTCATCACACAGGACCAGACCTGAAACCTGGCTTGGTTAAACACCCACACGACCCTTTGCATGTAAAGGGATGTGCTCTCACACAACAGTGCAACGCAAGATGCCGCAATGCTTCCAAGAAAGCCTGTGTACTCCTGTCCACTTCCCCAATTTCCTATGCCAGAGGACCTCCTCCCATAATGTAAACATCAGCACAGCCTGTGTGTTTGGGGGCAGAGACAGTCTTTTGTTACAGGGCAACAGGGTTTTGTCTGCATATATGAAAAGCCTTAATAATGGAGGGCTGGCAGGCGGTATGACTTTCTCCTCCTGATGTACCTGGAACTGTTCTGACCCGTAGATGGGACTGTGCATGACCTACTCTAAACTGTTCAACATTTTTATTGTGTCCAACTGATCTCTGGGGTTTTTTGTCTCTCCCCCTTCTCAACCCAAATAGCCGACAAAGTCAACGACGACTTCTACACCAAGCGCCGGCACCTGGCCGAGCTGGCTGCCAAGGGCAGCCTGCCCCTGCACCCCGTGCGCCTGGACGACGAGCGGGCGTACACCATCGACAGCGGGCTCACCAGGCAGAACGGGCAGAAATCCAGGATGGGCAAGATACACACGCACCCGCTGGGCTACAATTCCCACTACAAGACCTGGGATCCCACCGACCACTCCCTGAGGCGGCAAGCGTACGCAAACAAGGGCAAGCACGGCATGGGAGACCCGACGTTAAGTGACCCGCTGACAACCCGCAGCCAGCACTACTTGGGCCCACAGCCATACTTCATAACCAACAGCAAGACAGAAGTAACTGTTTGAGTTTGTTTTCTTTCTTTCTTTTCTTTCTTCTTTTTTTTTTTCTTTTTTTAATGAAATCCTTTAAAAACCACACGCAAATACACACACACACACACAACACAAACACTCAACCGGAAGGCAAAAAAAAGAAATTTAAAAATATAAAATTCAAAAAAAAGAAAATTAAAAAAAAAAAAAAAAGAAAACGGAAGGAAGGAACTTCCACCTGGACACTCTTGGTATCCAGCCAACGGTAGGCCGAAGAGTGGGTTAATACCATTCAGCAATACACACTGAAGGTTGAATTATAAACTCCATTTGTATTTCACAGTGGAACACAAACCCTTGTGACTAAATTTTTTTACTTGAAACTAAAATCCATGATGAGAAGTAGCACAATCTAGAGAAACTTTATGTCTGCTTAAACATTTACACTATGTTCCTGCCTTGAGACAGAGGAAGAGAGAGAGAACAATATACTGTATTATATCATTTCAGAGAGGAATTTTGTACAAAACCTATTAATAATCCCTAGACCTGTGAAAAACCAAGAGCAAACATCTTGGTACAATCCCTAACATCTATTATTGTACTTTCACACCATCCTATAGAGAACGCAAAAAAATATATATACAATAAGGGACAAAGACACTTTCACAAGGAATTTATGAAGACTGTTATGATTAAGAGCATATGGGACCTTTGTGGCCGGTAGAGAATTCTGCAGGATGATAACAAACAGCAGAAGATTTCATTTCAGTTTACTTCGTTTGATTTGAAATTTTTGGGAACCTCCAAAATAAGAAGAGACATATCATATGACACAGAAAGCTGCTGGGGGAATAAGGGCATCAGAATATTCCCTCTCAGTCCTCCTGTTTTCGGGCAGATGGTAACAAGTCTCACTTTGCAGACTGTCAGGATTTTTTCTTCACCTAAATGTTTTGCCTATCTTCAACTGCTTCAGACTGAAACTAAGCGTGGGTGGTGCCTTTACTGTATTACTATTGTTCAATGACAGTCTTGTTCTTCAAAGTGACCCCTCTGTTCCTTTAAGCTATTTCCTCATGTTTGGCTAAGGATGACAAGGGTTCTGCCCTGCTCAGCCTCCCCTGTTTGTCCCGAAGGGAAACTGGACTACATCTCCATGCAGTGGTTGCACAGTCAAGACTATTTAGTTGGCCCCTTCATTTTCCCAATTTAAACTTTTTCCCTCTAGTCTCTCATTTTGTATTTGCTTTTAGCCATGGTAGTTCTTTGTAGTTCAACTAAATGTTCTATGGTATATTGTCTCTATTGTTTGGCTTTCTATAGTGGCGTTCCCTCTTGGTGGACTATTTGGTGGAAGAGTCTGATGGTCTTGCCTCAAACATCAAAGAGATCTGGGTTTAAACTAAACAAACAATTGGACTCATGGTCTTGACTGTGGCTCTGACGAGCAGGATGCCTTGTTCATATGAGTAAAACCACTCCTGAATTGGGCACTGGTAGTAAACTCACAGTCCTGGGCCTGTAAAAGCTTTGGCACATCCACAAAGAGACAAACAGAGTTGGGATGGGATGGCAGGCAACACATTCAGTCTTTCACTTAAATTCCTGCCCTTCCTCCAAAACGAGTCATTTGGCTAAATCCTAACTAGCTGTCTTACTACAGTTGCATTCTCACCAGCTGTCAGTCCTTCAGGAGATTCGTTTTGGAAGAGCTTGCAGGGAGGAGTAAGAACTGCTATGCTGTAAGAAGAATTGGAAGAGGCGTTTCTTACTGTGTTCAACTGACTGTCAGTGCTTCTTCTTAGTCAAGGATGCAAGGGCTAAGAATTTGAAATCTGGTTAAATGGAGATACCTTTTTTTTAGCTATATTGAGATTGATTTGCATCCTGAGAGCACCGGTATCTCTCCACAAGCGTGCTGCTAAATTTTATGATCCTATGTTTTAAGACTATCAGAAGTGGACAAAGCCCACAAGACAAATACTTTGCACACAACCCAGATTCTCCACTATCTTACTTTTATTCCTTTAATCTTTATTGCCTTCACAACTGGCTGACTTAATTTGACCCTTTATGGAATGTTGCTGTTAATCCATATGCTTTAGATACACATTACAGCTGCACTCTAATTCACACAGGTTTCGTGTAACTTGAGCATATTTTATGTGGAAATATTTTAGTAACTGTATGTTCTGTAAGTAAACCCGTGTTAATACTTGTTAACTACAGAGTTTATGATACCAATAATACTTCCTACAATAAAATGTTTGTTTGTTTTTTAAGAATGTTTATTTGTAAACATATGTATTCACTATATTAATATGAATTTCTTACCTGGCAATAAAACTGATTCTAAGTGAATCCAACTTGCTGGCTCATTCCTAAACAAGTATCATTGGGCCAAATTTTGAGTATTAACTGAGGTTCTGGAGCTTCTCTCTGCAGCCAGTGGGGTTCACCTCAGCACAGATAAGTATGCACAGGGCCAGATCCAGATCCTCAGGAATATAGGGGAGTTTTGCAATAAGTCTAAGGATTGCAAGTGCCCAGATGGAGGAAATGGAACACTGGTGTATACTGCTTCAAAATGGTTGTATGGCCATTACAGAAGAACCCGGACACAACATCTGTGCACCAAGTCTGCTGGAACAAAAAGTCCTTTACAGGCTTTTAGTACTGCTAATGGCTTGGAAACCTGACAGTGAACAGAACCTCAGTGGAGGGTTTGGGCAGCTTCTTCCCTCTGCTTTGCTAAAATGATGCTGAGAACAAATTTCAGAAGAAGAAACAGAGAATCAGGATACCCAGCTTCAGAATCCCCTTAGTACATGTCCTGGTGCAAATTCTTTAGGCAGTTTATGATTCCTAGGATGCCATGACATATTAGCAGAGGGAAAACATCAATTCAAAATTGTCCAGAGTCAGCCATTTTAAACAGTAGAAAAATCTCATTTTCAAGATATACCTTTATGGGTGCCAGGAAACAGCTCATAAAGGCCCCATTTCTGGTTACAGAAGCATTTTCCTGCCTCAGGTACAACTACAGAAACAACCCTAATCTGCCAGAGGGCTCAGGAAAGACATACAGAGTGTGGTCACAGTGCCAGGAAAGTTCTGGGCAGCCCTGCAACCCACAGGGAAACCTGTGGAATACAAGCCTAATCTGCAGTAGACACAGCTCACTGTTACAGCTCCACCACCAACCCATCTAGTGCACATGTTTCTATCAGTAAATTCCTGACTGGAATCACAAATGGCAAAAAGGACAACTGCTTCACCAGTAGAAGTGTCTCTGCATAGGCTTTCGTTCTTCCAGATACATGGAAAAAAAAGAAACCTCCAAAAAGTCCCTCCTGAAGCTGATTTTGTGTTTCTGCATGGCTTTTTCTCTTCTGTTTGCCTGACCCTTCTGTCAGCACGAGCAAGAACTGCACTGGGCTCCCATAAGCATTTCTTTCATAAGGCTCTTTGATATCAACCCAGATGCACCGCACTACAAAGAGAAAAGTGCACTGTCAGGAAATGCTGATGTTCCATACACAGAGCTAGGGAGCCTAAAAGTCCAAAGGCTGTCCAGTTTAGAGCCCTTTACCCTGGAATGTCTGTTCTCATGACTAAATCTTTAGAGCATGATCCTCAGCTTACCAGAACTGAGGATGTGGTGGCTTATATAAACAGAGGATCAGGTCTCATGAGATTCCACACTACGAGGTGTCTCCACAACTCAGACTTTAGATTTTAATAGCTCTAGGAAAAGATTCGTGCTTTGCTCTGTTCTTATAGAATGGTTATTGAATTTTGGGTACTAAATAAATAACTCTAGTCCACAAATCCCTTTTGTACACAATCCTCCACACTTTATTTAATCCTGGTCTCTATACTTGAATATGTGAAGGACTTCCAGTGATAAATATAGTCTTCACTGTAATTATATCATCTTTCTGTTTGGCATAGATAATTTTATTTTTCTAAAAACAGTCATGACAGGAAACATTTTTGTATTAAACTATATAATCTCATATATCATTCACTGCTGAAAATGTGATAATAGGATGAGCTCCACGTTACTAAAGAATGAACATTGTTATTTTTATGAATGGGAAAGTCAGGCAGCTTTAATTCGAAAAGTATCTGTAAACACAATTCTTGGAATTCATTCATCATGCTTCAGAGATTTCCAGACTTAACTTTTGCTCAGCCTGCAAGTAAGATGTGTCCTTATACCTGCCAACTTCACCTGGAACATGAGTATTGAACCAGGCCTTTTCTCCCCATCCAGCTGCACTAACGAAAGCCAGGACCAAATTAGGATACTGGTTATATCCCATATCTGCACAAAAGCTGCTGTCAGACAAATGTACCTGATGGATCCAGCAAACACTTCTGCAGAGGATGCACCAGGAAGAATTTGACACATCCATTCAGCTGCACTGGCCCTATCATGTTAGCAAAGCAGAAGACATGTATTTGTCACCAATGACAACACTTTTTGACACTGGAAGATAATAAATCCTGATCCTAGTTCTGGGGATTCTTCCTATGTCAGAATCTGCCAAATAAACAATGCCTGAACAGGCCAGGGCTCCCTGGACAGGCTCTTCTCATCCCACCCCTGCTCTTCCAACAAGAGAATGGTGTTGCTTCAGGAGCAAAGTGTTCTCTATTGACTTCTTTTCATTTTTCACCTTCAGAGCTTAGGGACCCTTTCTGGGAAGAGAAACTGTAGATTCAGACTTAGTTGAGTCTGAGATAGATTTAAAACTCAAATCTATTACTGCTGCTCTTGTTTTACATAACAGAAAAGAATAAGACACTACTCGTACCTAAGTGCATGAAGCAGCTGTACTAAGTCTGGTCCCTCATGGATGCATGAAGAGGCTCTGTACCTCTCTTTCTCTGCAGGTAACTTGAGGCCAATTTTGCACCCCAAGCCAAAACTGTTTTGCAACAGGCTTTGGTTTCTTGGTGTTTGTTTGGAATTTTTGTTTGATTTGATTTTTTGGGGTTTGTTTGTTTGTTTGGTGGGGTTTTTTTGTTGTGTTTTTGTTTTTTTTTTTAAGTAAAGCTAAAATTCAATTTTTGTCTCTGCAGGGCTTTAACAATACACTGTTACACACACAGTTGCACCTTGTCTGTTTAAGCCAATGCTTGCTGCCTTCACTCAGCATTTAATTGTGAGGCAATGCTGCTCATTAGTAGGGGTTGATGTGCTGGCAGAGTTCAGCTTCTGAAGCTGCACACCAAGCCTTGTGTGCCTCCCTCACAATAAAAAAGGCTGGGAGAACAATAGGTTATTAGAAGTGATGATTTCCAATCAAGGGAGAATATCAGGCAGTGCTGCTGCTCTTTAATCTGAGGTTCAGGTACAAAGCAGAACTGAAAAAGGGTAACAACCACAAGCCTTTTGGTGGTCATTGGCAGCATTATTTTATCAAGGAAACGAGCCCTCCCAAGCAGCAGGTGTGTCAGTGGAGCCACTAACACTCCCTGGGCAGAAGCACATTCTTCCTTTTCCTGTATGCAGCTGTTGGCCTCATTTTCACCCTCTAGTATTTGGGCTTACACTAACATTTTTATCACAATAATTATTATTTGAGAGACTTTGGCCAGTTTTAGTAAATATATTCCCTGAAGTAATTGGTCCCCAGGGGAAAGAGCACTTTACCTGCTACTTTATTTCTTCAAGCAAAAGAAACATTGCAAAAACTTGGCAGGGGAGTTGGAACTATGTAATCTTTAAGGTCCCTTCCAACCCAAACCATTCTATGATTCTCTGATTAATTGTGGTTTTTTTTCCTCTGCCATAGGTTAAAAAAACCCAGCACTACTTTGTCCTTCCAGGGGTAAGGAGGGAACTCAAGGATGGCTGCTCTCCTGTCTCTTTTCAAGACAGTGTTATAATTCAGCCAGGATTTTTCATATACACTCTGCAGGAGACTGCTCTGACTCCTGAGCACAGAGAGAGCTTCTTGACTCCCTCATATACTAGGAATGAAAAAATCATGCAACTGAAAGACATAAAGGTAGACTGGACTTCTGTAGCATCAGCACTGGTTTTGCTGTGCACCACAGTTCAGTGGCTGCTTCCCACCCCCCATTTGCAGGGGTCAGAACTGTGTGGCATTTTCAAAACTGATGTTCTCCAGTCAACTCCTTCAGTCTTCTGGAGCACCCCCTGACACCCAGCACCTCACCTGGGCTCTCACCTGCCAAACCAAGGTATTAGTCTTGGGGAAAACCCCGTCTCTCTGTGCACACATGTGTATGCACAGACACATTTTACAGCAGTCACCTGAGCTTTGTAGCCTGACTCCCTAAAACATGTGTGTTTGCAACACCAGCAAAGGGTAAGATTGATTTGGAAAATCCACCAATGCCTTGCTGCTTCTTAGGGGCCTTACATCAGTTTTGAAGACAGAATCTATATCCCCAATTTACTTTACTTCTTTTGAAAATGAGTTACTAAAGAACATGACATTCTATAGAAGAGAGAGTCTAAGCTTCAGGGATGAAAATTGTCCTTTAAGGCTGTAATGTATTTTACCATTACTGCTTGGGGAATGAAAATACTAAGGATGATAGAGAGTAACTTGACAGGATTCATTAAGGCAGAGACAGCATGTATGTGCTATTATGCACAAGACTCTGCACAAGTCTGCCTGTGCAGAGAAAACTGTTCTGGTTTTTACTAACAGTGATTTATGAGTTTGTGGTTGTTGGGTTTTTTTAACTTTTCTAAGAGATGAATCTAAAAAGCACAAAGCTAAGAGTGCTCATAACTAAAGTGCCCTGTTGAACACAGCAAGTGGTACAACATTGTCCAGCATGACTCTAACAGCAAAGGCCCTGATCCTGCACTGCTGAGTTAGTGGCAGACTTGTCAGCGTGGAGAAGACCAAAACCCCCAGACAACACACATTCACTCTTTGATATGCAGAACTTTCAGGCTCCACTACAAGTGATTTTTCTCAATCTGACACCAACTAAACGGTATAGAAGCAGAAAGGCAGCAGATACACCACAGGACTGCACAGATCTTCCAGACTGAGTCACAGCTGAGGCTGCAGCTCAGCAAAATAATGGCTGCAACATTGCCTTGTAGCACAACACAATTATCCTGCCAGCAACTCATCTACCTGGTTGGCTCATAATTTTGACACAGCTCATAACGAGCAGGGAAGACTCCACTCTCAGGCTGGTGCTTGGCTTCGGTGTGCAAGTTCAAAGCCCCGGTGACAGACAGCTACTCCAGCCAGCAGGATACTCAACTCTGCACGAAGTCGAAGTGCAGGTATAAATCTTACCACTTCCTACAAGCAGCAACCAAACATATTGAATTTCAAGGCCCAGTTCCAATTCCCTTGTCATTTGCTGCCTAGCTACTTCCAAACTCCTGTCTGAGACACTCTTTAGCTTTGACTCTTGGTTAATATTTAGCTGCTTATCTATTAAGATGTTTTTCATGTTTCTATACAAAGTCAGTGTCACACTAAATACTGGTATTTCTCTGCCTGTTACTTCACTGTGTACAATGTATTTTGTTATTGACTGATAATTTTATTAGATGAAATATCATTCTTGGAAGACAGCAGCATTGAAGGAGTATTAGCAGAAAATTCTGCTTTATCACTACCAAATTTACTGATAATCACAGTTCAGTTACCTTCAGGGTTGCAATTCGTTGATAGGTTAGTAATATAAACATTTACTTTGAAAAGCTTCTATGTACACCATAAATCTATTCTGCCCACATTTCTTTTCATAATAGGCAGAGAATACATGTATATTTGCAAAAGTGTTGTGTCTGTATGTGACAGATATGTGTCTGTGAGTGAACAGGTAGAAGAGAGGGGGTGCTACACTTCAGTAAAGTGATAATATCAAGTACTTTTCCAGCTCAAATACCATTCCTCATATCTATAATATTACAGCCACTGTATAATAATACTTTCTCATACAAGAATACTGCAGAGGCTGAAGTGTAGCCAATGCATTTAATTAACTTCAGGGAAAGATGAAGTTGACTTTCCAATAATGATTTCCAGTATGTTCTACTACATTTGTTCACCCTTCCACAGTGACCTTTGAGGATGGGTCACAGTTTCAGAAAGAGGTGAGCTACAAAACTGCACAGCTATTCTGTGTGAAATATTACAGTTATCAACAGCCTCAAAAACTCTTTTCTGTTGTCTTATCTGAAAATGAGAGGAATATGTATTGCACCTCGTATACATATATATATAAGAGAAAAAAAGAAACCAAAAAAGAGACAAACACAGGTAAGGCAGCCTGGTGTGCAACACCTGCTGTGAACGCTGTCAGCAGCACAGAACACTCGCCAAAGAGCACATTACCAACAGAGGCAAACTGCATTCATGTGTTTCAGCAGACAGAGGATGTTACTTCATAAAGATATAATGTTTTCCCCTTTCTCCTCTGCCCTGCCTTTGGAGTTTGGTTGGGTGTTTCTCTTTGGCTGGTGGATTTTGGGTTTGCCAACATCGGAATGGCCCTATTTCTGTCAATAAGAGAGAGCAGAGGAAAAACCAGATTGTCAAAAGCATCCACTGAATCAAGAGAAAGGTTACAAAACTTCCAAAGTGACTAAGCCTCAGTAAGAATAAAACAGAGACTTGATAGTGTTGCCTGTTAATAACTAGAGAAGTTTTACACCATCTGCTAATTTCCCCTTTGTCAGCTGCACAAGGGAACCACATGAGAGACACCATAATAAACAGAGGTATTTTTTCCTCTCTTGGAGATCATAAGTCTCCAGAACCTGTGGCATATATGTTCACTTACACCCAAGCTGTTAATATATACAAGTGAGAAGAGAACCAGTATTTTTATCAATGTGGAATAGCAGCTGAGACAGACAACACAACCTCCGCAGAGGGACATATCCATATGTTACACAATAATGAATGCCAGAAAAATAATAGTGGTGGGGCTTTTCTTGGAGAACTCTGTTCAAAGGCATTTCAACTAGAGGTCAAAAAGTCCATAAAGACTCTGCAAAAACTGACATAGTGTAAGATCTCAAAAATAAAAAACCCAACACAAAGCATTTGGAAAGTGCATGCTCTATGTTAAGTCCTAGACCTGCTCTGTTATCCAGCTGGGACATACACTTCCTCCTGCCAAAGCCCTGCTATGCATATACTATATTTCTTGATCTTTTCTGTTGCCTGGTAAAGGTTTTTGAATTTGCTGCCAATTCAACCCCTGAAGTGCAGATGGGAATAAAAAGCATCTTATCTCCCAGCATACGATCCCCCAGCATGTTTTCTACTATTTTCAAGCTGTACAATCTCTCAAGCTGCATGACGTGCCTGTTTCCCTTGGGAGACTATTTCACACACACCCAGCATCATAATTCCTCTGTGTATATTCCTGCATGTAAGGCTTGAAGCTGGGATAGAGAAAGGAGCCCTCTGCTCTCATCTGTTTTCATCTCATTCTTTCAGCAACAGGAGGAAGAATTGCCAGAAAGCTGTTTCGTAGGTTCTCATCCAAAACTTCAGCCTGACTGGAGTGTTAGCAGGGGAGGCACTTTTGGGGTTTTTTGGGAAGCAAAGAGAATTCCTCCTGGGCATCCTGATAGAGGGG
Source organism: Manacus vitellinus (assembly GCF_001715985.3). Classification (NCBI taxonomy): domain Eukaryota; kingdom Metazoa; phylum Chordata; class Aves; order Passeriformes; family Pipridae; genus Manacus; species Manacus vitellinus. Next base: position 12,635,750 of record NW_021938949.1, read on the forward strand.
TAGATTTCTGTCCTGAATTCACCCTGTGATGTCTTAAAAGTCAGCTTCTCATTTCTAGTGGTAAGGTCCCCAAACCAAAAGATGGCAAGTAGCAGGAGATATCATTTACTTTATCAAGATTTCTTATTCTGTTGTGTCATTTTCATAACAAATTAGGGAGATGTGGATTAACTTAGCCTACTGTAAAGTATGACCATAATGGAACAACATAGTTATCACTAAGCCTCTAATAAACCACAAAGAGGAATCAAGCAACATTCTTCAGAAGTTCACTTTAAACTATCCAAATATATTTGTATTTCATTGTCTAGGTCTGTAAGGAAAAGTATTAAATTTACAGGTAACTCCTGTCAGCTTAAAAAAAGGAAAGCAATATAAAATTAAAAATTGTTCACCCATGGCATGGTGGTATGAACTAATCAGGATGGTGTGCTGAGGACTATTGCACAGTATCACATACACACAGTTATTAGATATTAAACACAGGAATAAGAGCAGAGACATACAAGTTTCAGAATAGCAGCTCAGGCAGCAGAACTGCAAAACACAGGGCTTGGAATTATAACACTATACAAACTGACTGTGAGTCCAGAAAATCAGACAGGGGGGAGTCAAATACTAAAATCACATGAATTAATCTTCCCACTCTGCTAAGATATAATAAAGCCTCACCTGGAATACTGTGCCAAGCCTTGGGCATTGTGCTTCCAGGGATACAAGGTCAGCTGGAGAGTACCAGCAAAGAAAAAAATCAGTAAGTTTATTGTAGTCTGTTATTACTTAATCAATCAGTATGAATGAGAAAAGGTGTAGAAAAAAACAAACTGTGAGGAAAACAATGAAAAAACTACAGTTGTTTATGCTACAGAACAGATAATGGAAGAGAGATACTATGTACAGATTACATAGTTCATAACAGACTCAGTGAAAAGAGCATAAAGCTGTTCATGACTAGAATACTCAAAGAATTAGATATATCTTCTTCTGGAGAAGGGAAGGCTCATAGCAAACCTCGCTGTATTATTCCAGTACTTTCAAAGGTGGTTAAGAGGGGATGGATGCTCTGTTTTCACAAGGAGCCACGTGGATAAGACAAGGTACAGCAGGATGCAAGTTGCACTGGGAGAGGTTTCATCTCAATAAAAGAAACAATTTGTTTCCAGTGAGAACAGTCAATCACTGTGACAAACGTGCCAGGGATGTGGCAGTCCCCGTCCCTGGATTTCCAAGACCTGAGTGAACAGGGTGCTAGATCATGTCATCAATGTTCCCTTCACCATGTAGGGTTGGATCAGGTGGCCTTTCAAGGTCCCTTCCAGCCTGGGTTATTCTGAGAGTCTTCAGCCTCCCTGCTTATACCACTGGCAGTGCAGGTAAGGAGTGACACATACAGACATTGGGGTTGACACTGGTCCCTTGATATTTAAAAAACACAGAGGTTTGGTTGTTTGGGGTTTTTTTAAGAAGACATAATATATTCAGTAACTGACAATAATGCATGTTTTAGATTACATTATTATATTTATATAAAGAGTTGTTGAAAAGAGGAAAATAATATACACCACCAGAGACAGGAAAAACTCTTGTTGGTGTAAGTGCAGTTTAGTCAAGTATTAGAAGAAAACCTTTTTGAGTGGCGTGGAATGACAAGCAATGAAATGCATTATATACAGAGGCTGTGGAGTTTCCATTGCTAAATGATTTTAAAGAAACATTGAACTGATTCTGTCAAGAATGATTAGATACTCTTGAACCCTTCTGGAAGAAAGATGGGCCATTCAAAGGCCATTAGAGCTCTTCTATTATTTTCTCTTCCAGGTCTAAAGCAAAGATGGGGTAGAAAGCCTAGTCCCGTAGGAATGAGGTTTTTCCCACATTTCTTTTATCAGTTAGCAGCAGAGGAAAGCTGCAATTAGTAGCATAAAGGTATCTGATGTTTCCCCAAAATTCAGTGTTGTTACACTGCAATTGCAAATCAGTGCACAATGTTGCCTAGACAGATTTACACAGCAGCTAAAAGCACATATATTCAGACACACCACAGACTGTCTGGGAACAAAGAATCCTGAGGCACAAACTATTTTAACCATCTTATTATACATTACCAATATCAACTTCATTCATACATTTCACAGTAGCTCTCTCATTCCGTGTCCTTACCTGGCAGCCAGCCACAGGCTTTGAAAGGTCAAAACCCTGATCTCCACTCTAACATCCCACACAGACGACGTGATCTCAGAGGTGAGAAAAGAACCTGCCTCTACAAGTCAGCTCAGAGCTACAGTCTGAGGAAATCATGACTCTGAATTCCAGGAAAGCATTGGAAAGGGCAGGAGAGTACAGAGGGGAGGTAGGAAAGGCTTTGAACAAAGAAGTAAGACCGAGCTTCCAAAACACACAGGTTTCATTTCCTGGTCTGAAATGGACTCCCCTGCATCATTTAGGATGAATCAGCTCATTTTCTGTGGCATTAGCTCAGTCAAAGCATGGGCATATAAATAACCTGTGTGTAATTTCACTGTCGATTCCCTGGGACAAATAATCTAGTCCACACTACTAAAGAGAGAAAGGTAAGGAAAGGAATATGTTCTCAACTGCTCCCAGTGGAGTTCATAGACACACTTCCCAGTCCTGGGAAGCATGCACAGGGTTAAAGCTCCAAACAGATAAATTCACTGAGAATTTAGACAATGATGTCACTTTGACCAAAAGTTGGCCTTAAGATAAATAAATGGGCTTTCACTATTCCCTGCAGGCACATTTGCTGTCCCTTGGCACCAAGATGAAATCATAATGCTTTGTAATTACAGATAAAAGGGATTTGACATGAGAGCTCTCCAAATGAGCCAAACATCCTGGGAAGTGAAAAAAAAAACCACCCAAAAAACTAACAACTTGCTTGCATGCTCATTCTCCAGACTCGAGAATAACCATCAAGACAATTTTCTTATTATTAGCAGCTGTTCAGAAATCAGTACTAGATTCATTAGTTAAATCAGTGGGCTTTCCCAGAAAAAAAGAAAATTATGGAAAGAGGAGGATTTGAGAATAAATTAGTCAGAAAGCAACAATGTCAAAACCGTGAAAATCTACAGTTCTGTCACGCAGAAATTACACAAAAACAAATGCCACAAACAAAAGATATATTCCAAGTATAAATGAATAACTTAGAGTGCAACCAGCCATTCTTTTGACAGCACAGAGGATGGACTCAGCTACTCGAGCAAAGACTCCTCTGAGAAAGATTACAGGGATGCAACAGAACAAAGTAAGGAAACATTACCCAGTGCTCTCTCTATAATTTAAACACAGCTCTAAATTACAGCTGAGGAAGTGTTGCCATCACCCTACAAAGGACAGGATGAAAAAATGTGACCTACAGTCTTTGTCTTCTTATTTTCCTAAGACAAGGTCATAAAGCATATGAGTAAGTTGTTAAAAATGCCCCTGTAAGCACTGTTACAACAGTGCATGTCAGGGACAGCTGGAACTGCTGGCTGGGCTTTGGTGCCTCTCCACGTGTGCTCTCAGGATTCCTTCTGCAAGGATTGACTTTTGTGACCTGGTCTGGAGTTCTGGGCTGCTGCCCACCTCAGACCTCTTCCTGCAGCAGAGGCATTTAGACAGCTGGTGAGACTGACCAAAGAGACTTCTTCCCACTTCCAGGAAACTCCAGTGATCCAGGCTATTGGTATGAACCCACTACAGAGAAAAAGCACTGTGAAGTAAATGCAAGCTGAATTTACATCAACAGCACAGATGTGCATGTAAAAAGAATAGCCCAAAGTCATACTTGCAAAGCATGCCTGTATACATTTTTACTGCTGAAGTAGAAAAACTGTTTAAAAGTCTAATTGCAAGTACCTTACAGAAAAAAAAAAAAAGCATGGCAATTCTTTTCTCCATGAGTTCACCACTAGCAAATGAGGCCCACATTAGGTAACTCAAATTAGAAGTAGCTGTGATTATTTTAATTCTATACCTTAAAGCCTTTCCTAAAAAATTAAAACAAAGGCATCCTGTTTCCTAGGATGAACTGGTTTCTCCCAGGTATTTTATTTTAAAATGTGAAATACTTTGGCTTAAGTAACATAAACTACAGATGTGACTGCAAACATGCATCCCCAAAAAAGGAATCATACCTAGTTTAGAACTTCATTTAAGTTTTGGACACTAATTTTCAGTCTGCTTTCAATGTTTTTTCAATATTGTTTTGTCCTGCTTTTGCTGTTTGTATGAAAACAGTTGTCTTCAGTTTTGTAAACCTATATCATGGTCTTTATTAGTAGAGTGTTGGGAGATGTGTTGAAAGAGGAACATTAAAACAGGACTTTTATTCTCACTTGTCCTGGTGAGGATTTTCTCTCACCATACTTTAGTTTTCCATAAGGGACTTTCTGCACCTCACAAGCAATCTCCAGCTTTGTAAGTAGTAGCAGAATACACATGACTGGATAAAACATGATCTCCAGCTTTAATGGAAGGTTGCAATGAAGACAGATATTTCATAAACATCTAGAATGATGGATAGCAAGTCAGACAGCATTAAAAAAAATAGACAGTATCAATCTACATAATATCATTCCCTGTCAAGAAATGGCCTATCTTAAATGTGTGTAAACAGCAATATTATTCATGGTTAAACCACAGTGTAATTGCTTGCTGGATTTGAATGAGGTTTTCCTGAATATAAATGAAGAGACAAAGAGAAGATAAAAGAAGCATCTGAAGCTAGAAACCAAACCCCTGAAATGGAAATGATCAAGTTGGACATATTCCCTTTTATTGTGTGTGTGAATACGAGTGATTATTAAAGCAATAGCTCTATAACAGTAGCCAGAGTGAAGTATAATGCAGAAAGTGTTTTCAAATTCCATTCTGCCAATGTGCCTCAGCCTTGACACTCAGCAGTATTGCCAGTGGAACCCTAAGCCTCTTTTAAACAGAGTCTTGAAATTGCTTCAAACTGTATCGGAAAAACTGGTGATTTTTAGGAAGATAAATGATTGCAGAACCCTCACAAATCCATATCCCTTTGAGCTGAGGGAAACCTAATACCCAGGTCACTGGTGCTAAGAGGCACCAACCAGCCCTGCCACATCTCCAGCATGGTGATTATTAACTGAAAACCGTAACAAGGAACAGAAGGGAATTTAATCTGCCACTGTCAGTGTGTTGCTGTGATTTGGAGCAAACCCAAGTGAGTAGCAATGTTCAGTGTGTAATTCCCTGGGGGGAAGCTGGAGCAAGAGGATTATGCCTAAACCCTTCCAAAAATCAGCTGCTGAAAATGCAAAAAGCCCAATCTGTGGAGTGATCCCCCTGAACTGCATTCCCTCATCGGACTGGAACCCGATACACTGCACTCCCAAGGCAGGCAGAGAGCAGCCCAGAAACTGTCAGGAAACCCTGCCAACAGAAAATTCCTCCTGGAACAGCTGGAGATGAGAAGGCAACCTCTGCTCTGGCAGCCTGGACAGGGAGGGTGGCAGGACTGGCCTGGCAGCCCAGAAGAGATGTGGCAAACTCCTATCAACAAAAAAAACCAAGAAAAAGTTTGTCTTCTTCCAAACAGGCATCTCTGTATGGAGCAGGCAGAGTTTGGATTCCTCTGGGCTGATCCAGGCTGTTTGCCCCCAGTATGGCCATTAGGACAATGTTAGTAACAAAATATAGCAGCAAAGACTAAGGGGTAGGAGAAAGGAATATTTGACTTCATGCCAAGAAAACCCCACTGGAGTTTGCAGCAGCAGACACAGGACAGTAGATGTATGAGCTTCCTTCTCAGGCCACACCACAGCTGAATTTCTACAGAGACTGACTGAGCTGGACACAGTTTTCCCTTTACTGTCCCACCTCCTCCACCAGAGAAGGAACTGAATTCAGATTTAAGAGAAAGGCAGACTCTGACATTTGCTTTATGACACATGGCTACTTTTGATTCAATATGCCAGAAAACTTATTAAATAACTTTGAAATATTTCTGCTCTGGGCACTTAAACTTTCTAAAGTATTTTAATTTTCTAAATTTAAAAATGAAAAGTTATCATTTGGAAAAACTGGATGTTCATTTCTCTGTTTAATTGAGACTGATGAACCTGAAAAAAAATTTAAAAAAACCCAAGCTGAAATATTATTCTTAAATGGCATTTCCCCATGAATGTTTTGTTTTGACATCTTGGCAACATTTCACTATAGCTGTTTTCTTGATAAATGTATGATTGACTCGAGCTCCTGACATAACAATATTAATATCTGAAACTGTATCCAAGAGGATGCTTCATACCTTTGCAGGGTACTCATTTCAGAAACAGAAAAGCAGCTCATATCCTTCCTCCAACCCTTTTGAAATACAAGCAAACTTTGGAAAAAAATCAAAGGATTCTAAAAGCTTTCATTTACAGCAAAATATATACTGGGCTCAACCTCAAATTTTATATTTCTACTTTTTAAAATCCAGTTGTACTTTCCTCCTTGTTTATTTGTATGGAAAACTGTGGAGTCATTCACACTATTAGATGTCAACTGAAAGTATATTTGGTATAGTTCAAACCTAGACTTGGCCTCCTTCTGTAATAACAAAAAGACTTATTTAGAAGTTTCTGAGATCCTGTTTCACAACGTGTTCAAATATAGCGAGGAAAAAGGAAGCCAAACACTTTCTATATCAATACTTGCAGGAATTATTCAGTGTATTTCAGACTCTACATGTTGCAATTTTGATCACAGCAGATTATTTGCATAGTGTCATCTTCCAAAAATATAAGAGCTACTTATAAATACAACTACAATTGGAGCTTAAAAACATCTAAGATCAGGAAAAAGAAAGAAAGGAATTGATGCCAATCTTACTGAGAAAAAGTCATAATTTTGACATTTCAGTGCTTTCAAAACTTGCTGTGTTTAAAACAAATTTCCTGGCAGATGGGATCCCAAAACTTAGTTTTCAAATGCTGAGGTTCATTTTAATTTTATTCACTCAAATGTTAAATCTTGGACAAACATCGTTAAAAAGATTAAATCAAATCAGGCATAGAAATTCCAACAGAAACACCTGTGCCATCTAGAGTAGCAACGTTTCAATGAATCATATCTATTATTAAAGCCTTAGAGATGGCAAATGTTTAACCAAGGAGATAACCCTGAAGCAGTCCAGCAGAAAGACAGGGTCAAGGGGAAAATCACTTAAACAGGAAAATAAGAATAATACAGGATCACCCTGACTCTTCTCTCTGGTAATGGGTAGAAAAGCTCTAAAGCAGGAGCAGGTTTGAGAACAGCATAAGAACAGGTGACACAAACTTAACTTCTGCTCTCCTGGCTTCCAGCAGTTTGTAGTTCAGGATCTTCTGAGCCAAGTATGACATCCTTAATAATTCTCATTTGATTCTTTTTCTTTCACTATTTTTCTCAGTCACTCTTTACAAATGTAAATTTTTAGGACCCTCAGCATGTGTAGAAAGACATTCTGTAACATTTTGTATTTTATGAAGGATAAGCCCCTTTGCTTCTACCTCCTGCTAATTTCATTGGATGCCCTCTTGAGTAATTTGTAAGATCAGTTGGATTTAGGCTGAGGTGAAGTTGTGAACATAAGATTAACTGTTCTTTATGAAATTCTTATATCCATTTATTCACATGTTATATTTGATGCTCTGTAAGTGAAAATACGTGTATTTTAATGGGTAATTTAATTAAAGCTTAAGGTTATGAAAAAGACAAAAAAGGAGGGGTACAGAAACACTAATAAAGAAATACAGAAGAAAGCCATACAGATCTGGAGACAGAGAGGAACATCCTGTCTCCTAAAGCACTCCTGCTAGTCCCCCTAGGACCCTGGTCTAGAACTTTTCCTCTCATGATTTGCAGACCTCTAGGGGTCTGTGGGCTGCTTTTACCACCTCAGGAAGAGGTAATTAAGAGAAGCAAATGTCTCATCAGTAGCTTTAAACCTATTATGCAGAGGTCTACTTCTCTTAGAAAATCTGACCTGTGATTTAAAAAGCCCAAAAACCCCATTCCAGTCAGATCAGAGCAGACAGCCGTGTGGAGGAATTAGACATAAAGCTTGTTGGGTTACAGGGAGGCTAATGAGAAATATTGTACATCATTGCTTTAAAATGATAAATAATAGCTAAAAGATTTTTTTAATTCAAGAGGAGACATGATCCTTCCCTTTCACAAAGGAGGCTGTACAGTGGATCCTCCTCAGTGCCAGGAAGCTCCCAGAGGTAGCAACGCTTTCCCTTTGATTGTGCTGCAGGGCCCCTTTCACTCTTCCACGTGGCTGTGCCCTGGTAGGAAGCTATTCCAGAACAGACCTGTGTTTAAACTTCAAAGCAAGGTGGGCAGAGCAAGGGAAATAAGTGTAAGGCTAAAGGTATTGCCATTGGATACCTTCCTTAAGTGCACCATTACAAGCAGAGTCAAGTGGCTCTCTGAAGAGTTTCTTTTCCAAAGCAACACTGACACGAATGAAAGGAGAAATAACAATGTCTGAGTCAATGAAATACAAGTTAATTAGCTTCTAAAGAGCTTCAGGATGTCAGCCTTTAAGATAAATTTTATCCCTTTTCATTAAAAATAAAATAAAATGAAATCTTTAATGCCCTCGTTTCCTGGGATCTCTGATGGGAATGGGAGTTTGGCAGTGGTTCCAGAGATGTCAGCCAAGGCATCAGGCCTAGAATGTTACTCTAATGAAGGATAAATGGCAACAGATTTAGAGTCAGCAGGTATGTAACCTAGGGACATGGAGGCATTAATTAAATCAGTAAAGGCAGGAAAAAGCTCAAGAGGAAAAACCTAAACAAGAATTTGGGAAGGACAGATAAGGCTGGATTTTCTCCCTGCACAGCTTGTGCCTCCAGCAATTCAGCCCCTGAGATGCAAAAAAGCTGTGAAAGGAGCTATCAGAACACCTGTCAATCACTGGACAAACTGTATCATGGTCAAAAGGTACTTCTAGGGCCTGCAGGAAAATAAGGAATGAATATATGATGCATGTTTATCAGTGACTAAGCAACTGCAGTTTTGATTATTGCAGCAAAGAGGCTTAAACAGAAGGGGAGAGTGATAATGGATAAGATAAGGATTATAATTCTTACTCTTTTCATTTCAAAGATTTTTTTTGTTTCAATTGCATTTGCTAATTTGCAGGTTATGGGAGACTTTCTGCAAATTGTTTGTTGAAGCTATATCAGGTGGTGCTCCTGATATTCCATATTGATGAGTTTGAAAGTTAAATAGGCAGAGATACATATTTATCCCTGGAGATGCCTGTTCTTCTTTGAGGAAGATACGATACAGAATGAGAGAATAATAATCTAGACTCAGAAGAAATCTAATAGTTGTATCTTTTATGAAATTATCCATAAAATTAATTTGAAGTCTTAAGAGTACACAAAGTGTGGGTATATATATATGTAATATGTACACTTTGTGTGGAAACTGTTTCACCTGTGGAAATGAAAGTTAAAATCCACCAAATTATCAGTTGCCTGAAGTCTTTGTTATTGGTCTGAGCAAGAATGACTAGTAAATGAGAATTAGCTTCCAACTTTGGTCTATATAATCTGTACCTTATCAGTTCAATCTGGAAGCAAATTAAACACATCAGTACTTATTCTCTGGATATAAATCTCACCTCCCTAGCATGTGAAGAAGTGTTGTCCATCAAGACAATCAATATGGAAGATTAATGCTCTCACCTCCTTAGGTCAAGCGAAATTAAATTAAGATGATGGTTAAATGGAAGATACATTGGTGATGTTCAAATACATTCTACAGAACCAAAAATACTAGCTTAGACCAGGAGTTTGTGTTTCTATCTCTACTTGTTTTTATTATATGAATGTAACAATTTGAAAGGACCTGGCTTCAGATCAACTTTCAGCAAAGCAAGAGCAACACAAAGATTATTTCACTATTTAAAAATGAGGTGGAACAAAGAGAATATGGAATGCAGTGCTCTAGTAGTCAGAGAAATGTAATATTAGAGAGAAAGTAAATAGAGCATCATAACACAGCAGCTGAAAATGCAATCAGGTTTTCAGAGCATTACTACATCAGATTGGTTTAATTACCAGTAAGGGATAAAACATGTAACCAGTTTCCAAAAGAATGGGTCTGACATAATTAGTGTGCAGACCATGCCCTAATCTGCATTCTCAGTGACACTGAAGTCAGTCTAGAACCCTAACCCAGAAAGGGCTCCTGTTCCCTGGGTTTAGGAAGAGGTGGAATGGGGCATAATGGGGAGATCAGCAATGGAAAGAGCTGCTCAGAGTGACTAATGCAGCCACCTCAAAATACCACAAGCAGACGACAGATTTCCACAAGAAACCTTTCCTCAGACGTTTGCAGCCGTTCAAATGACAGATATTTTGCATTTGCTTCTCTGTATCTTAATGTGCAGCCAAAAGAGGATTTTTTTTCAGTATGTTACTTTTCTACAAAGCCCTCAAACCGAGGGAGAAGTTCTATGCTTCAGTTATTTAATTTATTCATGAAATATTTTGCATTTCATAACTTCTTCTCCCCTCCCCCCGCAAATAACCCCAAGCAAAATTAGCATAAAAAGTGGTGTTTGGGAAAGGTATTTCAAATTATTTGCACTGCACTGAAAACCTAGCTGAATAATGAAATTCACTTAGTTAGGCTTTGATGCCGAGAGCCTAAAAGAGTTTTCTCACCAGCAGAAACCTTCTATTAGTGAAGAGTTTACCTGGAGAAAACTAGATCAAAACAATTCCAAGTGCTAATTATGTTCTGCATATGAAGTTGCTCCACCTTCATAAGCACAAATAATGAACGGGCAGATTTTTCAATAAACAACTTCTCTAACAGGAAATTAGAAATGTACATCCCTATTGAAGAGAAAATAACAGCAGAGCTCCTTTTTAATTCACTGAAAACAATTCAGCAGTGAAGTCAGAATGGAAGGAGAGATCAGTTCCAAGAGACTTGTGCATTAGTAGCAAAACTAATCTGCATAGGCACGTTGTACAGATTCCTCCAGAGTCCAAGTTAGAGGAAACAAGATGTGACAAAATGGAAGAGCTGCAAATGAAAAAAGTGGAAACATTTGTGAAAAGGCTCAGCACTTCTGCAGCAGACTAATCAATCACCCGGTAAGTAGGTGATCAACACCCATGGGAATTCTGGCAGTGTAATAACAGGTAGATAAATTGTGTGATACAATTTTGCCAGTTCTGCTGCTACCAGAGCAAAGCAGCCATTGGTTGTGGGGATGACAGTTATACCCCCTGGCCATCCCCACTAATTAAATCGCTATCTTTCCCATTCCATTTCTTCCCCAGATATAGATGCGATCAAAGACAGAACAATATAAAGAAGGAACAGGAAACTAGATTTAGGGAATAATTTTAGAAGCAAAGGAGGTAGCGTGAGATATTAATGCATTTCCCCTTGGAAAACAAAGCATGCTTCTGACAGGAAGACAGGTGCAACAGTGTGTGAGGTGATGTGTGTACGACTATAATGTTGTAATCAAACCCTTGAGCCTTTCACAGCTCCTAAACTTGCTAGAAAAGTGCAGAGCACACATAAAAATGGGAATAGTTTATGGCCAATACGTTTATATTTTCTACAATGTGGCTGCAGTGCTGGTGGACAGCCTTGTCTCTGAGGGGGGAGATGTGGATTTGATGGATGGATAAGGCAGTGGCACGATGGTCTCACTCAGAGAGCTGCAGACAACAGCTCAATGTCCAGGTGCAGAGCAGTGACAAGAAAGGTTCCCAGGGGTCACTCCTGGCACTGGTGCTGTTTGACATCCTTGTTGGTGACATGGGCAGTGGGACTGAGGGCACCCTCAGTGGAAGCTGTCCCTGCTCATGGCAGGGGCTTGGAAGGAGATAAGGTTCCTTTTTCAAGGTTCCTTCCAACCCAAACCATTCTGTGATTCTATGATTACGTCATTTCTCTATGATTTGCTCATTCTTCTCAAAGGTATTTCAGATTTCACCTCACTGTCAATGAACTTTTCCAGGCCAATGGCTCAGCAGATCTTTGTGTCAGTCTCCAACGGGGAGTCTGTCCATCATGAAGATGATGAGCCTGCTTCAGTCTCATGAGCCTGATCCAGTAAAACCAGTGAGGCTTAAGGAAAACGTGGAGTCTTTGGCTTCTGAAGCATTTTATAATGGGTCTTAATTAGCCTGCAGTACTACATCTTAAGTTTTAATGTTGAGAGTTATCTTGCTGCCCACTCCTTTTTGGAAGAGAACAATGACCTCCATCCATTCTCATCACATTTTTTCTTTAAAACAAAATAAAGAAAAACATGTAAAAGCCCCTCACTGCACAGGCACGCAAAATTCAGAAAATTAATATAAGAAAGCAGAGCTTTGAATTAAAAGTGGGACTGCAGATCACCAGTGCAAATTAAAAAGAAAAATACAACATCCAGTTCTTAGGGAGTAATTGAATCCCACACTTTAGTCATATTAACTAGCAACCTAATGTCCTGGCACACTTCCTTGGGCTAGATCCTGGAGCCCAGATTTAGCACAGCACACTTCTTCAAGCCTAAGCAAAGGGTACGAGGCACGTTCTTGATTGCAAATGTCTGTTGCTGTGCTGGGTGTTGAAAAGGAGGGTCTGAAAACCACGAGAAGTCATTCCCCACACCACAGCCCTCCATCTGCAGCTCTTTGGTCGCTCATATTTTTCCCTAGTAGTTCTCTAAGTACTGACATATCCTTGGAGGAATTTTGCAGCTGAAGACATGACTGCCCCCAGCTGTCAACCTCGACCTTTTCACAGAGGTCACTCACAACAGCAGCTTAACAGGAGATGCCAACCCGTCAGCAGGGAGAGGCGAGCGGAGCACACACGTCCTGCTCTGTCAGCTCTCGCACGGGCACCTCGACCTGTGGCACCAGGGATGGTGATACAATGCCAGCAACTGCTGCAGCAACGTCCATCAGAATGTGTCTGCATCCTAAACATGAGCCTTAGCACAAAAGGGAGTTTAAAGCATTTTAACTTTGGTACAGCAATTATTATACCTGTGAGCAATCTGGCCGAAAGGAGTGTGACTATACATATATATATATATATTTATATATATGAATATGTAAGAAGGTACTTGCTTAAATGTTTTGCTGAACTGGGTTTTAACACCTTACATATTGGTATTTATACAGCAATTAATGGAAAAAAAAAAAAAAAGCTAGAACATACCAGCACAACTCCCCTGGGAGACTGAAACAATCATGTAGCTGACACATGGTTTCCAACAAGGCATGCCAACTAAACAGAAAATAAAGGGATACAAGCCCTGATACTTCCAGATATGAAATAATCAGTCTCAGGATAGAAAGCAGTATTATCCTAAGAGCTGAATACCCAATGGCTCACAACAGGTTTCTTGTGCTTGATGACAGTGTGGCCACAGAGGACACACACACACCAGGTCTGACCTACTGAGGAAGCTCCTGGTTCTTTAAAGGATATGTTTGATATATGTCTTCCCTTTTGGCTCCATAATTCCTATTAAAGTGATTAATGCTGGGGAGGGTTCAGCTGGCTGGAGGACAGAAGCTTTGTCTACGTGCAGCTATTGATAATCACCCTTTGTTGACTTGGTACAGCACTCCCCAAACAGAAATGTAGACAAAAACAGGGCTAAGGAGCTGGCTAAAGAAATTCCTGCAATATTGGCAGAAAATGAGCAGGTGACTGTGGCACTGGCACAGGAGCCTATCCCATCCTCCATTCCCTTCTGCAAGGGAGTACATTTCAGGAGTTCCAGGAGTGACTACAATACCAATAGCTCCTAAGACATCCATTTAGTACTTTTTATTACCTTGCAGTGGCAGCAGCAGTAATTAATTCTGAAGGAAATAATGCCTGGGGATCTGCAAAACTACCCTGAGGTTTCACTGATCCTCGCTACGCCCGTTATGATACATATCTCTATAGGTACATAGCTATGCATATATTCAAACAGATATCAATCTGCAATGCAAATGGCAGCAAATGTAGAACTGAAAGATAAATTAAAATGCACCTAAATATACTCCCACCCTGAAAGAGGCAAAATGTAAACATATTATTAAAGGATAGATTAGCATGTCTAATTCCGTGGAAATTAGAATATAGATAAAAATTTAAAACTGCAATTAAAAGAATGAAGAGAGAGCATTAATAGGATGAATTATACACTCTAATGCAAAATGGTATGTAAAATTGTAGGCCTGTTTTCAAAATTAAGAAATGAGGAAAAAAAATACAGTGTGTTCCTGGGAAAAGATTGGTAATAAGTAGTTAGAGATATCATACAAAAACAGTTGATAGTTTCTAAAACTTGTTAGGTATCTTTTATTATTCACAGGTATGTAGAAGAAGGTTTTTCATTCTGTGTTTTACAAGAAGAATGAAAGGGAGTAGATTTTTTTTTTTACAAATACTATTGAATAGATTGGCAATTATTGTTTTCCTAGTTCTCTGCCTACAGATTAAAACTGCAGATTTATATTACCCATATTTCCCATTTTAGTCAGAGCACTTCAGAGAATTTCCAGTTCTAACTATTAAAGAAAACAGTTTTCCATTTCAAGTTAGAAGTACAGGCATTCTCCTGTTTCTTCATACAGTATTTTTTTTTTAATTTCAGTTTCAGTTTAGAGAATGATACAATATTGTCACATTATAGAATAGTTTGGTTAAGAGCTGTCTAAATCAATCAAAGGTGAATTAAAAAATACCAGTGATGAGGGCTTTTTCTGTCCCTGCTGCTGATGTAGAAGTGCACCTCCTGGAGCAGAATCATCAGCTACAGTCCTGAAATAATTAAATCTTTTTATTTTGAGAAGTCATGTATAAACCCATTTCCATGGTAACTTTGTTTGGCATTTCACAAAGCTCTAACTGGAATTTCTCTGTTGTGCCCAATCCATGAGGATAGTTTGCCTCTGAAGCCACAGTCTACACAATGAGTTGCAAGAGGAGCAGTTGTATTTTGTGTATTTACAGGTGCAAGAGACATCAGAAGATTTTTATGGTTTTCTTGCTTTGTGATCCTCTGCTCACTTCAGTTTTGTTTCTCTGCTGATTACTTTTCACCAAGATTTTATTTTTAACTAAACACAGACATGTAGCCAAGTGATCCCCACAGTAATTGAACTCTGCAGTACAACAAAGTTCCTTCTGTGTGTCAGCTCAGTTTTCTGGCTGCTGAGCAAAGAAAACAGATTCTGATCATTATATAGTTACCTCCATTTAACTCCAGCTAAAAGAGCATCCTGCTCATATAGAAGGATATATTCACTGTCTACAATCTCAGTTTCAGAATCTCTTTGAAGAATCATTAGAAAGTAAAAAAGCATCAAAAAAATGCATGTGTGCATGCACACCCAATCCACCAACAGACAGCAGGGAGGGTGGGAATCCAGCTATGATTTCAACCACTGCAGCCAAATCATTATTCACTCGCCTTGCTCAGAAAGCAAAACCCATTTTATGTTATAAAAATTACAGTTTTACTGTGTTTGGTTTCTTTTTAACCAACTGAAGGATTAACTTCTGGTAGATCTTTTACTCTTTTCTAATTTGTTCCTAATAGGTTTTTTCTAGCAATACCAGTGTACATGGATGACTCACAGAGGTATTTCAAAGATAAAATACAGTTAGACCTCATAATTTAGATGTCATAGTTAGGTCTCATCCACTGGAGTCAGAGGTTCTGTTCTTGCATGTGCACTGCTCTCCAAAGAGCCCTCCCAGGTACAACTTCTTCCAACAGATTGTGGAAATCACCAGATTGCCAAGCCCAAAGGCCATGTATTGTTCTTAGGCAGAAGACAGTTCTGGGTGAGGTGTCCTAACAACACAGTACCAGTTAATTCCTCCAGAGCCAGCTGAAGGTCAGGGAGGAGCTCTGAGGGAGGTGAGCGCAGCAGCTCCCCGGTTTGATGCCGGGATTGCCCGAGGTGCAGAGGGGAACCAGCTGCCTTTGGTGGAGCTCTGTGGCTGCCGACCTCAGCACAGAGGCTTGCAGGATCAAAGCTGTGCCTTCGGGCCAAGCCCGATGCACACATTTCATGGATGACTTGACTCAAACTTTGATGCAGAAATGAATCATTAACTCAGTCTCCCTGTGGCACTAGTATTTGTAAGCCACCTCAGATAGACCATAGGATAATTCAGGCTGGGACCTCAAGAGGTTATCTAGCCCAGCTTCCTGTTCCAAACTTCCTTCTGCTCCTTTTTCTGAACCTAAGGACACTACTTTGCTCTGCATTAAGGAAAAGCAGCCCTGCTGCCTTATGAAAAAACACCGTGACAAAACAACTCCTCAATATCTAAGCCAAAATAATACAGAGCATAAAGAATTAGGTCTAAAGCCATGTTGGCTTTTCTGCTAGCAACAAAAGTGCACATAAGAGTTAACATTAAAAATTAAAATGAAATAAATATGCTCTCAAATGAACTAATATACGTGGGTAAGGTAACATCTGTTACTTTGTTTATAACAAATGTGTCAAACATTAGATATGCCAGCATTCATGCACATGTTCTGATGGAAGTTGGAGAATTTGCTTTATTTGCCCAGCAGAAAATGGAAGATTTTATGTCATGGCAAACTAATGTCAGAGCTGGGAGTGCCAGGAGAGAAAGGTAGAATTTTCTTCACAACCAAAGAGACAGCCTGTCTGATAATTGCTGTTACCTGGTTACTACAGAAAGGGAGTCTTAAATGAAGGGATTTGGGAACAGGGAAAGAACACACTTTTTAAGAAGTTCTGTCCTACTTTCTGCCTATAAACAAAATTCTGAGTGAGGAGTGATCAGTAAACAGCACTAGGTCAGGATAATGCTGGGAGGTTGTGTGACTGCACTGCTTCCTTTGTGTTTCTCTTCCTTTACCAGCTCATGTAACAGGGAAATCCCAGCTCTTCCCAAGGCAGTCAGTCCTGCTCACCCAGAGAACATGGGGGAATATTCCCTACTGCTCCACAAGCATCCCTTTGTAGAAAGCCTTGGCAGCCATGGATTGCTGGTGCCCACCTTGGTGAGCAAGAAGATTCCATGCCAAAGCCTGTTTTCTTACAGTGGGAAGTGAGAATGTGAAGCCTAAAACCTGAGAGGTGCCCCTGAAAGGAGTCACAAATTGATCTAATGCCCAGTTTTGTTTTGTAACTGTGCAAACTGTTCACAGACATTTATTTGCTGTAATGGATAGCAAGTCCTGAAAGCTTATTAGACCCTGATTAAAGATTTAACAAGAAACTAGACTAATTCCTCCATTTTGTTTGTAAAGTTCAACAGTTCATGTTAACTAAAATGTATTTTTAATTTGCCTACAGTCCACAAAAGAGAAAGTTGCTAAATAATAGAAACCCAAAACTCTAAGAGCCAATAAACCCTCCGGGATGTCCATCCTACTTTTAAGATAAATATATAAATATATATTTAATATCTTTTAAGATAAATCATGTTTCAAGATTGCTAATGTGGAGCAATGTTTAAGCTGTTTCTATACCAAATATTTCAGCTGTTTTACCCCATTAAAACTTTTTAAAGTTTTTGTTTGTCTGTTTTTATTCTAATTTATCCTCTTGCTTTGGATAGACATGAACTCTCCACTCTGCACCAAAGAGCCCATGGGCAGAATTTCACTTTCACATGGAGATGTCTCAGCATCCACATAAAGTAGCTTTTGTTTGCACTGTTTGGGAGGAGGCAGCAGAGGACTGTCAGGATCACTCTGAGTGAGGAACAGCTCCTGGGTGGCAGGAGGATGAGGAGGTCACAGGCACTAAAAGCTGCTATTTAGGAAGTTTCTTATACCAGCTCTGAATATTATCTGCAATAAGTGATTTTCACTCATCGACCACATTCTCACTCTTGAGAACCTCACCCTCCACTGCTTCACTGACAGCCTTTTCAAATTAATGTTAAAATGCCTACAGGCTCCAGTCACTGATATTATGCTGAACTCCAGCTCAGTTTCTTCAGGGAATTTTGTGATCAGTGGTGTTTTCAGAAAACAGAATAGAAATGTTTTTGACAAAATATACCTAAGATTACCCAAATTATCTCAAATATGCTGAGAGTACTAAAATACATACTTTCCTTTACATACGACCTGCACATATGTCTTCAGACATGGGAACTACTTTAAAATGAAAATATGCTTTCTTGATTCAGGCCTGACTAAGTATTTGACATTTTTCAAGCTCTGTTTTAACACCAGAGGGTGATAACAATATTCAGATAAAACAAATTATTTCCATTTTATCTAGTGTGTACATTACTTTATGTTCCTGATTGCTACTGAAGTGGTTAAAATTGCATTAGACTTCTTTTTCCCCTCGTACTTCCCCCTGCACTGTGCTTTTAGTAATTAAGTCCACCAATCTTTCTTCCTTTTGACTTCAAGCTGTCTGACAGTCCAAAAGTAGGGAACAGAACACCATGTTCCTCCCACCCACCCCACTAATTTGACAGTGAGTACCCATGGAGTTGTTTGTACCCTTATGTACCAGTACATTCCTATTGTAAGAGCTTTTCTTCATTTGCTTTTTCTCAGCATTTTCAGGTATGAATAAGTCTTTCGTTTTAAATATCTGGGCTTGGTGGGTCTGCTCATTTCTGCTGGTTTTTGTTTGTGCTCACTGAAACTTCCCATAGAATCATCAGGGATGATCACTGCCTTTAAATTGTTTGAGTTTAAATACATATATTAGGCAGAGTATGATTTCTGAATGCTTTCACCTATTCTTCAAGTGTAGCAATTGCCCCTGTCCCCCCCATTAGAATTTAATTTACTGGTAAGAACACATTTTTCTAGTTAAAATGTTTATCTCTTATCTGTCACATATGAAGCCCTGGCCCCATAACTCCCACTGATATATTTTGTGTAGGCTTCTACAATCTATACATAATTCACCTAGTCTTAGTTATTAATACTGAAATCTCTTTAACACTCCAAACAGTTCTGCAAATACCACTATTCTGCTAATCTCAAACATCTAATGAAAATGCAAACATGAATTAAAAACATCCAGGTAGTATGGTGACTATAAGAGAAAAGCTGTGATAAAAGTAATTTATCACTTCTCTCCAGGAATCCTATTAAATCATTTATGCTGCTGCCCATAAGAATTTAACATCAAATTGTACCCCAATAAACTAGTCCAGAAAGTTTGTTACAACATAAGCACTTGCAGGCAATACTGCCCTTGCATTAAAAACAACTTTGACAACAAATAGCATTGGATTTGTGGTTTTCAGATTAAAATAATTCAGTTTAAGAGGAAGAAAAAGGCAACATCACTACAAGTATAGTCACCCTTTCCTTCCCGTGCTGCCAAAGGCAAAGAGACTCCAAAATGCTCCTGTCTTTGTTGCTGAAGTAAATCAGAACATCTTGGCACTACGATTGTTACCTCCCAGATCAGTGTACAAGAGTTAAAGGGACAAGGCTAAACTTTCCAGATATCACTCTCATGCATCCTAGATGCAAACACCACACTAACACTCAAGGAAACTACCAGAAAGTCACTCAAACTTTCAAAGAAATTGTTTAAAATGAGGTGTTTAAACATTAAAATGAAATTGGACAGCTGTGGATCAACTATAAACTGTATTTTGAAAATACTAGATCAGAATGAATTGAAAGATAATTCTGTGTAATAAAAACGAGACAAGAAATAGTATTTTTATAGTTATATGTTGTATTTCTAGAAATCATCCACTAATTCTCCTCCCTAATTTGAAAAGCAGAAGATATCAATGAGGAAATTGTAGGAGTGATACACTATGGCTTCAAAACAATTATCTAACTATAGATGTCAGCAGAGACTCTCGTGATTGTTATAAAACCATTCAAAAAGGCATTTTAAGCTCTGATTCAGGAAAATTCTCTGATATTCAGCATATCATTTCATAGATACTGAATATTTAATGGAGATGCCTTTTCAATACTGTGCTGCATCTTCTCTTAAAGATCTCAGTGTAACAACACTAACCCATCTTTTCTGCCTTCATCAATACCCAGTGACTTGGGTGATCTGCAGCTGGTTTGCCAAACATAACTTTTCACTGCTAGATGGTAGAAACAGAAATTTTCTGTTTTATGCCAGGGCTGCTGCGTTAAAACAATTTTTAGAGTCCCTTCACCAATCATTTGAAAGGATAAAAAATATCAAATCTCTGTCCTGAGTGCCCAAGTTCCTCTCTAGTGAGTTATTTCATAAAATCTGGAGGGGACAAAGGGGTGGAGGTCAGTGAGGTTGATAATGGAACGAATGACCCTTGAACAGCTCAAGGATACTTGCAAATCATCCAAGACACATTGGACTGTGGGGAGGAATGCATTTGTTTAAGAGGTGCTGCCTCAAAGATCACAGATGTCACCTGGCTTTGTAAGCACAGATTCAGCACAGACACTCAAGTTTACTCCTTCAACACCACACTTGTGAAATGTTAGGTAAAAACACAGGGAAAAGCAGCACAGAAGCACATCACAGACTCAACTGGCAGCCAAGCCTGGCAGAAGTCTATCACCTAGTGACAGCTTCTTTTTCTCTCAGCTGTTAGGGTGATATAAAGAGAAAGGAGTGAGACAAGTCCTGGGCTTCATTACTGTAGGAAGGAAATGGTTCCCAAGAAAAAAATGAAGTTCAAGTATTTTGATATGATGACCAAAAAGTCAGAAAGGTTTCACAGTGTTTTCAGATTGCTGAAGTCTACTATGTTAATATTTGACACATTAAAACCCAAACTTGCTGACACAGACAAAAACAACTCAGCATTAGGGACAGAGAATATTTACTGGAAGTGTAAATGAAGGGACTGAAATTTAACTCCTACCTGTAAATCAACCACTGCCAGGTTAGAGGGAGGGGGATTTGTCTGGTGTACAAGAAACACAACTGCAATGTCCTCCTTTGAGCTTGCTGTTTATGTCCCTAAAACACAACTTTCATATGCCTGGGATATCTTAGTCACTGGGTACTTGGGGACACTGCAGACGTCAAAAGCAAATATCCCTGACAGCAATCTCAGAGCCAGCACACCAACGTCATTGCTTTGAGGTAACACACACAGTGGGAAGTCTTAACTGAACTAGGGGAAATCAGAACTGTGTAAAAAACTGCAGAATGAATCACTCTTTTCCATGCTTTCTACTGTCTAGGAAAAAAACCCTCATATCTCCCTTCTTTCTAGTTTAACTTCTCTTTTGTTTACTTCCACTTACTGATGCAGCTGAAAAAAAGCTGCATAAACCAGTGGCTTAACACCTTCACTATAAAGAGTTTGCAAAGGTCAGGAAACCAGAAAAAAAACCCCTATCTGAGCAGTTAGCAAGTAGTGCCTTTTGATAGGAGATGTCTTTACAAAGAGACCTAGTGGCTGCTACAAACAGACATAGAGCTGCACAGTGTGGGCCCCAGTGAGAGTGTGCAATGATCATTAATGAGCTACAACATGGAGAGCTCAAGACAGTTTTCAATGGATTTCCAACAGGAGAAGGGTGAAACAAGGCAAGAAGAGGAAGAGATTACACAGAATACAGTGGGTTTGCTGTTTAATTCATGAAGCAATTCCCTCTAAGAAAAAAAACATGTAACCACTGAAGAGTTCTGTGTTCTGTTCTTAGTCTTATAATGACTCCATCCACCGAACAGGAAAAACTACTATGAACTCTAGTCTGCAAAATAGCAATGTAAACTTTCTGCAGGTGTAAAAGCCTATAAAAGATTTCCATGTGATGCTTACAGTTCAGATAACCTTAGAAAACAAAGGGCTTTGGAAAATAACTTCTCAAAAGGAATTTCCCACTTGGGAAAAGTAAAAAAAATGTCACAAAATAAAAGTAAACAGGATCATTACGAGACAATAGCGAGTCTACAAAGACTCAGTTATCAATCACCAGTTTGAGAAAAGACTTGCTTAAAGAAAACAATGTCCCCACACATTCCATTACTCACAGGAATATTGTGAGGACTTCAAATGATCTCAGTAGTAACTTACTACCCACAGGTTCCCTGGCTCCAACGCCCCTGCATGGAACAAGATGCCACAGTTGAAGAATTAAGTAAAAACTCGGGTTTGAGTCCCTTAAAATAGCACTTGTCAAAGCATGCAAGCTGTTTCTACAATAATTTACCTTGTTTCTCCCTTAAATCATCTTCCCTTGGTGTTTTCTAATAAAGACAGACATTGTAGTGACATTGTTGAGACCTTAGCAAGGTTCCCTCAAGGAAGAGAAACATGAGCAGAGAAATCAGTTTAGTGCATGGGCAGATTCCTGAGGAGTCCCTGTGGAACCTTGCATCATAGACTTAATTCCATTCTTTTCCCTTCAACTTGTTAAGCACATGCCCTACAAATGCTGGAATACATTCAGGAGGAGAAAGGGGAAAGAACGAAGAAATGATGACAATGCAGAGGCAATTAGTCTCTGATTAGCACATATAATGGGTAAGGGAAGGAGGCAAGGGTCAGGAAGCTACTATTGGAAGCAATTTAAAATTTGCTACATTATAAAAAAATCAGAAGACCTATCTGATTAAATCAAAGCCCTATATCAAAGAGAAACCTATATTAGAGTATACATTAAAAATATTCTTTTGTAATAGTAATCCTCATACCTATAAAAACAGAGTGTTCTCTGCATTTCTGGAGGATATAATTAAACCACAGATCTTTCTTTTAAATCTAAAACTGAAGTGTAAATTCAGTTCAGTTCCTATGAAGGAATCAAAACATTTTTAATTTTTATACTTCATTATCTTGATCTCTTAGCCTTGCCCTGAAGCATTGCCAAAAAATATTCAGCCTTGGTAACAGAATTCTATTCACCCTCTAGACTATGATAAAATTCATTAGCAAGCTTTGCACTTGGCACCAACACAAAACCTTCTACCGGTCATTTTCCATGGTGCATAAAAATGCTTTCTGTCAGCCCACAGCACATTTATTCCTGCCTTGTTCAATATGACCTTTGTCTGTATAGATAACATACCAACTATTTAAATTTAGCTGATGTGATTTTAGAAAGATATTGCATTTGTACTCCCCAAATATTGCACCCCACAAGAGTTTTCAGACTCACAGCACTTGGTGATCTTAGAAGAGCTTAAGTCTCGAATTTGAAGGACATTGATTACCTCGCATAAAATGATGTAGTTGCTTTAATTCAGAATGTAAATAGCTTATTTCATGTGTCTTAATTCACCTTGACTGTAATTTAGATCAAACCAAATTGAGACCAACTTAATTATGAGCAAGGTTGCCTATACAGAGACTCAGCATTGTCTAAGCTGCTACAAAGAGCTCAGTCCTTGCACAGACATTCCTGCAGGATGTGCTTCCGTACTTGATCCTCCTCAGAGGCAAAACCACTGTAAGAAACGGGCACGTCCCTCTGACATCGTTTGCCCAAGCCAGCTGTCCTTGTCCCCCACACTGCAGTTTGTCACAGACAGAGCTTTGAAATGAGTCAAACTGAAAATAACTTTCTGGAGCAAAGCTGCTGCTTGGAGCAATTTCTGACACCCCCTCGGATCTGGCAGTCACAGCCCAGCCAGGCTGCCCATGCTCTGCACCTCCTGCTCCAGGTTGACTGACTGGCTGGGTTGGATGTTACCCCTTCCCTCTGATGGCAGCTTTCCCATTTCACTCAGAACACCTCTGTGACCTGTTTGGGAACAGAGAAAATGCTGTCCCACTGGGCTCACCTGTGTTTAACCACAACTGCACCACAAGCTGCTGTGCTAATCATTTAAGCCATTTTAGTGCCCGTGAGCACTGGAAAAAGCATCCAGATTATGATCTTCTTGAAACATATTGAAGTGTCTAAACAAAATCACCTGCGGTCCCTGTTAGCACTGCAATTCTTTGGTGCTTTCAAATGCACACAGTGGAGAACCATTTTACATATAAAGCAGTCCCCACATTGTAACATGTAACTGCCAAAGCTGCTTCAAAGGTCTGTTCAAAGCCATTTTAGTTTGAACTGCAGTGCCTGCTAAAGCATGTGCAAATTTCACTCAAGTTGTATCTGATTTTAGGTCACAGCTTCTTGTGGAGGACACAATATATAAAACACATCATGCTTGCCAGATTAAGGGCTCCTGACTAGAGCTAAAAGAGTTGGCTCAAATGCAGATGGGAAATACAAATGCTAAGCTTTGATTTCTGCTGGAGTAGGTACAGGAACTGATCTACATTCACAGTAACCTCTTCAGTTCCATCTCACAATATATTCCACTAGGCAGGAGGATTCTCTGGTCTGTCTCATTGTGTTTTCATATTTAAAATTTGATTCAGAGCAGTGGGATTACGATTCTGGTCTATGTGGGATAAACTTCAGGCATTATTTATATATAGCTAAAGTTGCCTTCACATCCAAGTTGAAGAGATGTTTTTCATACAAGCTTGGAGGCAAAAGTAAGTCCAGCAATGTAGAGAACACATGAATGCCTGAATGGTTATCCCTCACGTTTTTAGACAACCAGACCCAAAAGTACTTTATGGGATCCTACAAATTGGCATCAGGACTAAGTGTTTTCTTTAGATCTAAATTACCTTTAGATCTATATTATAGTACCAAACTCTGCCTGTGCTATGCAGAGGCACAGAAGTTGTTTATAGGCTGAATCTCAGTGGTCCTACTTGAAACAGGGAGTTGGAATGACCTCCAAAGGCCCTTTGCAATCTATACTACTCTGCAATTCTAGAAATAGCCATAACTGGTGGCACTATGTAATTATAAATCAGAAAAGACACCTCTCAAAGAGCAACTGCTGCAAGTTCATGATCATCCTGTTAATGCCAGTTCAAAATTTCAGGTAAAACACCACCACTGAGTTTCTACCTGCAGCTGTACGTGTCCTTTCCCCCTTGGGATTCAGCCACGTTCCACTGTGACACTGGGGACGGTCCAGTGCTCCAGGAGACCTGTTTGTCTGACATGCAAAGGAAGTTCACAGGCTCAGACAGAGAATGCCAACCCACAAATATTTAAAAATGCAAAGGGAAAACATCCAATGTTAATATGTTAGGTTTTGCCTTGTGCATACTTAACATGAAAGGGTCCAAAGCCATGTAAAGCACAGCATCACAATAAAAAAACCTTAGTGTTTTCTGTATCAAAGTCACCATGATGTTGCATCTACATTCCTTGACTTGCAGCTTTTACAACAAAGTAGTTACTAAATTTGCCACCCTACTTGCTGCTCATGGAAAAGGAATTTAAATCAGGGGGATTTACTCCTCAGCAAACATGTGAACATGTACACACAAGAGCTGCACTGTAATGTAAGACTGTAATGCAAAAAAGCAACAACCTTCTCTAAGCTGAGTTTAGATATACACACACAAAGAAGGCTCATTACATCTTCAGGGGTGTCTCAATTTGTTTGGGGGTGGACTTTTTGTGATTTTTTTTTTTGTTTGTTTATTTGGGCATTTTTTTGGAGGGGTGGGGTGGGTGTTTTCTGTTTTGCTTTTGCAGGCATTGTCACATAGATATCTAGAGCTCATACCTTTCAAATAACGTGTTTCCCTTTTCATTAAAGCTTTTATTTTATGGGAAATACACCTGGGGACAAATGGACAATAGAAAGTTTGAGGTTTTGCCATCTCTGCCAATACTGGTTCTTTATGAAACACTGTGCTCAGCAGCACTCAGGGAAGGAATCTGCCTGCCAGTGATTTTAACTGGGCAAGGTTTTCCAGAGCCCTTTTTACAACCTTTCATTCCTACCTTTCTCCTGGTTAATATTAAAACTGCACTAAACAGATGGGCTATAAAACAGTAACATCTCATGGAAGAAAACCACCATCTTATGCCAGCAGAGCTTTTTGGTAGAAGTCTGATTTATTCTCTTATAGAAAGCAATTTCAGGTGGAGGATTCCCTTGCTGATGGAGAACCTAAAGTGAGGATTTGAAGCCTGCTGTGTGGCACTTGCCTTTTCTTGTGAAAGCAGCTGTAAGGTTTACAGTGGTTTTTCTCAAAAGAATCTCTTATTGATATCAGATCTTAAGCCAGTGGGGAACTCTAATCTCACATAACATTAATGCTGTCATCCTTGGCTGGAAAACTTGAGCCTAATTTTAATTCTCATTTGTTTTACAGCAAAATAAGTCAATGACTTTAATACTATTGTAAATAAATAAGCACAGATTCAAACAGCTTGCATTGTTCAAGATGGGTACAATAATCAAAATTTTATGCATTTAATAGATTATCACTGTGGCATTTTTACAAGAATCAATATCCTGGTTAAGGTTGTCCTTGTATTATTACCAGCCCTTCTACAACAAGTCCCCCCAGACACCTTTCTGTCATAAATGGATCCCAATGTAATTTACAGAGAAATAACTTAATTAAAAGGACTACCACTTGAAGCTATTTAAGTGATTCCATGATTCTGCTTTAGCAAGGGCATTCAGAGTCTGGACCTCTAGGCTGAATTAGTGGTTTACTACCCCTATTGCTCCTCCTGAGATTATCTCAGATTTCTGCATTCCAACAGTGGAAGCATCAAAAATATTTTACTCTAAACATTACCTTACTAATTGAACACTTGTTATCCAACTAAACTCACTAATAGTGCTCTCTAAATACTTAATGTGCAATAAGCATCATAGGAAACATCATCATGGGAAACATCAGGTGGTTCAAGTCTTCTGGGATTTCTAGTTATTTTTGTTATATACTTCAGTCAAGTTGTGCCTGATAACCTGTTTCCTGATCAGAATTCTAGACATCTTTGTGACAAAATAATAACAAGGAGAATACAACATAATTTAATTTGAAGAGAAAATCAATTCAGTTGAAATTTGAAATTTATTTTATACATTTTTCAAACGAGTTCATTTGCAAGCAATGATGTGCCAGTTTCCCCTGCTTGTCCCTCATTTCTCTGTCACCCATCAGAGTGAAATCATTAACGGATCAAAATTTAATCACATGGAAATTAAAGTCACTAAGAGGCATACAAAGGAAGCCACTCCTTCAAGCAAATAAGGAGGCTTTTTATTTGCTAGGTTACCATGCTGTTTGAAAAAGCTTATCACTTGCTCACAGAAGAAGTCATAATTTGCATGAAAGAAGGATCTCAGCTTGCAGTGTGGATAGCAAGGTTCCACAGCTGATCTCTGCTGCAAAGCCTGCCACAGGAGATGGGCAGAAAATTTTATTTTGGCTGAAAGCAGGCTAACTGCAAACCTGAACATCATCTTGGGGTTATAAAATAAGAGCATACAGTTAATTAACATCAAGATTCAGAATATAAGGAGAGATTTTGCTGCCTTCCTTGTACTGTAACCCCTCAAGGGCAATGGGTTTTCATCAGGAGAAATTCTGCATTCCACAAGTGTAAGAATTCCTGTGTGGTTGCAAAATGCTCCAATTACCACTAGTGCACATGTAGAATAATTTCACTGCAGAATAAAGGGGGTTCCAAATATTAGGAAGGTACAATCCTTTGTACTGTTGTGTATGGCTTGGTAAGAGGTAGTGAAAATACAGGTCTGATAGTTAAGGTTAAAGTATTTACAGGAAATTTAACAAAAATAATTTCCAGTCATGATACATTAGGAAAAAAAAAAAAAAGGCTACTTGTTGGAAAGCAGAAATGCCAAATATCACACACCAAGCTGAGAAAGTTTCTAATTTAGATGTGCTGACTTCTCCTTCCTGAGCATGGCAAGTCACCAGAAGTTTTGGAGAAGTTGATAGATCAGTTTGTTTTGTCACTCAAAGTTACCCCTCAAACTAAGCCTCCTTACTTTGTACCTAACCAGGAACAGGAACAGACAAAACAGTTGTGTATTACATAACAAATAAGCTAAAAAACCAGCATGCCACCAGTAAACTTGGTTATAAAAATAAGTCACAGGTTTATGGTTCCATCCCAAATAATCAAATACAAAGATTACAACAGCTAGAAAATGAAGTTTCAATACACAGCACCCAAACACCAACACTGACACCATCTAAAAGAAACCTCAAGAGACATGGCCCTCTCCACCTGCAGCAATGACTGCAGCACAGTTCAGGGGACACTGCCCTGTCCACCTGCAGAAATAACTACAGCACAATTCAGGGGGTTTGCCAGTGCAGGACCATCATGTAATTGGCAGAGAAGTGGCAGATTCTGACATTTTAAATGAGATGAAAACAGAGAATGAGAATAATGAAGAGGAGGAATGTGGGCAATAAAAATGTACCCACATCACATATGCCAAGTAAACAGAAAAAGGCCTGGTATCTCAAGCTTTGGGCCTGAGAATAAGATAAATTTGCTGGTGTGTGCACTGCAATATACAGCCTTAAGCTAACAGCCAATTTCCTGGGACAAACAAAGGTTACTGGCTGCTAAACCTAATTTAAACCAATCCAAACCGTACCTGGAACACAACTAGATAAGCATGTGCATGAGGGAGGTAGTTACAGAAGAAAAAGTGCAATATGCTTGATAGTTCAGATCAGTCCCCTGGTCACAGGGTGGAGCCTGAACAAGTGAAACATCCCTAAGGAAACTCAGAGCATCCCTGTCTTGGGACTTTGAGTTTGGTTAAGGCTCAATCACCTCAAAAGGGAGAAAATACAGCAGTAAGACATAGGGGTGTAAAAACCAACCAACACACAACTACATCAAGCACCACTGCCCTGCCTTCCCCCACTCCCCCAGTCCATGTCAAACCTGTTATGTATGAGGTCAGACCTCTAAGAATGAAGTCAAAATCTACAAGAAATGCAGTTGGATCACTGCTTGGGGAACGCAGCACACCTTAATAACAGATGGACAATCCCAGCTCACACCCTTTCTGCCCTCCAGAGAACATGCCCCTTACAAAGCTGACAGAGGTTTTGGTCTGTCAGAGCACACTCTTCCCCAGCACACCCCTTCCCCAAGAAGAGGAATTTTTTCTCTCACTTCTGACCGGTGGGGAAACTCAGATCACCTGAACAGGGCTGATTTTCATCCAGACTCCAAAACTGTTGTTCTCCTAAAGGGCCTGTAACAACAGTGATTAGTCAGAAGCCCTACTTATAGCAGAGCCCTATTTATAGAACTTAGAGAAAACATTTCTAAAGCAAAAGACAAGTCAGTTTGGATTTTAGTGGTTTGTTCTCTGGTTTTGTTCTCTACTAAATGCTCCAAGTTCATCTGGCTCTACATGAACTTCTCAACTTCAGAAATCCACTGAAACTTCAGAGCATACAACTTCTACCAAAATAACTTATCTCCTCTTGGAAACAGGAGTTTTGAATTCACCTGAGGGAATTTTTGGGGGTTGCTTTTGTTTGTTTTTTAAACTTGCTTGCACATACAAACTCCCAGAAAGTTATTCTATTGCTGCAGAGGATTACTTTCTTCTCTCTATCCTAAAAGGAATCAGTAAATTGCTTTCATAAAGGGAGTTCCTATGAAGCAGAACAGTCTTTGTTTGCTGACCCAGTTACATAAAATATTATCAGAAGGAAGGTTATTGCATAACAACATCAACACTGAGTTACAACCAAAATTACATAGCTCTGGTTGATGACTTTTAGTACTTGGTATTAATGTTGCCCATTTCTCTGCAGTGTATCAAATTCTTATGTATTAATTCATTCAGACATTCTAAAATGTCTTCCATACAGAAGTCTTCATGTGAAAATTATTATTTATGAGGTGTCAAATGAACAGTATTACAGCTGTAAGAGACTATTCCATAAAGACATGGGACACATTAAATTTTAAGACACTGACACGCCTTGTTAATTAGAAATGCCAACATTTGACATTTTTGTTCCCAAGAGAATTGATTTATTATAGATTCATTTAATTTTTGGGAAAAAGCTGATGCTGGGAATTCTGATTCACAGTAGCTTTCCAGCCATGGTGTAGGATGGTTTCAGATCACCTCATGTAGCACAAATAGATAGAAATGAAATGCACACAGCCCTCCACATCTAAAACTCTGGGTAAGCACAGCTGTGTCAAAGAACTGATTTCCATCCACTTTCTGATTCCTCATTTCCCACCTGGGACCACACAAAGCACTTTTCAAGCAGTCCTTCTAGTAGCTAGGAGAAAATGAGTGATTTCACCACTCAGTAGAGAGAGCTGCACCACTGACCAGCCATGGCCTTTTTCCTTTGTTTCTTTTTATGAAAATTAAAAGAGATGATATATGAATGCAAACAGAATAGACACATTCCTGATTCTCAAAATTATTTTTATACCTGGCAGTTCTATCTAATGAGGGCTGTTCATACACAGTGAAGAGATTTCCTTCTACAGCTGTGTAATACCATCCCAAACCTCCTTTGGTCTTAGGAGGTGTTTTTACAGAAAACAGTATTTCCCTACACTGGGATACTTAAAGCATTGGAGAAAACTGCTTTAAGCATCACTGTACAGAACTGGAATTTATTTTCTTCCCTAACTCAAACATATAACAAACAGTGTTAGATAGGACCACCTTACAGCCTCCCTGGAAATTAATTATAGTGGTTGATAAATTCACACAGCACAGTAATAGAGATAATAGTGACACCCACATCAACATGGAGTTAAAACAAGGAGGAGAGAATGAGACACACATAACGTGCACCAGGACTAAGAGGGGAACTTCCTGACTTTTCAGGCCAAGGCCCAGCAGCAGCAAACCTTTCAGTCTGAGTGGAACAAGAGCTGGCTCATCCATACCACTGAGTGACAGCTAATGCAGAACTTTGTGCTAATTTTCAGTGTGTTACAGCAAGTTGGTGTGTTTGAGCTGCTTCGTTATTTATGCGAAACATGGACGATTCTGCAAAACAAACAGCCCAACCTGGGCACTGAGGGGAATTCTCCTTTTCAGCTCTTTGTAGCAGCTGCTTGAATAGAACAGGATAATTAGATTCCAGATTTACTCATTGTCAGAAATAAAGCTGCCCCAAGTGAAGAAAGGAACACAAATAGCTCTGGCTCAGGGGGTACTTTGGACATATTGACATTGTCTTCATGAGCATCAGGGTGTCAAATTCCCCCTGTGTGGGACGCACAGGCATGTCTGCTGGGGTGCAAAAAGAGTCATGGAGAGGCTATTTGAAGCATCTGGAACATCTCTCAGCTTGAATACAACACAAAGAAGAGGAGTTTCAAAGGAAAGATGCAGCAAGAAAGGCATAGCAGAAAAGAAACTCAGCAAAAAAATTCAAGGAAAAAACCTAATAAAGAAATCAAGCTTGAAGAACCTTCCAGAATTAGAAACAAAAAAATTGTCTACATCTTTAAATCCAAATCATTGCAGACTATTCTATAAAGAACTGCTGTACTATGGCTATATCTATGCTGCAGGTTTCACCTGTGTCCCTGCAAGTATTTTGATCCAGATTATATACAATCCATGAATTTATTCTTTTAGGGCTTGTTGTCATTGGAGTGCAGGAGTTATTAAATGCCATTCTGTATTTAGAAGGAACATTCTCCCACAGTTTCCTGAGGGGGAGAAATGATCCTTGGCCATTTGGCACAGAGAATATTGCAATTTATCTGCAGAGACACAGGTGAGAATAGACCAACTGAGAGCACGGCAGCAAGAGGGAATGTGTCCAGACTCCATGCTGACTGTATGGCCTGTGCAGCAGATTTACCTTTACCTGCATCTCCGTGGCTATTTCCCAACAGTTCATTTTGGAAAAGGTGAAGGAAAATGTTACAAAAATAAAGCCTTGCTTTTTCTAAACCCCACTAGTAAATATGAAAAACTACTGAAGGTAAGTGGAAGATGAAGGTAACAGAAAGAACAAAAGACAGAGCCTGTCTCTTTTCGCACTGATGTTCTGAGGTGCCGTTCCAAAAGGATTTCTCTCGAAGCACACAGACACGTGCTGGAGGTTGGGTGTCATTCTTTAGGCTCACTGACCCACAGATATTCCCTTGAGCTGGTTTGGCAGTTGCCATGCACTGCCTGACAGTCAGGCTCAGGAGCTGAGGTGCCAGCCAGACTGCACGTGTGCTCTGCTCCAGTGCTGCACAGGGCACCAACGGGACTGGCACACGGCTGAAGAGCAGCTCTTCAGGGGGATTTTTACAGGGGTAAGACATGAACAGCAGTGCCACAGACTCATCACACCATCTACCACACTGGCCTTCCAGTGTACCCACCAGGGTTCAGAGACCTGCAGAGCCCCCACTCCTCAGCTAAGGTGCCAAAGGTAGGAAGCAGGAAATATTCAGAACCACTAATAATAGTTTGCTGTCAGGCTACAAGGTCGTATCAAAGAAACTTCTGCACAAGCCTGTCCTTAACAGACACTGAGTCTGATCTTAACAGTGTGGACATTTCAAGCCATGATGAGTTTATAAAGCTGTTGATGTCACCATTCTAAAAGAGTTTGCAGACACACTGAAGGGACAGAATAAAAATTGTTTTGAAAGCTGTTCACTGGATAACTGCATCCTTTCCATGTGCTCTGTGACAAAAACAATCACGACTGACAGACTGGAAAACCTCTTGCTTTACTGCAAAAATATTGATGCCTTAGTATCTGCTAAATTAAGGCCACCTCTGCAGGTGTTTGTTTTGCCCAGTAGCAGAAGATAAAACAGAGTCAGTGATATATTCTAGGCAGCATTGAACTGTATCTCAGGATATCTGAGGTTAGTAAATACAAGGTAATTAACTAATTAATTTCTTTTACAGTTGATGAAAATTTTTATAGTAACAAACATTAAGCTTGTTAGGAAGCACAGCAATGAAGCATCACTGCCTGTGAAAAACAAGGTGAGCTGAATACAGCAGTATTCTTGGTTCCATGTAGTGACATCAGTTATTATAAAATAGCACAGTATGGACACTTTTACACCTATATTAGGTCATGGTTTCTAAGCCACTTCAAATAATTTCAGAACAAATACTTATGCTAACGTGATAAAGGAAAATCCTAGATATACAACTTACATTTACAGTCAAGACTTACACTGCTAATTCCACTGTTCAGACTTGAAATGGTAAAGAGAAGAATTTAAGTGAAGCTTTAAAGAACTCACATGGAATCCAAATATAATTTCTTGCTTCTCATATATTTCCCAAAAGAGTCTTTTTAAATATTCTTAACCACTTACTTAACACTGCAGCTGAAACTAGTCACTATCATTGAGGGAGATAAACATATTCAGAATAATTCAGCTCCACTAATTCCTATAAGGAAAAGAAAATGAAATTTAAAAAAAAAAAACACCTCATTTTAGGTGCATCAGCCTCTAACATATGCTAAAACCTAGAAAGTAATTACAGTTGCTTAGACTATCTTAAAAGATAGTGGCTGAAATATTTGTAATTCATTTAAGATACCAAATAATGGAACTCAAATGCTTTGCTCAGGAAAAAAAAGTTAAATGTTTCCCCTTGAAAACAGGGCTTGAAGGTGATTAAAACACCCTTTTAGCCTAACACAGTTATTCTCCTAAGTGATTTTTGTTTAAGAAACAGAAGACAAAGTTTCTGGAATTGTGTAAAGTAAACACACCAAATTATCATAGCTTATTTATTTAAAAGCTTTGGAATGTGTTGATTGAATAAAACTTGATTTCCTTTTTATTTGACTAGATTTTATCTTTTCCTGGGCCAAACCAGGTAACATTTCTAAAAAGCTACATTTTTTCCTAGGGTGGTCTGTAATGCTTGGGATTTACATGTGCTTGGAGGGTACATGCAAGGTGTTACCTCACAGAGGGTTCCTGTTACAAACCCAAGAAAACACCATGACATCACCTGAGCTGATAGAAAAAACAGGAAAACTGAGATTCAAAACCCTGAGTTTGAAAGTAGAACATATCAAATGCACAAACAAAACTATGGGAAGCCGCGGCACACAGCCCAAATCTGGGTACTACAGACACATCTGAATGCCCTGACTGGATCAGGTGGAACCTTCTGGTGAGAAGAGGAAAAATGTTACCCCTCTGCAGGGTCCCTCATTTTCAGGGAGGGAAGTGTCAGACCAGTGTGTAAGGGCAGACAGAGAAAGAGCCCTTAGAAGAAGAGCAGCTCAGCAAGATCTGGGAGTCTGTAGTTTATTCAAAGACCAGGAGACAACTGAGAAAATAGAGTTACTAAGGGTAACAGCAGAGTACCAGCTCTGGGCTTGACCACCAGTGTTGGGCATCAAGAGCTCTGAAGGAAATCTGAAAATACCACCTTCTGTAACACATCTAGGGAGTGACACAATACAGAATTAAACCAGAAAGCATCCAAAGATATAATGGAAAAGCAAAGTATCAAATTCTCACTGAAAATGTGTTAGAAATGTGTCTGTTTGCAAAGGTTCCCCTGAAACACTTTGTCAGCCTATATTTTCAAATTAACACTTTGCCCATCTCCTCTGGGCAATCTCAGATTAAAATAGGAACTACCCTATTTCAGATTGCTTCCTGTCCCCACCTTCTTTCTCTCTATTATTTAATCAAAGTGGGAATGTTACCATATTTCTGATGTAGCACTGTCAAGAAAGGAAAACAACTTGTGGCCTCAGCTTTGTTTTACTTTGGGCTAAAATTTCCCAGTCACCAGTGATTTCACCTGCTTTGCCCCAAAATGTATTTGCTGAAGGTGGAAAAGCCTTTCTGCTGGCATCTGTGACAATAACACATTGGCATGCATTAGAGAAGAAACAGGACAGGCAAAACATGTGAGAGGCTGATTTTCCCCTCCCTCCCATTGGTAGCAGCTATTCCTGCTGCAGAGCTTAAGCCAGGCCACAACAGTGCCAAGCTGTAACTATAGATGAGTTCTTTCCAATATGTTTTTCAATGTAACTTCTAGACATATTTTACATTTTTATTGCAAATTCAATTCCCAAAGGAGTTCAAGCATTGTGAAAACTATGTGAAGGGCTGCACTGCAACAGATTGTTAACTTCTGGAGCAAGGGGCAGGCAAACACTTCTGAGCAGGTGGCTACAGCTATGGCTGAAGGGAATCTGAGACCAGAACCTACCAGAAAGAGGACTCCAATACTTGTGACTGTATTAAAGTGTGATGTGAATTTTATAGTGTCCTACTTCTTGCATGGCAATTCTTGGCAGACATTTTGTAACCACACTGGAGTTTCCTAGTATGAGTTTAACACGTTCAACACACCCAACACCACATCTTACCTGAACTCAGCTAGGGATCCCTTACATTCTCACACCTTTGCCATAGAACTATGCCAGGCTCACAAGAATCATTTAAGAAGAGTAAGAAATTTAATGTGAGAAGAGATTTGCCACATTTGAATATAATAACACCTTCATAAGAAATATTTTATGCACCCAGTCTCCTCATGTGAGACAGACTTTCCTCTAGCTTTCAGTGGACACCAAGTAAGAATATTAACCAGCTGACACAATTAATCTTTTAATATGAGCCCTGGCCTTTTTCTGCAGAGAGATATTCAATGCACCCAACCGTGCTCTCTGCAGCTTACAGATATTAGTAACAGTTGGATCATCACAAGGTATCTTTGGATGGGTTTATAAAAACAGACTGCATAAACATTCACAAGCTGTTTAAGCAGCAACAAAAGTTCTTCAAAATAAGTTTTAAACAAGCAGATTCTTCTACTTACATACTTAAAAAAATAATTCATCCTCTGGATCTCATCTTAGTTCAAGAAATTTTTCTTTTTTTTTTTCTTTTTTTTTTTTACCTGGGAATTCATTTTGCATTTTTCTGCCTTACTCCCAATGTCACTGCCTCTTATGGGTTTGTTTTTGTAAGAAACTTCCAGTCCAAGGAAGTAACAAAGTCCTAGTGATAAAAAAGTAAATAACTTGAACACT
The DNA here is from genome assembly GCF_001715985.3 of Manacus vitellinus. Lineage (NCBI taxonomy): Eukaryota > Metazoa > Chordata > Aves > Passeriformes > Pipridae > Manacus > Manacus vitellinus. The sequence continues at coordinate 12,671,546 of NW_021938949.1, forward strand.
TTATTATTTAAGGTAATGAATAAATTTTATATTCTGATAATGTATTTAAAAAAACCACGAGAAAAGTATCCTGCAGGGTACCCAAAATGTCATATCAAATTAAACTGAAATGCAAAAACTATCTTTCTGCTTTCTAAATGCAGAATGATTCCATGCTGAAAGGAAAAAAGCTGACACAAGAGACCTATGTCACCAACAGATAGAAGGAACAGCCAATTAAAGACTTACAGATTAATCAAGATTGGGAAATGTAATTTGGATGATGGAGTATCTTTGGGCTTCTCATGAAAAGGAACACAAGGAACAGATGGACAAGCAGTGTCAGATTAACCTCTACATGTGATTGGATCACTGGATATTCCTGCACCTTTCAATACTGTTCCATCACATGGGGCCCGAGGGAGGCACCTTCCAAAGAATTCCTATTAGAGAGTGAACTAATTAACTGAGCAGAAAGACATTCAGAAACTTCTGTCAGTCTAACTCAATGACTAAATCTGGCAATATGGCTTCTAATGGTTTTGAAAAATAGTTAGGGAAGATTTTTGATTAGTGTAGATTAAGCAGAGATTTTCAGACTTCAAACGCTTTCTAATAGTTTAACAACCATTTCAAATCTTCAACCAAGCATTATTTGATAACAGATGTTGGTCTTCTGTGTTTCTAAATCCAAAGGCAAGGGAGAATACCTTCCAAAGCAAACCAAAAATGTACTTCAATAAAAAAGAAAAAGTGTTTCCTATTCACAGGAGCTGATTACACTGACTAAAAAAGATAAAATAAAAAAAAAATCGAGAAATTACTTCCCTTAAAATGCAAATAGTAGCAGAGAGACAAATAAAAACCCAGCAGAATTGCTTTTTGGATGCAGAGAATGGAAAAAGAATAAAAAGAAAGCTGCTTTTCAATAGCACAGAAATAATAGTATTACAGCTACCCAGTCAACAGAGGCAGAAAATGGGTGACTAGAGGAGAGTGACAGAACTGGCTTTTAGTGACACAGTGATAAAAAGGAGATAAAAAGGCAGCAGAAAACACTGATGCAAACAAGTATTTGTAAACACCAGATAAAGAGCAGCTGAAGGCAGTAACTCAGGCTATAACATGGCTGATGGAGCAGCCTTGCAACACTCTAATCACCTCCAGTCCCAGGACTCCTGCTTTTGTGAGGAGCAAATAACTCATTGTTTTGATAGAGCAGTACATTTCATGCATAGTTTTGAAGTGCTGAAATAAGATGCATCCCTCAGGAAAGCAGACAGCTTCCAAGTAATTGAGAAATGGACACTGGAAGAGGAATTACAGTGCAGTTTGGATAGCACAGTTCCCATATGGAGACATTCCTGCAGAGCAGGATGTCCTTGTTACAAGTCCTCTTGGTACCCAGGAGCAGCATCACTTCTACCATTTGACTCTGCCTGGTCATTTCTCATCATCCCACCTCACCTGCACAGCAAGGGGGGATGTAACATAACCAAAGAGCAACCAGGTACAGGCTGTAGGAAGGGATGTATAGACTGTATAGAAATCTCCCACTGCCATTTACAGATGCACAGAAGCTTTGTTAGAGGACTGTCATAAGGTATTTTATACACCTTCTGGTATTATATAAGATATCTAACATAAGATGATATATCTTAACTTGCTTCCTCTCTAAATACCAGGCAAGTCTCAAACAGGTTTTACACATAACCAGGCTCCCACCCACATACTTTGCCAAATAAGCCCCTCAGAACCCACCTAAAGGGCACATAGATCTGGCTAATAAGAGCATGGCCAAAGCACAGAGGGAAATGTCACTCCAATACTATTAAAAACTGTCTCTGAGCATTTGCCTTCCTTGTGTGTAAGTGATCCTGAAGTACAGAGAAATATGTGATTGGACCTTAGGCCAGTAATATATCAAACAGCAATGAAGGCTCAGAATGCAGATGGATGACAAATGTGTGTGAAACAAATTAGACACAATAAAATAATTGAACATTAGTCTTTGTATAATTAATTTGTTACTAACTGACACTGATTGTACCTTTCCTTTTGGGTTTCTGTGAAGCTATTCTTGATCACACAGTTTCTAATTTGCCTGCAGCCTTGTGAGGAAGCAGCATGTGCAATAACACAGGGCAGTACTTCCCAAGGCTCCCTGCTGTTACATTCTAAATGATTTCTCTCTGCACAGACTCATCCCTGTTTTCTGTACATCTGTATTAGGAGCAGAACCTTTACACTTGCTAAAGGCTTTGGAAATCTGCATCCTGTAAACAGCAGATCAAAGTTCACATCAGGAAAGAATCTGAATTCAAAGCTTTGAGAAGGCATTCCAGACTTTGCTATACATAAAAATCTCTCTGCATATCCCATTAACAATAACAAAAAATACAAGTTTCCTCTTGAGCCTTCAGCTCTAAGTTTGTCCCAGATTCTGACAAACAGCATGTAATTTAAGATAGAACGAGAACAGAACAGGAAGAATCAGATTTCTAAACCTCTCTGGAGGGTGTCAGATCTGCACACATGTTGATAGGACTGTTCCCTTTACTTTGGTGATTATACTGCAAACTGTTTGTAACTCTTTCCTAGAGAGTAAAAAATGCACCTCAATGGAGCTTCACCCACTGAGTGCCTTCAAGTTCTTTATGCAGAAACTTTCTGTTTCCACTGACATGACTGATTGGGAGTTTTTTTGGGTTTTTTGAAGATATATATGACAGTAATATATTTTGGTCTGCTTCTAACAAAAGTGCACCAAACATTAAAGATGGCACAAGATGAAGCAGCTGCTAGAGCTCAGTGATATTTTGCTCACCCCAAAACTCTTTATAAATTGAGAATTATTCTCACCCTTATGAAGTCAGCCTTTTGCTCTCCTAGCTGTAATTAATAATAAGAGAACTCAAGCAAAACACAATTAGGTGATACTACATAAATTTTGGGGACTCCTGAACCTTTTATTTCATATGAATTTTGATTCTTGACTGTACTTATTGAAACTGAGGGAAAAAACCCAACCCATAGGAGTGTGTGCACAAATTTTAAGCCTTATTAAGCATCAATCACTTATTAGAAGTCCTAAAACATAGCAGCAGAATTTCCTCATCTTGACTCATTTGGACTGACAAAGACTTGGACATGGTGTCTACTGTTGTTCAACGAGGAAGAAAATATTGTTTCATAGTGTGCTGTGTATGATTAAGTGTTCTTTGTTACCTTGTGTATTTTTCTGCAAGATTCTTACCAATTCAGTGTGGTAGCAAATCTCCTGCAGAAACTGCAAATGAAAAGGTATCTGTAACCTAGGAAGCTTTTCCCCACTGGTACTTGTTAGGCTCTGACTGAAGAAAAGTCATTTGAGACAACCCACAAAACCCCTCAAATTCAAAAGCCAAAACTGAAAACTTAGCAGATATAAAGTCTTAACCTGCTGAGCCTCACACTGCATGTTTTAAGGTACAAGTGCTCTTCCGTGGGGGGAGGTCAGAAACCTTCCCCAGCTCTTTTTGGAAAATATCTAATTCAATTTTTTTCATTGGTTATCCTCCATTCAATCCGAGTAATAATTTTTACTGGTTCAGTTGAATTTACATTTTCCACAGACTCTGGAGAAGTGAAGATTTGAATATTGCTGTGGCCACAAATCATTTGGCCTTACTCACAGTTTAGCTGTGACTTGGTTTATTTGTGAAGGACTTACTAGGATGAGAAGTACACAGGGAATATTTCCATACCCACTGGAGTTGAGTTCTGCCACAACATTTAAATCTTTGGCACATTCTTCAAGTATATATACAAGTCTTATTAAATTTACATACTTAGTCAAGCATTTAGAGGCACAACTCAAAATCACCAGAGATTAAATACTAGATTATTTAATCTGGTATCTGTAAAACCTGCAGTTTCCTCTTGATATCTAATCATCACAGCTTGCAAGAGACATGGAGCAAAAGAAGTCCCATGTCACTTGTTTCAGCAGCAAGCTACTTCAGCATTGCTGCACACGTTTTTTCATCCTGTTTTAGAACATGCAGGTAGACCACAGCAATGTGCTTTCCCTCCTGGTTTCTTATTGATCTAATCCATGTGGTATTGTTCCTAAAGGCATTCTCTTGACTGAGGCCACATCTTTTTGTACAGCAATGTTAAGAGAGTATCTAGAACAAAACACTAAAGGGACTTGAAGTAGGAGGCTGAAATCACAGAAAAAGTTTTAGCAAGTTTGACAGAGGAAAAAAACCTCTTTTTTGTCTGACATCTGCTATAACTGGGGCAAAAAATCCCAAACACAAGCTATGAAGTACTGGTTCCTTTTGAAGTCATAACACAGCTGAATACAAGACTACTATTCTTCTCCAACTGCACCTGAGTATCTGGGGGGGGTTTCTCCTCACTGAGGAGTGCAGGTGGCCCCCACCTTTGTAATGCCAACATTAGTTTTCAGATCTTTTGCCCCTATAGATACTTGCAAAGTTTACAACTATGCTAAAATTTCACCTGTTATTAGCCAGCAAATGCTGAAATGTTAATTGCTTATAAAAGACATTAACCTAAAAGAATCAAATTCCAACATTCATTCTCATCACCTGGGCTTCACAGGTGGTTGTTAAAAAAACCCAATCAAATTTTATCACAAGAACAGCACTGAAAAGAAGGAACTATGATCACAGAGTTGCTAAAAGTGCTTGAATATTTTCAGAGGCATAGGCCTGAGTCACTTAAGCATTCAATTCCTACTGATCTTCAACTCAGGCACCTTTATACCTTCGTGCATCCGAGACTTGCATTCTTAAGGCCTTTCAATCACAGTGGAAAAAATGTTCCCTATCACTTGCTAATAAGTTCACTCTAGGTTGTATTTATGTCAGCTTTCATATGGGCAATGCTAGCAAAGAGAACAGCAATCATTTTCATGTAGCTTGGGGCTTGAAACAAGCTCTCACTTATACAGGAGTAAATTCAGGGTAATTCCATTTACTTCATTTGATTGGATCTGGCCTCTTGCCTCTGACACTGCCTGTGGTAGCAAAAATCTGTACTGTAACATTTTTTTCCCATCCAAAATAAGATTGAATTTTAAGAAGAACGCTTACTAAGAGGAATGTCAAGGTATTGCACCACTTACAGAGATTGTAACCTCTCTGTATGGATATCTGAGCACAAACAACCCAGATTATTTTTTGTAAAAATGAGGGGGCAAAGTCATGCACAGACATAGCACTTGTTACAAAATACACACACAATTACTTTCCAATCCCTGCCACCCACAAAAAATAAAATGGAAGTCTAAACACACAAGTTATGGAACCACATAAGCTATATTGGCAAGGGCAGAAAGATCCATGCTAAGGATTAATACTGTAGGAGTTAAGAGAAAAAGGTAAGTCTGATACCTAAACATCTTTTCTGGCACGGCAAATTATTTTCACTTGTTTTGTTTGCTCTGGCACAACTATTCCTGGCAGTCCCCTGCCAGGCAGGAGCAGGTGTCCAGCTGCTGCTGTGCCAGGTAGCACATCCCTGAAAAGGGGAGCCGATTCAAGCACTTGCAGAACACCTTCTATCATCCTCACAGCAGAGATTCAAGTCTGGCATATCTTTGTATCATCACTCTTGAAAATTTTGGGGTTTCTATTTAAATATACAAATATTCCATAATAACTTACTTACAGTTCCCTGTGATCATTATTCTTTCCACTGAAAATTATGGCAGCTGGAATCCTCTGCACCGCAGCACACACTGTGTACACCAGGAAAGAAACCAAAGTGTGTCATCACTGTTGATAGAAGGATAAATATAGTTAAAGTCAGATTAATATCTCCAAGATTACTCATTTCTACTTCAAAAGAGAAGCAAAGATCATGTGCAAAATGACAGCTACCCATCTGGGACTGGAAAAGTCACCATATGGATGTCTTTTGCTAATTATAGATAAATTTTTGATCCAAGGGATTCAAAAGTAGGGATCTGTCAGTTCAAAAATATACTTCCTCTCCTCCCTCATTCAGGCAATGCTTTGGTGCTGGCTAATCAATTAAGCAGAGCAGTGGATCATACAGACTTCCTTCACCTTTAAGAAGGCAGTTTTCTACTACTTCATACAATATGCAGTCACATTTGTAGCTCAATTAAGCAAATTTGTTACAATAATTCCTTTTTCTTTTTTCTTTCCAGATCAGAGGAACCTTTATAGTCTTTTAGCCCAATAGCCCACCTATTTAGAGGCAATGAGATTGCATTATATTACTGCTTCACATATGGTATCTCTACTCGGACTACAGCATATAATCCTGAAAAGCATTCTAAGTGGATTAAAAGAGGTTTCAATAACATAATTATCACCCAAGGTAAGTTCTTCCAAGAGCAACTAATTTACATACATTATTAAGTACATATTTCTAACTCTGTGCAAGGTGGTTCCTGTTAGACTATAATTTTTTTTTCTTGTATTTTGTCTGCTGAATTGACTGATTAATTCTCTATCAAATTAGTGAACTGGTTGAATGTATTTATAGACCAATCACATTGTTCTTCAGCCTTTGCTTTGATACACTACTAGAGTGAGCTTCTTGTCCTTGGGAGGTGTTTTCTGTATTTTAAGTCAGGAAAAAAAGAGCTCCTCTAAAGCCTCCAGCTTTTGGCCTCCTACTACAACAGCAAACAGTGCTGATACTCCAATAGCAATTATATCCCTGCCAAATGCAGAGGCTGCATAGTCTTTTCATGCCTGCTTAGCATTTTATAGCATTTATACATGGGTTGCATTAGCCTTTTTGTCACTACAGTGGCAATTCACTTCACCATGTAAAGGTAGCCAATGTGAGGAAAACTGCATCCCTAATAACTGGAGAGAAACAGGCTTTTCCATAAGACCACTGAGAGCATTCATATTATGCTCACAGTACATTGTACTAAGTACATTGGATGTCACCCCTCCCTCCCAGACATGTTAGGGGTGGGGAAGAGCTAAAGAAGTACAATTTGAGTTCAGACCAACAGCTGTGTTCTTCACTCCTCTTCAGAGGAGTTTTAGACACATCACAGCATCTTCAGCTGTACTTTACCCACACAAACCCAGTCTGAGTTCATGCCAGAGACCTTTTTTCTCACTTTTCTTTTTCTTTCCCACTAGAGCCTCACATTCAGTTCATAAATAAATCAAGCACAGAACTAGTCCCTTTATCTGCCCTAGACACATCTAATTCCTGAAGATCCCCAACATCCACCTTTGACATCTACCCATTAGCGAGACAGAATGAAGAGGCAGATGGAAATGGTAATGGCACCTGATCCATTTAGTTTGCCACTTAAAATGCAGAAATTTTGCTTGCCAGAGTCCCCAGTTTTGTCAAGATGCTGCCTGCAGGATCAGGACAGTGCTTTCAGTACCTGATGAATAAGGGTATATATTCCAGTTTCTCCTTTTACCTTCCCTCACAGTCCAAGGGGGAAAAAAGTGTAAAGAGATAAACACAAAAAAATCAATTCCTTTACTTAGATGACTTTCAGTACAGGTGGCAGTGATCTAGCACAATGACTGTCTATTGAGTCACCCAATTCTCAACTTGAGCATTAGTTAAGTAATTCTTTATCCTGGATATGTCTCTTATCCCATCAAGGAACTAGCTTAACACAGCATTTTTTCCTCTAACTCTAATGCTACACCATTTAACTGCATTTAACTGTCTTCATCACTGGAGCCTTATTTACAATCACATTGTAATGAACAGCTTGGTAGCTTATACTTTATCCATGCCATGAAAACTTCAACCAGGCAGAAAAGCCTCTTGCTAGCTGCAGTCACTCCCAAAGGAACTCTGTCCCTTCCCACAGCCACCATCTGCAAAACCCTCTCACACCACTGCAGTTCCCATTAGCTCCAAGTTTTCCTCCTCTTATCATGGAGTTTCCCACCCTTGCTTTCAAAAAGTAAAATTACAGCACACAAAGGATTTAACCCTTCAGCTAAACTAAAGATCCTACAGTTTCCTACAGAAAATTTTGGAAGTTGGTCAGCCTTCCAAAGGATCATCTAAAATTCAGCTTTAAACTCAATCTAACAACTATCCCATGGATAAGAACTGTAATTCTCCTCAGCAAAACAAAGGTAAGACAAGGCACTAAAATTCCAGGCTGATGTTCTGAGCTATTTGCTTTTAAACTCAAACTAAACGTGCACCTGCCCCAGTCACTCTCCTCACGCTGCCTCGACAGCCATCTGAGGTCACAAACACCTCCTGTGCTCACACTGACACCTAAAGAAGGGCTTTTCCCTCTCCTTGGAGAGGGAAAACATCAAGCAGTCCTTGGAAAACATCAAGCAGTCCTTCCACTACAGCTCTCTGTTTCCCCAAGCCTCAGTTGTGACTCTCCAGCAGCACCCCAGTCCTCTTAAGTGTTTTTAAAGTCACTCACCAACAAAAGCAGCTGCACCCCCTCACACTGTGCACGACCAGGCACTGCAGTCCAGCAGCAGGAGAACCCCTCACAGAGGCTCAATACTGTCTTTTAAAACTTTCCTGAGACAGGCTCCTTCTTTTTCTGGGCCGACCTGCCCCACACCCTCAGACCACCTCACCTCCCTGCCACCTCACCCCAACTGCCTCACCTCAGCTGCCCACAGGTGCCCCCTCACAGAACAGCCCCTCCTTCCCCACCTGCTCCTCATCAGCATCACCATCATCCCCCTCAGCTGCAGCTGCTACAGGGCTTTTTTAACACTCAGATTAAATCGAGGCCTCGCTATTTGTACAAAAAGCTTCACTTTAAGGGAAAAAAAAAAAAGAAAAAAAGAAAGGGAGTGGATTTAGGAATTTTAACAGTTGAACTTTCCGAGCTTCTAAATACATAGTTCTGAATTGGGTTTGGAAACCTTTGTGAAAGGCACAGGGAGTCACAGGCCTCACGACAATATCCTTAACTTTTATGATCAAAGAACAGCCTAAAGGCAGCATGAACAGAAACATTCAGAATAACCTCCTGAAAAACTTACCTTTTGTGAGAGTCTATAGTTTATATGCTACTGAAAGGCAACATCTGCTTCCACTTGAAGTTTGCAAGGCCAAACTTGAAAGAATTTAAAGGCTTGCTTTGGTTTTAAAAAACCTGTGGTTGCAGTCTGTGCCCTATTGTGCTCAGGAGAGCACTGATCTGGAAAAAGGGAGCCAAAATCAAGTTCCTTGCTTATCTGAAGCAGTAATAGTAAAAACTCTCTTTTGTCACATTTCTGAAGAGCAAACTATTTTCACAACTCATCGAGGCCTTTCTTTGCCCTTCCATCAAAGACATATCACTCTAGAGAGGGGAGCAGCTGATTTATGGGGCTGCAGAACAGCAGAACTCGGCCCTGACGATGCTGACTGTGTTCAGGTGAGAGGGGATGGGAAGGCAGAAACTGCTTCAAACACAGCTGAAACTTGTTTCCCTCATTCTGGGTTTTTGCTCTACAAGGCTGGATTTTTGACGACCATACAGCAGGATCATGCTTCAAAGAAATTACTGCCAAAATGAACAAGCATTTTAGTAAAATATATAATACTTTTTGACAACTAATACATACTATGAGCCAATTTGTGGGATGCTAATGTCCCATGTACGTGTTTCCCAGAGATGTCAATGTGTTACAACAGAAATCAGGTTTAATTCTTTGCTGCTTTCACAGGCTTAGTTTGCTTAGGATGGCTTCTTTTGCTTTTACCTGAAGGACTGTTAGGACTAAGGAACAAATTTCACATGGAGTACCTACTAAAGATAAAACTTCTCCTAATTCCCCAATGCTGTCCTCTGTCTTAAGAGGAAAGTCAGGGGAAGAAAGGAGGAAATCCCTTAGCAGAATGAACAGAAAGAAACCTAATGTGTCTGCTGATAAAAACATTGGTATTGATGGAGTTAAGGGATTGGCACAATCAAGTTGTTTATCTGCTGACAATACGAAGCACAATGTGAATAATGACAATTCCAAAGAAAAGAAGATATATTTGAAAATGAACAACAGCTTATGCTTCCTTAAAATTAGCTTCAGGCCTTTCATTAGTATCCCACGATAATACTAAGCATGAAAGAAAAGAAGAAAGTTTCTATATTTTAAATTTCCTTTAGAAGTGAGTCCAAGACTACATGGGTATGCAGTGAGCACTGCTTGGGAGAAAACATATCTGAGGTTCTGTTCAACCAGAGCTGCTAGTAATGCAGCCACTTAAATGCATTAACTAGAAAGTCTGGTGTTTTAAATGTAGATCTTCCCTATGTAGGGAATAAGTAATGTGAATTTAGGTCCTTTTGATACAACACTAATTTTCTAAATATATGGCTATATATTTAGGAGAACCAAATGTAAGGTAATGATCTGTCTGTCTATTTAGAGGGTTTAACAAACAGATACTTCAGAACAAATGAAGGTGTGTGGTCGGGGGCTGTTTGTGTGTTATAAGCCCACAAAATTTTAATCAAAGGCAAATCTTGCTTTCTGATGTACTGACCCAAATTAAAGCACTTAACATATAATCTATCAGCATGATATTATACTACACAGTTAATGCTATTATACATACCTACATCTAAGGCAAACAATGTTTGCAACCAACTACAAACTGAAAACAAAACCTGAACAGAATGTTTGAGTATCAACCCAGATATTATATTACATTATCTGAAAATGCTTTAATGAAACCATTCATGACTCATGGCATATTTCTTTGTCTTAGCACAGACCAACAGCTATCAAAGAAGTTAAAATACATAACTCTCACAACAAACTTGAATTGCTCATGGTGCTCTACATTCAACTTACCACTCAAATCTCCTGTGGATATCTTAAAAGGAAGTTATTTCTTACACCATGCATTGTGCCATATGTTTTGTACTAAGTACCACTTCCAACCTGTATTATAACAACGATTTTGCTAATAGGTTATTCTGATGACTTATATATTTTTTTAATTCAGAATTAAATAACATAAGTAAAAGGGAGAGCCTTGCTTCCATAGAAGTTTGTTTCTCTGCTAATTATAAATAAGATTTAGGTAAGTTTTACAAGATGAAAGGCTTTTTCTTTTCCTCAGTAGGACATTTCTTCTCTAGGCAATATGTTAGTACTAAGTAAAAGGATTCTTATGTGACATCATAAATGTCCAATGTGCTTTGCAGACCTGTAAAGTCACCAAATGGAAAGTAATGCCCCTGTCTAACAGCACTGGCTGAATGACAGGAATTACCTGCAGGCATTCTGATTGTTTGCACAGCAAAGGAAAAACAACAAGTCAGAGCAGGCTGGCAGCTCAGCAGGCTCTTTGGCACTCTGTGGGGACTGGGCAGGCACTGATCAAGGGAATGAAGGTGGCCTAAGACTGTCCTTGTGTGTCAACACAAGTGGAGCTGTCGATGAGGTGACCAAGGTTCCAGTGTGGCACTGCCTTGGAAATGCTGTCAGTGCAGTCGCCACAGGAAATACGAGCCGTCGGGAGGCGTGAGGTGCTTGTAGGAGGGCTCTGGTAAATGAAGGCTCTCATTAATCTCTTACAGATGAACAATGTCTTTGTTACAACCTCACACAGGTGTCTGAGGAACCAATCTGTCTCATGTTAGCCAGAGCACAAGAAATCAGCACTGAAATCAGAGAAGCTGCCAGAGATGCACTCCCCCTCTTCTCTGTGGAGCACGTCTGGATGTTCTCTGGCATAGTTAGAGGAGAGGAGGAAACTTCACAGAGGGAACCTGTCTGTCCCATACAGTAACCTAGCTTTTTATAGTTCAACTAAACATTCAGCTCAGCTTCTAAAAAACATATGCTAGTCTCAGTGAGTACTGATTAGGCTTTAAGAACTATGAGAGCTTTAATCACGTATTTTGCGTGTGCAAATGTATTATTGTGGCAATTAATAAGAGTTTCAAGCTATGGCTGAGTACAGCAACTTCTCTGATGACTAGATGTCTTTGCTACAGTGTACATGACATTACAATAGGACAGATTTTGAAAAAATTACTTGTGCTTCTTAGTATTATACCATGGAACAAAGAAATATTGGCCCCAAGGGTGCCAGGAGTAGACTGTCTCGGTTTTCTTTGTTGTTTCCTGTCATTGTTATTGTTTTACATAAATGGAAATGTAACTGCATCAACAAATCAAGATTATGAAATCTTTAGAAATAATCACGCTTAAATATTTATTGATACTTTAAATTTAAACAATTAAGACTTTAAAAATATTTGTGATGTGCATACACGAATCTGCCCAGAGGGGTATGAAGCAGAACCAAGGTAATCCAAACAAACTGCACTGTTTGATCTGCTATCCTGTCCAGCTTATACAACTGGAACACAATGCTAGGAGGTGTCATGCATTTACACCTGGGAAGTTTAGATCATTTGATTGCTGCTGTTTTCTGGCTAATTGTTGGAACTGATATGTGCTCATGTAATCAGGACACATAATCTTGTGCAGCAGCCACTCCAGACTGTGGAGCAGTTTTTAGCCTCAGTTGGCACTATTATGCTGCGAGTTGTTACTACACAGTAACACAGTCTGACTTAGAAAAAAAAGTGATGTCTGACCTGGCATCCATGTCCCTGGTGTGTGTGGATTATGCTACTAAGAGCTGCTGGCCTTGCCCCTTTGTTTACATACATAGCCCAAGTGTGGATTTCTACAGGAAGCTCAGAGACAGCTCAGCACAGATTTGCAGATTCCTGGAGCCAAAGCCATGGTTCAGAAGACAGGTTGTTTTGGCCCTTTATTCAAAATGCACTTCCAAGCCCTTAGTTTCACTGAGGGTAGTGAAAAGTTAAGGCTGCCACTCAAATACTGATGCCTTGTTAAACAGACTGTATAAAATTACTCACTGTTTTGACATCTATGCAATGTTTAACGTCAGAGGGTTAAACCCCAATTCCATTTTTGAACAATAATTTTAATAAAGCTTTATTCATTGGCATGTGATGTTTCCATGATGGTCTCAGAAAGGGAAGTCAAGGGCTGCTATTAAAAATGTAAAACATGGTGACTGTGCTTTAACACACAATGTTTCAAGCTTCCCATGAAAATTTAATAATTTTTGATGTTTCAAAGAAACATCTGACTTAACAAGTGCTTGTGCCATTACTCACATGTATTTAAGTGTGTGACATTGTTGTCATCTCTTCTTCCGTTTCCACCCCCTAGAGAACATAACAGAGAGAACAGAAAAAGTCTCCAAAAATGTCTTCTACTCCCTACAGGCAGAGAACAAAACAAAATAAACACACACTTCAAGTCATGAAGTCATTCAAGAAGGTTGTGCTTCAAACCTCCTTCTGTCTCCCTCTACTGCAGTTGTTACACAACAGCCCAAGATCAGAACAGCAAATGGGAGATAGAGCCTGAGCCAGGACATACATGTTGCTTAACAAAGCTTGAGTTCAAAAGCAGGTAAACTCAGACCTAAATAACGTGTTAAAAAGTCTTGACACTCCAGAAAAGGATCAGGGAACCAAGAGGCAGGTAATGGGATTGTTCTGTACCTTCTGACAGCAGCCTTCCTCACAGGATATAAGGAATGAGCTTTTCTAGCAACTGGAAAGAAAGGAGGGGCACAGTACATTCTCTTTTTAAGGAAATTTCTTCTAGAAAAATAGTTTGACAGGTACATATAAGGTAAAATATTCTACACATTTCTATAGCCTGGGTAAGTATAGCCTATTAGTGCAGGTTGATATAACCTATGTGACAAGAGGCTTGAAACTGAGAAAAGATGAAAGAAGATTCAAGATGAAAGAGCTACAGTATATGATGTGCAATTTACACCATTATTCCTCTCCCCTCTGTCCCCCAGCTCTGAGAGATTAGGAGTGAAACACGACCTGCATGGAAGTATGAATATATTGAAAGAGCCATAGGCAGGAACCAGGGCAGCACTGAAATTGGACAAGTATTTGAAGGATACTTCAAAGAGTTTTACCCTGGAAAAGAAAATTTGATATTTTTTTAATCTGATTTTTTCCTCATATTGTGCATTTGCACTATAAGAAAGAACTATTTCACCTTCCTTCTGTGCACTCACTTTGTGAGGAACAAATGCAGCAAATTTGGGAGGATCACCTATTATATCTTGCTTTTTATTACTCAGTATAAAGTGAAATTCAAGATTTTGTCCCAATGTCTATTAGGAATCATTACTAGATGCTATTTTATTTTCCAGTTCTCTCAGAATTACTGATTCACTCCATTGGTCTGGATGGCTTTTTTATTCTTTACCTTTAATACAAGTCTGATTGGAAGCCCTCCTTTCCAAATGTATATTTGGAATGTATATTCACCAGATACAAACCCACAAAAGCAATATAATATTTTCCTCATTGTATTTAAATGGCATTTATCACATGAAACTGTGCAACCTTACAGTTTCAGCTATGGATCTTCAATAACAAATCTGACAAAACTCCTTTCGAATGCATATCTGCAACTTCCTTCCCTGTATTTACATGAGTCCAGCAGGTGAATAAAAGGTAAATTAATGGGAAAAAGATGAAAATACTTCTTTCCCTGGAAAATTATTGGAGCCTTCTGCTGCAATTCCCAGCACCCTGCCATGGAATGAGCTAAAAAAATCAGCAACTATTTTACTGGCAAGGTCACCAACATATAACTGTTCAGGTTATACACTTACTGTGTTAATAGTACAGGCTGTGTTAAAGCAGCTGGAATACAGGCAGTGATCAAATGTCTGTTATTATCACTTATTAAACTCAGGCTACAGAACCTGAAAGTGCAGGAATAAGGCAGACAAAGAAGATTTGACCTCGTGAGTTAGTGCCTTACATCCAGCTACAGAACAGATGGACATAAATCTTTAAAGTTCTACGGCTGTTTGCAAGGAGCTACCTCAAAAATAATGACAGAAACCCACTGTAACTACGTTATTGCTGTGCTCTTGTACCTCTGCACTGGTATGTGAGGAAACCAGGACTCAACTCCATTAAAGCTCCAATGTCTACAAGTACTTTTTCCTCCAGCCTATGTGCCACTGTCTGACATCTGCTGCTTATCCTCTGCACTCCTCTCTCCTCATGGTGCCTCAGATCTCCTGTCTCTGTCAGGAGCTCTTTCTTCCTCAAACATAGCCCTAGCAGTGTGTGTAGCTGTATGATACCCTCCTTGTTTCTAAATATTTTTACAGGTCTCCAGGATCTCGTCACTGAACAGCTTAGGCAGTCACAGAAACAGCAAAAGACAAAATCAGGGCCAACATCTTGTGAACAGCTGTGCCCCTCTGTAGGAATCACTGAGGTAAGGCTTTTGAAAACACTAATTTGTCCTGAGGAACACATTTCTAAATATTTTTATTAGCTTGTTCTGATTTTTTTCCCCCTGCATGTTACAATATTTAAAGGACATTAAAACTTTTGTAACAGTTGGTGTCTCATATCAAGGCAAAAATAATATACTTTCATCTGTCTTGCTTTGTATGAAGCTTCTAAAGAGCCTTTATTATCTGCAAACAATAACTGACAACTCAAGTCAAAATTACTATGTGTGATTTTTTTCCCAAAGAGTAAACAGATTCCTTTCTTTTGTTTTGTCATTCTTTTTTATTTTTTAATCATGTTTCTCAGCCAGACTGGCTCCAGTATCTCAATGTCTGTCTTGTACTGGGGGTCAAAAAGGACCCAGTACTGCAGATGTTGAGTGAAAGTTATGCTTGCCTCAGTTTCTTGTTATCCAGTTATTTTTAGGATTAAGCCATGTAGATAACTTGCAGTTTTCTCTCAGTATCTGCCAGCTGCAAGGAATTCTTCCCAGTTCTGTAGCTAGATAGTATTTCAGGGAAAGGCCTCAAATAAGATAAGTTGCATATCCCTTTGGAGCAACAGTAGCAGTAGTTTTCCACAACTATCTCAAAAATCAAATAAGAATCTTTTCCCCTTTGGGATGCATATAAAAATAATCCTAGTCCAAATCTATCAAAAGTAGTACATTTAAAGCACTACATAATATTTAAAAAAATATAATAAGGTAATGAAGGCAAATAACTCTCTCTCTGAAGGTGAGCTATGCTACCAATCCATCCTTAGGCTCTGTTTCTACCAGATGTTAAAGGGCCTGTCAGCAAAGTACCCAATCTATTTGCACAAGGCATTCTGTCCCACTGGGGTGTTCCACATCTGAGGGTGTGTGTGAGGTCACCACACGTAACTTTGGTTCAGAGCAGAGGGGACACCCCTTATTAGTGTTCAGTTTATAAACTCTTCTTTGAGTACAGAGTGATTTTGAAGAAATGAGAGGAAAAAAAAAAGTAGCAATGAATTCAAGCTTGATCAATTGAAAGCAAAGGTTGAAAAATTCCTTTACCGGTCTGTTCACATCTTTGTTCTCCAAAACAGCTCTCCAAGGAAAGGGTCTAATAAATAACTTTCAAGCACAGATTCAGGGTTCCTATACAGAATAGCTTAAATACTAGAAACAGAGGCAGAAATGTTGGTCACAGGGGGTCAAGTATATCCCTGTTCTAATTCTACTGGAATTATAATCTTGAATTAGTTCCACAGAATAAAAACTTGAACAGACATTTCAGTGATAATTCAGTGGAAGATTTTATGAAAGAATAGTTATTCAATAAACATCAAGTCCAAGTGGTAAAAACAAGGTTCAAGCAGCCATGAAGGATCTTTTGTGAAATAAATAAAACTCAGTTAAATCCCTGTTCAGAAGTATGTTCCCGTATTTAGCTTTGGGAAATGAAAATCAAACCTCTCTCATTAGCCTACTAAGTAGCTTTTCACACTTGCAAAATCTCAGGAGCCTTTGTACCATGGATCTGTCTGTACCTCTGGAAGTTAACGTGCAAAACAATTACATGAGCAGAGCCCGGATCGGCTAATCTGGTGGTTTGTAATGCCTTCAGCTTCAGGCACTAATTGTTCAGTGTTCTGTTCTCCAGAATATATTCACCAGCAATTCCCATGAGCCTGGAATTCCTCTAATTATGCCAATGATATCCATTCCTGCTCTCCTATCATCTATTTCTCTATTACTCCTACATGACCAGTCTTTGTTGAACCTGCCACCCTCTAGATCTAATCCAGCCCCTCCCCTGCCCTTCCCCAGGAGACTGAATCCAAATCACCATAATCTTCATTCCAGAAAACAATAAGTCTGATGGGGGGAGGGAAAAAAAAGCAGTTCCCTGCAACAGAATTGTAGGCTGCCAAAGTAGATGACAGAATGCACGTCTCCTGCTCCACAGGACACAGCTATAAGGGCAAGGTGACCCACTTACTCCAGGGCATATTTTCCCCAGTTGCTGGGGTTTCCATAGGTGCAATCCCAGCATCAACCATTTATGTAATCAAAACACAACCCTTCAACCCAAATAACGTTATCTTGTGGAACACTACCAGGGGAGTATCATCTGTCCTAAGGGTGAAATGCAGCAGGTGTGAAGTTCATAGGACAAACTCTGATTTATACACCTGACCTGGACCATGACTCTTGATCCAGGTGAATCTCTAGCACTGAGAAAAGGCATTAATGACCACCTGATAAAGCCAGAGCTTCCCTCTGCAGAAAGATGGGTTGATAATTCCATGATGCCCTTGCAATAGGCAAGTGTGACTCTGTAACTATAGCAAACTCTGACGACACAGTGCCTTCTAGAAAAGTACTGCTGATGTCTGGGCTGGTATATTTAAAAACAAGACTGACTGCAGGCTATTTATAAGTACTTCTGCTTGTGCACACTAAAACTGAAAGAGTTTAAACTAAGAAAATGCTCTGACTTCATATCATTTGGTTTTCCTTCAACAGAAAATTGACTAATCCCTCTGTAATTCCAGATAATTAGGCAGAGGGGGGGGAAAAAGCAAAAACAGTCACATAAAAAGTAAACTAAAATAAAATTGAGGTTTTTTGAACTAGCTTTCTATCTTGGAGAGATTTTAAGATGAGCAAATCTGCTTTCTGATTAACAGATTCATTACATTATCCCTGGATCTCTTGCCTGGTTCTCATAAATATGAAAGTGGAAAAAGTGAAACTCGAGAATACATAAAATCTTTTAGTATGTTAGAAAGTGGAAAATGGTCTGGCAATACTTCCTTTTTGTCCTGACTTGAAGCTTTATTTATTGCTGATGCACTAAAGTGCCAGTTGTCTTAAAAATCCCTGTTTCACGGGGAGAAATAGAAGGACAAAACTTATTTTTCAGACAGTGAAAATAAAAGTCATGCACAAAAGAGTGATGACAAATGCACAAGATTTTCAGACCAGAACAAGAAGAATATCTGAGAAAAGAAAATGTATACATGAAGAGTGATAGTTAAAAGTTTTTCTGACAGGTGGAGCTTTCCTGAATTAAGATTGAACTTTCCTGAGCTGGTGTTATGATATGTAATTTCCCTGGGTTTTCTGTAGTTTTTCAGCTTTCTTGACCTTTATTTTGTAGGAAAGCTGTATGGCCTGAGGTGGGCTACAGAATATGCTGCTGTGCATAACAGTTTAATAATATGATAATACTGTGAAAAAAAATCCTGGATGTTTCAGAAGTTGTCACAAGCTGAGGGACACGATTTGAAGGCAGGGAGAAGGCAAAAGTATCACAAAAACAAGAGAATGTTTGGAAATCTCAGTGGAGTTGGAGCAGTAACTACAGATCAGCCACTCACTAAACTGTTTTCAGATTTTACTGCAATTTTTGATTGTTATACTTTAATTTTTATAGTGAATAGTTTGTGAATTAGACCATCAGTCTGACTAGTTTTAAAGGACAGTACTGCAGCCCAAGGCTGCTTACTAAATTGTGAATATCACTGATATAACTTCTAAGTCCTTAGCAGATTTAGAATATTATTGTTATCATTTGCAGTTTCTCAAGTGAAAACAGGAGGTGTTCTACAGACAGTCTGTTGATAGAGTCTGAATGATTCAAATCATATGAAGTTTCCATCTTAAAACATGCTCCTAAAATATTGGATGAGGTCTTAATCCCAGTGTGTGGTGGTTTGGGCTAGGCCTTCCTTGGTGACCAGGCAACATGTTTACAAAATGCAATGTTATTTTCATTCTCTGTGAAGGTTGTGAATATCCTGAACTCTACTTTGTTTGTCTCATCCATTGTTTGCTCACTGTAATTACACTCTATATTTGTGCCTGCTACGGTTCAACAAAGTTTATTTCTGTCAGACTTTCCTTTAGCACAAAGTTGAGCCTGTGATGAAAATTAAAGTAGTTGAATAAACATCGATCTGGCAAGACTGTGGGTGATAAATTAACCTACTGATCCCATTCAGGGCCAACACCAAGAGCTTAGAAAGAATCCCAGTTACCTCCCAGTTTTATAGAGGCAGAGCCCTCAGTCCCAAGGAGGGCAGAGCTCACCTGTCCTAGTTGATGTACACATACTGCATAAGGAGGAGCCTTAGGATTTTTCCCTTTTTTTCTTTTTTTAAATACTATTACAGATGTGGGATGAGGACAAGAAGAGGTTATTCCTTGTTCCCCCAAGAATGCCACACATTGGTGAAAATGCTAGAGACCGAATGTAGAAGATGCCCTCAACTTCAGAGCTGGGCAAATAATTCAGTTTGAATTTTACTTTTTTTTCCTGAAAAGACCAACCATGTGTATGTCAGCCAAACATCCAGTTTCCATTTGTCTCAAAATATTTCATAATTACAGTCAAGAGTTATACTCTTACCTGTGCTACTCCCCACCCCACAAATAAACTCAAAAATAAATAAGCATCAGGTTTTCCTCAGTTTCAGTCTATTGTATCAGTCACAAGCCTGGTCTTGGTGTCTTGTTCAATGAGCACTTGCATTTCTACTTTTACTCAGGCCTGGCACACCAGCATGCCCAATTTGGCTTATTTTTAAGAAAAATTTTCTCTTTAAATGTGATTTTAAAGGAAAAACAATCAACCCTGTTATGTATGGAGTGGTTCACAGCTTTTGTAGTTCTCCTTGAAAGTGTATCAGACTGGAATAGTCCATGTAATATTCACTCTTTGTTCACATTGTTCCTTTCAAACATGTCACACAGATGAGAATAGTTTATTATTGATGCTGGCCCATTAAGAAGTCTGTTTTAAGCTTACCCTGGCAGTGGTATATTGAGGCCATGGAAAAAAAATGACAAGAGACCCATTTTCCTGTATTTGAGCTGCAGACAGGACCCATTTTCTAAGCAGCAGACAGCACACCATCAGAGCTCTGAGCTTTGCTGCCCATATCCCCAACCTCTAGGCAGCACATGGAAAAGGAAAAGGAGTGCCTAGTTAGCACTGAAGGCCTCAGTGACTGGTCAAAAGAAGATTGAATGAACTGCAAATGCAATATAATTTTTAATCAGCTGGGGAGGTTAATCAAAGTAACTGATTTGTGCATCTGCTCCTGTCCATAGAAACTTCACAGTGTTCTATGCCCAAATTTCATTTTTATTGTGTACTTATCTTAATTTTTATTGAAGATGATGGAAGTATAGTAGATACAAGTTGACACATAATTTTTTCCCTTCTATTTTAGTCATGACTATGTATTTTAAACCCTTATGCCGAAATATAGGACCTCCATTTACCAGTAAAGGGCATGAACCTCTGCCATTTAAAGAACCAAATTTGGAAATTCAAACAAACTGAAGTGGGATTCCACTCAGCTGCACTAAATCCAAACTTAATTTATTTTCACAAAAACTGCTGACAGTCTTTCCTTCTTTTTTTCTGTTCCTAGCATTTTATGTCACCACACAATCTACATGCTTAAAAAAACAAACAAAATTTTAAAAAAAAATCGAACAGACTATTTTCAAAACACAGAAATCACAGAAAAAAATTACAGATGTCTCATCTGTTTTATGCCTGCCTGAAAATTAAAAATGTTGTTGCAATTATGATTTTATATTTTAACTATGAAACCAAAATTACCAGGCTTTAAAAAAACTAAAATGGCTGAGTTATTAGAGTCTGTGAACGGCCTGCTGTGCCCAGGCTGTGATGTTTCCTAATGTGTGTGTCTGTGTCAACATAATGACAGCACCACGCTTCAGATCTACTGGATACTAATTACAGATTTACCTGATCGACTGGAATGGCTCCCAAGGAGCTGCTGCACTCTATTTAGCAAGTAAGTGATTCTCCTTAAAGCTGCACAAGGGCTTGTAATGCTAAATAATCTCATCTGGATGGCATTTTGTGATATACTTTTGCTACACTCTTGTTAACAGAGAGTTTTGATGAGGTTCAGCTCCTGCCCTGCAGAGAGGTGGCAGGGCCATGGCAGGTGCTCAGAGCTCCAGACACTGGGGTTCCCCTGAACTCAGGAGGCCAATTCACACAGGAGAGAGATTGCAGCCCTTGAAGGAGCTCCTCTCATGTCACATCTAATGTCCTTTCACACTGAGAAATGCAAGAATTCCCCATTTCATGCCCTATGAGAAGTAAGATACAGCCATTAAAATTATGAAGCAGATTATTTAACAAAAAAAAAAAAAGAATTTATTCTTCAAGCAACACACAAATAAACTGTGGATCTTTTGGCTGCAAGAAATTGTGAAGGTAAAAGGAAGAAAGGGTTCAAAACTGATGAGCACAGGGAATACAGGTAACAGACCTTTAGCATGGTCCAGATACAGCCTTATATATGAGTGATCTAAAGCTCTCATTTTTTGAAAGTGAGAGGATGGGTTGATGGAGTAATTGCTCTAAAGTTCCTAAGTGCTTTCTAGTCATTTTTCCCCCTTGAAGCAGCTCAGGCAGGTGCAGAGCCCACAGTGTGTGTGCCAACTCCAGGGCAGAGCACAGACACTGGCACCGCCTCGCTGGGGGAAGGTGTTACTCCATGGGAGCTCAGGAGCAGGGTGGGAGCTGGAATCATTGCTTACACAAACTTGAAAAGCCTTAGAGAAGGACTGAAAAAGACAATTTTTAATGAACACTCTCTGAAGAGGTGATTAATTTGTCCATGACCTGCTACTAAAAATGTAATCTGCGAAGTGTAAAAAAGGTTTTACACTCAATATAATCCCTTGCCTAGAATGTAACAGTAATAATGCAAACACCTACAGTAAAGGCTTGTTAACTCCGTGTGGGATATATGATCCTGTTTCCAGTTTAAAGCACAGAAATTGTTTGGAGGCAGCATCCAGAATTAGACACCTTACACTTGGTACATCCTTTTTGTTTCAAAAGTGCAGCAGCTTAATCAATTGTTCCTATTCCTTTTGCAAAATCAACACTCACGGTTCTTATTATGAATCATCATTCTCCTTGTCTATCACTTAGAGCAAATATGTTTTGCTGTTCCTTGATTGTTCTTGTCTTTTAGGTTTACACTTCTGGATAACAAAAAGCACGTCAGTAACTACACTAAGTAGTTTGGTGATGTCTGAAATACGTACCCTGGGCAAAGAAAGGAAAATTACACCAAAACAAACAAAAATGTAATACAAAATATGCTACAGTTGATAAACGTTGTGTTCAGATTTGTGGACAAATTCTTGTCATTTTCCTGGGCTGTTTAATATCTTGCTTTACAGATAAATCTGACATTTGCCTTTACATAACTTACATTGCATCCAACATGGTAGCAAAAGCCATTGTGATCTTCTTGATCTGGATCACATCATTGGATACTAGAAGAAAAAAATAAGAATAGCTGAAAAATTCTTAAAATGTGGAAGAATTTTCATAACTATACGCACTTCTTACTTTTTACAATGTAGGAGGTTTTCCTGATACATTACTCAGGAAATAAAAATAATTAAAATTTACAACTGGCTAATGGTCTATAACTCATCACCACAGAGCAGATTCAAAATGCTAAGTAGTATTTTATGCCTCCACATTGAGATTTATTCAACAGAACTAATGTGAAAATGAGGTAACATTCACCATCAGCAATCATAAGCCTGCTTGTTCATGTTCCACAGATACTTCTGGGATCTGGTTTTCACTTTTGTTTTAAAAATGGATAGTAAAATATGCAAAATAAACATACAACAGCAAAGTGAGTCCAGACAGCAGATCAGCTGAGACAATCTTTGAATGAAGAAAGTGAAGGCCAGAAATAGCCATTGCTGCTAGGAAAAATTCCCAGGAAGTATAGAATAAGTCTAACAGATCCAGTGGGAATTAAGATTTATCACATCATAATCACTTCCCCTGTGGCAAGAATGACAGTTCTCCATAGTAATTTTCTTAGAAGTATATATTTGTACCGCTTTGCTATCTGTTTTGTAGAGGGAATAGGTCTGTAGTTTGCTAAGCTTTCAAGGTTCAGATCTTCCTAATTTTCTCACAAATAATCACACCAAAAATAGCTCAAGAAATGATTAATAGGAAGCTCCAGTTTCTTATTATTGCTGACTTTATCTAATTACTGCATGTTTCTTTACACTCAGATATGCATAGAAAAGCCTTACACCTCTCCTCACAATAAATAAAATTACAGTAACTCCTGCAGTCAGATTGAACATAATAGGATTATCTTTTCAATCTATTCACTGAGTGCCTCCATGCATGCTTCTTCAAATCAATACTTATGAAGGAACTGTAAAATGCATAGCAATTAAGAACAAGGGAGAAAAACCCACTTAAAACACTATGTGCTTTTGAAGTTTATTTTCAGTAAACAAAGTCTTCCCTTACTCTGAAAAAAAAAAGAAAAAAACCCAACACATTATATTTTAATGCTACAAAAGCTGAAAAAATTGGATTTTCTGAGGAATCCAAGGAGATCAGGCACCTACTCCCTTAAGCTCCTTTGAAAATTGTAGCATTTATCTTCAGAAGTGCTTCCAGCCAGCTGGAGAGGGGCTGGCAGAGGATCCCATCAGGATTTCACAACCCTGAAGTCATGTAAATTGGATCACCCTCTTGACTTGCTGCAGCTTTTCAGTAACAATCACACAGGACGGGGCCAGGACAGCCCCTTCTGAGCTTCAGAAAGGGGATGTTAACCAGAACATCTTGCTTAGACACAATCTCATCACTCACTCAAGGCTTTCGAAAATTGTAGTTTGAAAGAGGCACAGTAAATGCTACTAATACGGTTTTGTTAAACAAATGGAGACATGTGAAAAAAATTAAAACTGGTTCTTGTACAGAAATGCTATATGTTTGCAAAGGTTTATGAACACTGACTGAATTTGGTTTTATAGCTCAGAAGCCACCAACTGTTCCTCTCAAAGTCTGGGTATCTTTGTTCTGTGTCTGCATGGATGGAAAGATGAATTTTCCAATCCATGACTTGCATTTTAGCATTAAAGAGCTAAATAGTAAATAATGCAATAAAGAAATACATACACTTTCAAACTTGAAGAAGTGTATCGAGTATATGTCTCAAAAGGTAAGAATAGTAACTGATCTTGTATTAAAGGTCCAATCCTTCTACAAAACAGGCTTTATTCAATCCCCAAAGAAACAAGTTCAATAAACAAATAGGTACTAACCACTGCATGCTAAAAACAGACAAGTCAAGCACAGAGAGCTCCTTTCATGCATCATTTTTGATTGTCCTACTTTGCTCTGTCAGGAACAGCAGTGACAGCTTAAGTGTTAAAGCTTTTTGACATTGCAACAAACCAAATAAAGCACATTTTGGAATTTATTTTATGGCACATCTAAAATATAAACAATATAGGGAGTTTTCATTGCTCTCAAACAATAGCAGCCACTGGTGACTGTTTCCAGAGACGATGTTTTGCTCACATGAGGATTCTCGCTTGCTGAGCAGCAGAAGCATGTTTGATAGCCAGCTCCAGGAGCCAGGCTGGCCAACACAATTATTGCACATTCTGTCAGCACATTTCCTCCCTTCAGCTTTACTTCTCCAATCTTTTTCAATATTGTTAAAATGAGCAATCATTCGTGATTCACACTCCGAAAAAAGGCAGAAACCAACAATTCCCAATGGCTATAAATTATTAATGCAATTGTGCCAATCACACAGAGCTTAGTGCTTTTAAAAATGGAATGAGATTATCTGCACAGTTATTTTCAATCAGATTCATCTCTTATTAGGGGGCATTATGCATATGGCTTGCTTTCAGAAAGCCATCTTCTTTAAAAAAGATTATTGCACAGTCATTTCTTGTGAAATACTATGCAAGCTCTACACTTAGATACCAAATCAATTTTTTGTTTCAGGAAATAATTATATGTAATGGGCATTTTACTTTGTAGATAGACTGATTCTTTCCAGTGTAAAAGCCTGCTCTGTTCTCAGTTGTTATTCCCATTCAAACCATCCCTGCTTTGAGTTGCCTCTGATGTACACAAGCCTAGCAAATATATAGGCAGAACTGGTGGCTGTGGTACAGCATTATTTTTCTGCAATAGCTTTAACAGGCTGTAGTAGAAAAGTTTGTAAGAGTTACTGTGCAGTGTGTCTGTTAAAATATAGCTGAGGCATATAGCTGTCTCAAAAAATACAAGATAGAAAATCCTCCTCTTTGGTATTCAAAAAACCTAAAAACAAATTAGAGCAGTAGGGATTCAAATGATATAAAGATCAAGTTTTTGGAATCCTGAAGGTGGTCTTTCCTTGTATGTTCTCTCTGACAAATGCTGTTCAAACATTTGTTAGATTTTGGGCTCTGTGTTTGCCAGGGCCTGGACTAGAGGCCATGTGGAATAGAGAAAATGTACTGGAGACACAGAATTTTATATTTACTGATGCACTTTGTAAGAGGTTTGTAAAATTGTCCTTTTACTCCCAACTCCATGTGACATACTCAGGTTATCCCAACATCACGCCATGGTGGCTGGCAATACACCACATGCAAAGAAACTGCAACCAAATCCAGAGGTGCCTCAAGCTGCAGGAGTAGGAGTATTCCCTTGGGAATAACTGGCTAGCAAGGTGGAATCTGACCTGCATTAAATTCAGATAGTTTGGGAGCTGAAATACTGAATACTGAAGAGATCTTCAAAGCACTGAACCTGCAGCACGTTGCAGCAGCACTCTGCTATACTATTTTCCATGTTCTAGCCCAAGTGCTGGCAGTGCTGGGACTGAACCCAGCTCCTGCAGCCTGGGGAGCTGCCTGGCTCCTGTGGTCATATGCCACTGTGCCATTTAACAACATGGATTCCCATCTGCCAGTTCGCTCCCTGGCATTTGGCTTGTACTTTATTTTTCCCAGCCAGAAGTCTGGCAAGAGTTTCTCACTATTATTCTGATAAGAGTGGGGGTCAAACTCATTCTGCTGTGAATGTGCATTTGGACTCGCAGGGAGTGAGGGATTGATTGCTATCAGGCAGAAGTGGTGTCTCCTGTTACATTCCTGGCATGTTATTCTGGGGTTAATCAGTGCTCCTGAGTGTCACTCAGAACTACCAGATGTGATTCTAATGGAGAGCTGCTAGTTGCCTGATGTCTGTTTTGTCACTAATGTGACTAGAGTACTCCAAAAAGTTTAAAGAAAAAAAAAAGAAAGGAAAAAAAGGGGAAAAAAAGAATACATAGCTTAGCAAGTATGAGGAAACTCTATTTAGAAAGTGGCTCTATTTGTAGATATCTGCTTTTAAGTATTCAGTCAACTGATTTTTTCAATATTAATTAATCACAAGACTATCTGCTCTTGTTTTATCAGGAAAGATTCATGCAAAAGAGTACTTAGGATTTTTTATATGTCCTATAGAGGGTAAAAGGCTGTTATTATTAATTTAGTTATTTCAATTCTTAACAGTTCTGAAACACATGAATAATCTCCACCAAAAACACCACAGAAATTTCTATCATGACTGTGCCTTTTAGGCTGAAGCAGAGTCCCGTTGAAGTAAACAATGCCATGAAGACAGAAAGGAAGACTGTTCTCTCCCAAAAGGAGCTTAAAAATCAGTCATAGTGAAGGACTGAAATTATTCTCATTTAATTACAAACCACAAATCCATCCAGCTTTAGATCCAGTATGAACCAAAAACTGACATCTGAGATATCCCAAGACTCCTTTTCCTTTCTGGTTCATATCTGAGATTGGCTCTAGAATTACCAGGTGTTTGACAACCAGCAGGCTGGAACCTCCAGTTTGTATCTGTGACATGTGCTTAGATTAACCAAATTGTAGACATTTAAATAGAGGGCTACTTATTCAAATATCATCTTTAGCAGTGGCTCACCCAGTTCCACTGGATCTAGACTTTATTTATAGATCCAAACAGAGCTGATACAAATTTTTTAACCAAAGCTCAACTATCTCGTTGTTTCAGATTGCATTATACTGATGATTTACTTACCATGTAAACAAACTTTTATTGTGTTTTTGCCAACTTTTCCTCCTCATCCAGTAGCTCCACTAATGTTATTTCTTTCAGCAGGATTTGGCTTCAGAAAGCCTGCCTGTCATTTGAAAATAAAAGTAAAATGTGTAACACTTGCAGCCACACTCTGTTCATCCTATTCAGTTTTACCAGAACCAACAAGGTCACCCGAGGATGTGCTTGGTAGGGCCTAGAACTGAGTAGGGCAATGAAACAACTCACATGTCCTGGGGCCTGGTAGAGAGCAAATTTCAAAACTGCCTCCACATCTTAGAGTTTTAAACTATGAAACACATCTTTGGAATAAATAAATCTCAAAGTTCAGGGAGAACTTGGGAGGTGAGCTTGATTCAAGAATTGCCATTTTTTTGTCTGGCCTCATTTTATTTTCTGCCCTGAATTTTAATATGGTAGAATTGATTAATGTTAGTTTCTGGAATAGAAATTGAATCTAAAATTGAATTCTCTTGAAAATTCCAGGGTATGTTCTTGTCCTAATGCAAATCTTTAGCTGCTGATGGCAGCTAAAGTTATCTTCAGATCTATTCCCAGCCTGGAGATTAGAACAGTGCACATGGAGAACATCAAGAAGGCAGTTTTTCTAAGCAACATCTTCAAATATTTTGTAATTTTAATTTTTAAGCAAACTCTAACTTCAACAAAGCATGAATTATAAACCTTGCAATGAGAATGGAGATGGTAACTGTGTTTCATTTTGGTCTCTCAGTGAACAAGACCCTTTCCCTTCTGACATCTTAGAAAATATTGATATATATTTAATGAAAAGCACAATTTGACCTTAATTCACTGACCTAAAACATTTATATGCCTTTGTTCCTTTTAATTTTCAGTGAATATGACACAGTGTCCTAAACACACCCCCAAAGAGCACTATTGAAGCACGTTTCATAAAATAGAAGGTAAGTTGATTTTTTGGCACTTTTCTGATGGGTTCTGATGGGCTTTTCACATTGCCCAGATATCATTTAAAGATAACATGTTAAAGAAGAATTCTGAGGAAGAAAAATCTACCCTTACCATTATCATATCTTCCTTCAACTGAATTAATAATACTGAGAGAGGTAGAGAAATTATGAATTATTCTGAGGGCTCAGAATTCTGCAGATGTCACGTTTTCAGCTCCTTACACATTTAATATGTGTAAATGTATGCCTGTGTCTGTACATATGCACACAACACAGTCCACAGTTTTTCACTTGTGAATTCCTTGCACCACAAACAGACAAGTCATCATAAGCTGTAATAATTCCTTGTCAGCAAATGTAGCAGAGAAACTCACCCAGGAGGACACTGGATACAGATAACATTGGTAATGCCAAGAAAAAGGATCTCTCTAGATGTGATTATTTATTATTTTGTATTTTTTTAAAAGAGCAGTTTAGCAGTAAGGATATTTACAGTTCTGGGAGCACAGGAGAAACATGAAGTTAAACTTAGAAAGTCAAAGGGACCAGTTAAGAAGAGGTAAGGGAAATACAGTGGTTTTAACTGAGTCTCTCACCAAGGCAATGATCACCTTTATGAGGTGCATTGCAGTCCTCTCTTATACATGCTGGAAAAATGGAACACTGAACAGGAGAATTTGAAACTGCTTAAACCTCTATAAAGGGGCTAAACAAAACATCACAGAGCTGACTTCATCCCATTATCAATTTAGGGAAACAACACTTCCACTCTGTTTATCAATTTACCCAGCCCTGCCTGTGCTGTAACAGCAGTTCTACAGAACTTAATTAACTGGTACCTATAAAGTACTGCAAAGTTTAATATTAAAGTGGCTAAGCAAGTGCAAACTATTACTATTTTTAATATGGAGACCTGTTCCTCAGAAAGAGAAAGAGTCTTACTGCACACTAAGGAATGGGTTAGGCCCAAAAAAAAACCAGTGAAGACAAAACCAACAGAAACAAAACTCATAGTTTTAATTGGGGTCTCTCTTAGTTTAAAAACTATGAGGAGAAAACTAGGTGAAGAGATAAAGAATAAAAAAAAAGAGTAGTAACCATTTTTTCCTGTATTTAATATTCTTGAGTGCAACTAAAATACAAAGTAGGAAAGCAGCAAATTCTAAAAATCAAATGTAAAGGTTTGCAAATGTTTGTCTATCAAACCAATTCCCTTCACATCAGTGTTTGGAAACCTTTTCCATGCTCTCGGGTGTGGTCATCAGCAGTAAACAAACCTGCCCAAGTGACCCAAACTTGCTGTGGGGAACTGCAGAGTGTCGGTGCCACTGCTCTGGGTGCTGCTGGCACTGCCAGGGGCAGGTCCTGCTCTGATTTTCAGTGGGCTCTGGTCCTCCCAGAGAAAGGGCCCATTAGAGCAGCCTGTGCAGTGAACATGTAAGAGGGTGTTAACAGCACATCTCTCTGGAGAACACGGGGGATCCTGTCCCCTGGGCTCAGCAGTGACAGCAATGAGCACGGGCTCAGACAGGCTCGCTGGGAGACAGGAACCTTCTGCACTGCAGCTGCTTTGAGCCTCAGCCCTTAATGGCTTTCTGACAAACCTTTGGTTGTCTCTTCAGTAGCAAGCAGACATGCCCTTTCAAATTCCCACTTTATTTTTAACATCTTCATCCCAAGCTAGCATGCTGTTTGCACACATTTTTCCTGTGTATCCATTCACATCACACGCACACAAACAACAACCTGCTCTAATAAATACCTTTGAGCAACTTCAAGCCACTTGTTTGTTGCATCTTTTTTCCTTCTTGGACAGTTGATCAAGCAAAGGAACATAAACTCTTTTTTTTTTTGACACACAATAATAATAATGAGATTTCAAAACCCATCTAAGGACTGAAATGCATTGCTGAGGTTGACTTATTTCCTAAACCTGTGCTGTGATTTGGTCACTGCATTTGTCTCTGTCTCAAGAAAGCTGGTGGTTTCTCGTGTCAGAGAAGATACAGATGCTTTCATAGCTCAATAAGTGTTTTGTTCCTTAGGATGCTCTAAGTCCAGAAAGGCATGATGAATATCTTCCACAATGTAAGAAGGCTGCTGGGCTATGTGGTAATGCTGCCAACACAGTGTCACTGTGGCAGTGCTTTTTAAATGTTCTTTGTGCTTGTGTTTGCACATCTGCCCTCTGATAATCCCACCTGCTAGAGCTGGTCGTTCCCTTTCTTACGCTCTCTCTAAATTACACTCCAAAGGCACTGGGTGCTGGGGCACTGGGTGTGTTAAACTGCTGCCCTTGAATGTTGCCCAGCAGAGCTGCACATCACAGAGTGGGCATGTTGGAAAGATGTGCTGCAATTAGAAAGTGTGGGCAAGGAATTTCTTAATCGAACACTCAGAATTCTTCAGCCCCATCATGTTTATGGCTAAAAGTTCTTTTGGGTCTAGCAGTCCAGCAGTGAATCAGATAGAAGGTTTGCTGAGTAATCCTAGGTCCTGGTAGAAGCATATCACAAACCTGCCTCAAGCTGTGCTTTGGAATAAAATGCAATGAAATTATAACAAATATTTTAATTTATTATGTTCTTACTACAATTCAGCACCTGAATGAAAGAACTTACCTTAGAAGGAATGTGTTTTTCATTCACTAAACTGAAGTGCCTTATAAGTCTCCTGATCTCACACTGAGCATTATTTTTTATAACATTTGTTTTTCAACAACACAGTCCTAGAAAACTGGTAGATATAGCTGCCTACTAGCCCCTTCAAATCATTAACTTCATCCCCTCTACTTCTCCACATGCCACTGTCATCAAACATGAGCATGAGCAGCATTTCTAAGTGGCATTTGGCTTAGCATGAAGGCCTACTAGTAAGGAGATAATGCTGGCACTTCAAAAAAAAAGCAGAAAGAAAGCACAAACCAAAAAACTCTCAAAACACATACACCTGACAGCATTTTGCCCACGCCTGAAATTAATTAGATGGTCTGAAAAACAAAACTCCAACAAAAGATAAAAAGTGCAACACAACACTGCAAGAATTTCTCCCACTCCTGGGACCAGTATTTTTTTAGATCTGTTGATTGTCAGATTACAGAAATAAAAGAGATACAAAAAATAATGCAGGAAAAATACACATCAGCCACATTTTTCAAAGTGCTCAGGCACTGAAACAAGCATCCAGATGCTCTTGCTCTGTTCACATCTTAATTAGTGATGATTAGTCAGTAATCTGGAATCTTAAAAGTATCACGTATGACATCAGGTTATTTCCACTTTTGACTGGTCTCTAAGTGCTCACTTAGACTGATTAAAAAAAAAACCCAACCTTTCAGCTGCCTAGGTAACACATTTTCTGATGTTCATTGCTAAATTTTAGATAATATTTCTCAAGAGGCCTTATGTAATTAAAAAGGTTTTAATCACTAATATCCTGTGGTGAAGGAAGGCTGTTAATGATGTGCCAGAGTGTGCTCAGGACTGGATTGAACATAAAGGAAGCTCCAGATCCTCCTCAGGGTGTTCCCTCCTGCACACTCAGACCACCTAACCCAGCAAAGCAGGCAGTGCTGGGCAAACTGCAGAAATAATATCACAGTCTAAAAGTTCTCCTGATTTAATAAAAGAATGACCTCCTGCTAGATCACATCTCCTGCTGTCTGTTCAGCTCCCTGTTAGCACCCCATTCCCTGAGCACCCAGCCATCACTGCCACAGCACCAGGTGCTTCACAGTCACCCAGGGATTTCTTTCTCCTGACTTACACTCCATTTAGCAAGGCAATATTCCTCATTTTCAGTAGGAGAATTGAAATGGCAAAAAGTGTGAGATGAAATTGGAGGTTCAATCCTGGCTCCCAGGCTCAGTTCACAGTGCTAGTCCCTGGTCCAGCCCCACCTGGGGTCCTCTCGTGCTGTAAGGAGAGGACAGCACACAGGACCACTCCCTGGCTGAGATGAACTGGAGAGGGCTGCTCTCAAAACATCCTGCAAGAGGGTTTTTCCACAGTTCTGCCACCACCTAAATCATGTCAGTGCACAGAACCTTTTGAGAACCTTCTGTTTCAGGAAGAATTTGCAATCACCTGCAGTATGTGAACGCAGAAAGAAAACATTTCCTCTGTTAGGAACAGTGGTAATGTCTTAATTCCACAACTAAATACCAAAAACTAAAGCAGCCATTAATCATAAGTGGAGACCACAGAGCTGAAGTCTATCACATGCACTCACAGCCACATGTACAGAATCAGGAGGAGAGGAGACAAACAAAACCAACCCATAGCTATGCCCCAGATAAGTCCTAGACAGAGGTGGAACATCATCTAACACCCTACACCTGGTGCAGGTACACACTGCCATCAGCATTGCACTGTCAGATCAGCACATAATATATAACCTATCTGCAAATTAATTGACAGTATAGTAAAGGGAGTTTAGAAGGAAAAAATACAGTGATTGTTGCTGAATTCCCAAATCAGAGGCCTTGCCCCCTCCGAAGCTGGAAGGGATCCAGATGTGGCAGATGAGAGCAGCTTATCCAGGATCCAAACCTCTTCTCAGTGAGGTCAATTGAAAAACTCCTTGTAGTTTAAGTGGACTTCAGCAAAACTAATTCCTAGTTTGTCATTTTACCATATGTTTTCTTAGTTTGTATCCATTACTTATAATCTAAATTACTTTATACCCCCTTGTTAGGCTGAAGGTAGTGTGTATTTTGATGTTTGCAGGAGACAACCTGGCCTGTTCTAATGCATCTAATATAAATGTGCTATTATTGGGGTCAAGAGCTTACATTAGCTTTTATGGAAAAAACCCTGTGAATTATAAGACATGAAACAAGCCCAAGAAGGTTATTATCTCTTGCAGAAGACAGGTAGTGGCATGGACAGCTACAATTCCCTTTGGTTCTGTTAAGGATGAGTTTTAACACTATTTAAGTCCTCGGCCTTTGCACTTCAGCTAGGTGTGTTCTGCCACCCACACAAGTTTCTAACCAAAGCCTGAGTTCAGTATGTGTGCAATATTTCTGAGTCCCAAAAGATACTGCAACATTTGGTACAGCCAAACATCTTGCTTAATTCATTATTCACTATTTAAAATTTTGTCAGAAATCCAGGCATGAAGTGAAAGAATAAAAAAAGTCAGATAAAGGAGTTAAGCAATCTCACCATCATCAACAACATAAATAAATCAGAAAGCCCATATGCTGGAATTCATGAATCCAAAGTACATGACGAAAAACTTACACATAACAGAAATAGCACAAAACCCAGGAAAAAAAGGGGCACATTTCCAGTGAGTAATTGCCACAACTAGTACTGCATGTTTTTTTCTCTGAACATGTAGCTTTATTAAGTGTGACAGCAAACATCCCTTCCTGATGCTTCCTGTAACTTCCACATCCTCCTGGAAACAGTGGTGATCGGGGATACACAAAAAGCTTTGCTGTCAAAGCTCCCCACCAAACCCTACAATTTCTGTAGCAAACTACTTGCTTTTCCCCTCCCAAGACTGCACTGACTCAAGAGAAAATGCAATCTTTTCCCTAAGTCCTTGTAGTGGCAGAGCAGAGCTTTGGGGTTTCCACCTGGGGGCAAGGGCTGCATCCCCCTCAGTCAAAACCTCTGTGAAAAGTCTCTTACAATCTGCACAGAGAACAAGCAGCTTTGTAGCTTTGGCAACCCAGCTTTAGTCTTTCCATCACATCACTGGGAGGAAAGCATCACTCTTGCCTTTTCTTTCAAAAGATTTTAAAGTTTTGATTGACTTAAATATACAAACCTGATTGCAGCTGCCTGAGTATCTTTAGCAGGTGTTACAAGAGCCTGAGAAGGGACAGGTCTGGGTGGGGGTTACAGCAGAAGGTGTCCCTGCAGAGATGGACTGTAGACACCAAAGAAACAGGCACTGCTGTCAGGTAGACATAAAAAATGAAGCCAGAAGGCTTTCTCAGCAAAAATGTGTACACTGATTTGATCAAAGTACAAAGAATTCCAATTCTTCAAATTCAAAATAAAGCCGATTGCAAATAATGAAAGCACACTTTGCTATAAGAGATGGTACCAATCTTCTCTGAAAGGATATAAAACTTGATAAGCAAGTGTCCTCCTCTGAAAGGATACAAACCCGTGATATTGGTTTTCCAAAGACTTATTTAAAATTTTGCATGGGAAACCCTAATTATTAATTGCTCTCTGCTCTCACTGAATAAGTTTTTAGCATATTAATCCCAGGGAAATAAGATTGTAATAATAAATTGGTTAATACAATACAGAGGGTTTATATATTGAAAATATCTATCATAAAAGTTAGGTTTTGCTGTTATCTGAAAAGACTGGCAAAAATTATTGGCAGAGTATTAATAGTGCCACAAAGTTGGAAACTGTAGGTAGGAAAAATACAAGAGAAGATAGGATGTTATCAGAGACCTTCAGGCTAGAAACCTGTCTTTGAATTCCTAAATGTGTGATAAGAGGAGTTATATAACATGGTTAGAACTCAATAAACAAAGCCTGTCTGCTCAGGAAGCCAGAATTAGACCATTTGTTTCCTATAAGGAAGAATGTTTAAAGTTTTTTCTCTGTCAACGGTAAAACTATGAATAAACCTAATGAAAAATATAGAATCTGTGGGAGTAAAGAATATGCTTGGCCATAACTTCACTTTTGTTTAACTGTAGAAGTATTCCTAGTTAAGTGTTCCTCTATCTGAAAATATTGCATCTGGTGAGACAGCTCTCTATTCTAATCACCCCCAGAGTAAGGGAAAAAAGAAGTGGGGCACTGAAAACCATCACTTATCATCCTGGTAGTCTAATCTCCTTCATTTGATGAACATTTCTAGAAAATCAGCCTCATCCAACTTACCAGTACCCTGGTTAGCTGCCAATGTCTTTTTAAAACCACCTGTGCTACGAGAAAAGTGTAAAGCTTTTTAAAAACTTACCAGAGGTCATAATGTGGGTTTACAGCACATTGTCTTTTTTTTAAAGTGAGCTCACACAAGCAGCCTTCAATCTTTTAAACACTTCCTCAACTGCAGATAGTGGCCACTTGTGCTCAAACACTGTTTGAGTGTTCAAACAGCAAACAAACTGTGTGTATTTTGTTTCTACCCCCTTGTTCTGTTACTCACGTAGCATGGACAAGTCCAAGAGCACTCTCAGATTTCTCACTCTAGGAGTGAGTTTTTCAGCCATCCCAGCCCTCCTGACAATGAACAGGTCCATTAAAAGAGGCATAACAAGTCTGGTCACTCCTGGCTTGCCGTTCCTGGCACAGAAGGGGGAGAAGCTGCCGTTCAGGATGGAGGGAGTGAACCAAGGATGAACACGAACCAGCAGTGCACCCTTGGGGCAGTGGATGCAAACTGCACAGAGTGGGGAGCACAGGCAGAGCAGCAACTCGGCCTCCCTTCCGTGGCACATCTGTAAGACCCGCGGTCCTGCCCCTGCTGCCCCCAGTTTGTGTCCCCAGCCCAGAGATGGCACTGGCACACTGGGCCCGGCCAGGAGCACACACTGCACTTGGAGAGGGTGAAGTCAAACCCAGGGTCTCCTGACACTGCCAAAAGGTCAATGGTGACCAGACACAGCAAAGTACAACCAGACACTCAAAAGAACTTTTATAGTAAGGCCAGCCAAACGCTGGCACAGGCCTTGGAGGTATTTAAGACTTGTGAGAACTAGACCCAAATCAACCTGATCAAACCAGTGATATTTAGTTTCAGCAATATTTGTTGTCATGCAGTGACTACTGAGAAGACAATACATATGGAAGTGAAGGAGAGTTCTATCAGTAAACTTTGACTGTATTCTATTCCAGTGTTATAGGAAAGTCCACTTATACCACTAATATTTGCATTTTCAAGAAGAGCTTGTATTTTTGAGATTTATACTGATGACCTGCTTTAAACAGGTACATTTCTGAGGTCCCTGTAAATTTAAGTTGTGTGGGACTATGTCCAGGTAGGTGTGCAGGAGGAGCTGCTGCAGCTGAGGGTCCTGATCTTGGCCCCCACTGCTCAGCCCCACAGGCAGCACCTGGGGAAACAGAGAGAAGCCTGGCAGGTAAAACACTTACAAGGTTATTGTCCTTCCATGAGTTCTTTTCCCTGGTTTTAACAAGGCATTACAGCTGAGGGCAGGTGCTGTAGATCCCAGCAGCCCAGGGTTAATGATGGGGTCACTCTTCCCGAGGAATCGATAACCTGTGGTTTGGGAGCAGCCATTGAGCCTTAAGAACTAATTCCATTAAATTAACTCCAGCTCTGTGCAAGAGATGCATGCCACTCCAGTTTTAGCTTACACATACTTTTTAAACAGAAAAAAAAAGTTCACCCATTGCTTAAAATTCCCCACAGAATGATAATTGTTAATCAAAGGCAGGATTTAAGTTTGCTTCTGATAGTAAATGGTATTTACAGAAATGCAGCAGGGATATGTGTGTGCCTACCATGAACACAAGTGAGAGTTTTATGTACAATGAATTTTTTCAGCAGTTATTTGAATGTTTTACACTATCCATACTCTGACAAGTAGAAAATTAATAAGATAGTGATGCATTACTTCCCTGTCAGTAGATGAGAGAGTATAATCAACACAAGGATTCATAGAGATGTGCCAAAAGATGGTTTATGCCTTAATTCAACTTTTGTAGTTTTCAAGTCTGATGATGCTTTTATGACTACTAAGGCTCTTACAAATGCCTTAATGATTTTGTTTCTTTAAAAAGTTTTGCCCAAAAATTTTTGTTCCTTTTGGGACTACTTTAAACACTGAATTTTTTACAGTAAGATGCATTTCCTCCTAGAACTGCTAAGTTATTTGGGATGTTTAAAATTAATCTTAGTGGAGTTCGTAACAGAATGGGAATATTATGTTTTCTCACAGCTGACAAAATTCTGTGCAGAGTTTGGTGGTTAGCAGTAAGCTAGCTGAAAACTTCTATTTGCCCCCAAATCATTTTTTAATCAATAACAACCTACAGAGATTTAGCTTGAAAAGCAGGCTGGAGAGAGATTCAAACTCAGGAGACGAGCAACCTTCCAGCCAACAGCTCTGTCAGTGAGCTCAGATCCATTACCTCTGCAGTTGGCCCTCAGCATAGTGTTATACAGGGGGTTCTCTGATCATGAACACACCAGTCAGGCTGCAGCACTAGAAGGAATTCTCAGTCTCTCATCAACATTGCTCCCCTTTGATTTAATGGTGAAATGTTCACTGAAACCACCAATGGAATTCAGGTACCATGTAAAGGTGTCCAGGTTGGATTTCCCTCTTCCTTTGTGACCAGCCAGTGAGCCAGGGCAGGGCCCAGCTTTCCCAAGTCAGCTCCTGTCCCTGGGCTGCACTGAGGCAGTGCCCCATTCCCAGCTGTGTGTGCAGACTCTGCTTTCACTGAGCA
Organism: Manacus vitellinus; assembly: GCF_001715985.3. Lineage (NCBI taxonomy): Eukaryota > Metazoa > Chordata > Aves > Passeriformes > Pipridae > Manacus > Manacus vitellinus. The sequence continues at coordinate 12,709,092 of NW_021938949.1, forward strand.
AAACCACACAACCAACTACAGCCTCTCCCAGGGAAAGTCTGCTCCTGCCCTGAAGCCATTCCTTTGTTCCCAGCCTCTTCTCTCTCCTCACCCACTCATTTAATCTTATCTGCTCTTGGCCTCACATCAAGCTGGAACTGTGCAACATATCTAATACAGAAATTAGCAATAAACATTCCACTGTGATACCAGATCAAAGTTGGGAAGAGATGCTTGATTTCAGGGCCCACTGTACCCCTCAAGCAGTTACACACCTCACCTCATCTTCTACATCTCCCCTCTCCCCAGTCACAGAGCTTTCCCATGGATAATCACTGCAGAGACCTGAATACTGAGATTCAACATGCCAGCAAGTATTAGATCAAAAGAACAGAGTAAGAAATAAACTGACATTTTCCACACAATAAATAGCTTATCATTAGCATTATATAAAGTGTTGTGACAAACTTAATTTTGGAACTATTGACAAGAGTCTGGAAGTTAGTCTTTAATCATGAACTTTTTCAAACTGCCTTTGAAAAGGAAAGTCTCTCCTCTTGCTCTGGCACATCTGTTCTCAGTTTTGGATTTACTGGCACCAAAATTAACAAAATCACAAAGCTGATCTTCAGTCATCACCCGAGAGCTTTTTGTATCTGTTTGGGCTGTTCAGACTTTAGAGTCACTTTGATTCATATCATGGAAAATCATTGCTCAAGTTCTTCCACTAACAGGCCCAGTTCAAATAACACTTTCCATGGGATCCCAAGTTAGCCAAGGCTAACTCTGCCTTCTTTTAATGCAGACACACTACTGTGCAAAAATGTAGAATTGGATGTTATTTGACAATAGGCTAAAATAGGCTAGAATTCCTGAGTGCAGAAACTTTGAGGAGGGAAAAACAACTTAAAATAAAAGTATTCATTAACAGATCCACTCTCCTCCAGTTAAATCCTTGCTGGATGAAACCTGTGCCTCAGCCATTCTCTCCAGTCCAATGCATTTCCATGGCTTCTTGCCTTCCAGCAAGCTCTATGAGTTTCTTCTGGATTCCTGTACATGGAAAGCGCTCTCTGCCATCACTTCCAAGGCTTGCCTGTGACCTGCACTCAGCTTTTCCAAGAGATATTCCCAATCATCTTCTACCTGCCTCACTTCTTTCCCTCTGATCCCTCCAGACACTGCTGCACACAACAGTTGTGAGCACACAAACCAGACAGAGCATTAATCTATCACATATATAAATATCAAGCATCATATGAAGAAAAAACACATTGAAAGAGCTTAAATACTTTCGTGGGTAGGGCCATCCCTAATCAGATCTGAAGCCAACAGGACCTTCTCCCCCTTCTCCAGTAGGACCAATCCTGACTGGAGGAGATGCTCAAAGCCAAGACAGCCTTGTACAGAGAACAAGGACTGCTGCCACTGTATTGGAGCTCTCAATTATAATGATTTGAATATTTACTTTTATTTGAAGGTGTGATCAAGCATTTATCAGAATGGGATCACTCTCCAGTCTAAGACTGTCTTCCTTTCTAACTCGGTCTATCTGCCTCCTGAATTCAAAATATCCCCTCAGATCTGCAGACCACAGCAATGTCACTTAAAATACCAAAATAGTACCCAAATTGTCTGAGCCTGAGACATGTTCAATGAATGCATAAAATCTAGCACAAAGCACCCCAAATGGTGATGGCTTTTACACAACAATTTAGCAATTAAGACACAGACCTTCTAGACACTTTATTCTTATTTCTTTCCCCCTCCTGCATAAGAACTAACTAATAATTCTCATAAAACGTGATGGTAGGAAAGCACTGGCTACCTCATTAACCAGGAGGAAGGGGGACCATGAGAAAGCTGAGCTGCTCAATGACAGCAAATGGTTGTCAGAGTCAGACTCAAAAGCCAGGAATTCTACAAGAGCATCAAGAAAGTTGGGTTGTTGGACAATGCCTGATGCAAAGTAAGAAGAAAGCTCAGTTTGGAACTTGTCAGCTCAGCATTTAAGTTAAGCTCAAAACAAGTCAAGGAAAATACCCTCTTAGCCAACTGAGATCCAGAAATGGCTGCAGGGTAATGCAGAAACCAAGAACACAGTTTGGGAGCATTTTTGAAATTAACTGACAAGATCAAACCAGTATTTCTCATATATTTCAGAAATCCACATCCATATCTAACACTTTTTGAAAGTCAGAGGAGGCACATGCCGTTAGTGTCTCAAATGTAATCTTTGCTGGTTTTGAAAAAGAGTCTGTAGCTAACAAGCATTCACTCAAAGAACATAAACCTCTTATCAGTTACCTCTGAAACTAAGCTCACTGCACCCACTCGATAGAAACTTCAGTGTTTATAAGGGCTTACAAGACCAAAATCAATCATTCATATTTATGTTCTAAATTGTGGGAAAAAAGAGCTTTTGACTTCTAAAATTTTCAAACTTTCAGTCTAATAATCAAGATTATTAATATATTCCTGTTGGTATATTATGCTTCTCTCCACAATTATGTTACATACATATAATATATTATAACACTTTGCATTATGTGCTCTACCAAGAAGGACCCCCATGCCTGCTCTACAAGCCTGTGCAGGAGCAGAGTGCCCATCCCCACCTCCCCTGCTCTCCACAAGTTGGCACGTGGTTGGCAAAGGAGCAGGAATAGCAAGCTGTGTTTTGATTTCAGTGATCACTGGTACAGAGAGAGAACTCAATTAATAAAAATTGTACAAATATAGTGACAAGCAACTAAACCTAAAGTGCCATTAATATCTGTAACTATGTATTTAGGACAAAGACATTTACTGTTATACTCTTATGCTCTATGTTGATGTTCTATGTTCAAAGTAACTATGATGAAGTATTATCAAAAGAGCAGCAAAAGTGGTCTGTAAAAACTGCTTACTTTAGGAAATCAAATCAAAGAATAAATCAGCAAATGAAGCACCTTTGGTGCTTGCCAGCTGAAAGTTTCATTATAAGCACCAGGTGAAAGAGGAAGAATTTAATGGTGGCTAATTCTCCAGAAGAGTAGACTCTCAGTTCCTTAATTTTCAGACTGTTAGAGTTCACTGTCAGGTAAGAAATATGTTTACAAAATAAGGATGTTTCAACAGTTTTCCTTCCACACCAAGGTAAAAAAAAACCCAGCCAACTCCCAAAACCTTCAATATTTTCAGGGGGAGGACAGGAAACTTCTTGCCTCCTCAAATATCACACCAAACACTCCACCTCTTAACGTCTCGTTTGAGTTGTCACTTACTGCATATATTTAGCATTATTTACCCTAAAGCCAGCCATACACGTTGTGATGCAGTGTAAATAGCCAAATATCCATTCTTTCTGCCCTAGGTGATATGAAATATATTTCTTCTTATATGTCACATTTTCCCCTCTTAGTTTAAAAGAATGATTTTGTGAAGAATTGGAGAGACTGCTCCTTCCCATCAGCCTTTAAAATAATACCCAGTGCTTTGTGCAAGAGCAATTAAAAAAAAGATGAGTTCTGACACAAGCCTTATTTTTTACAATAGCAAGAGAAAACGTGAAACTCAGATGGGTCTTGTTAGTGCTAAATGCACTCCTTCTGACTCCAATTTGTTTTGTTCTATTAATTTATCATCTTACATTCGGAATGATTTTGTAGTCTGCTAGGAAAAGGTCTCAGAAGCATGAAGCAGTGAGATAATGGAATGAAGACACAGCTAACTGTGATATTTCAGAGCAATTGGAGTACATTTGTGAGCACACTATTATTCTAAACCCAGCCCTGCAGCTCTCTGTGCCCACAGCACACACAGCGTGGGTGAGGAACAACAAATTTGAGCGTCTTGGTGGGAAAACTCCCTGAACCCCAGGAGCTTCCAACCCTTACAGCTTCAGCTGGAGAGGACCCTGTAGCTTCTTCATCTCTAATTGCTGTGTCTTTGCATTGATCAACTTTCTGAAGTCTATTCCAGTCAATCCTTGAACAGCACATACAGCAAAATTAAAAAAAAATAAATCAGCAGTGCACAAAATGGCAAAGGTATTTACTGCTACTATAACTTAGGTTTAGTTGGAACTGGGAGTTAGGTCACACCACCATGCTTGGCTATTTAGACTGAAAGCCATGCTGAATTTTGAGACCTTTAGTATGCTCGACTGGCTTCAGGAGTCTCAGAATTCAGGGCTTTCTTTTCATTCCAAAAATAATAATATCCTGCTTCATGCTTTTCTTATTTTATCTCCCGAGAATTCCTGCCAGCTCTCAGTGAACAGAGACCGTGTGAGGGATGCTGAGATACATGGGTACTTTTGCTTTCCAAGATTTTCAAAGTGTTCAATAGCTCAATGAAAAATGTGCATCTGCCAGGAGTCAGTGAGAGACACACAAGATACATATTTAATATTCTTCATGACCTTCTGCAACCCCCACAAAAGAATCAAGAACTACAAACCCAGTTACACCATAGTGAGCAGAGCTATAAAAGAAAGAACCCAAAAAGTGAGCTGAAGTGGTTTTCCAGGGGATTTGGGGTTTTTTTCCTCTTTATCATCACCAGTGGTCAGCAAGGTCAACTCACTGAGTGGCACATCTCTGTGCTCACTCTGTGTACAGCCATGCTGAAACTTTTTTTAATAAAAAAATAAATTAAAAAACCACATCAGCAGAAAATAATTTCTATTGGGTAATTCTCATAACGAAAATTCCTTACCCAAAGTTCATACCTGGCCAAAAAAAAAAAAAAAAGTGCCTGGAAAATCAGAATAATTGAAACATTTTTTTAGCATAAAAAAGTATTTTGGAATTGTTTGAAGTGTTTAAAACCAAAAATCAATGCAGAAATTTATTCTTTGGAGAATGCCAGTCAAAATAATATCAGGAGGAAGCTTTGGAGGAAGCCAAAGCACATTATTGATAAATACCAGCCTCCAACTACAGTGCAGAAGTAGGAAAAGGCCCATGAGCTTCTCAGCAGTGTGACAAGAGACACCCCAAGACACACTCCCTGAAGGGGCTGTGCTGCACCTCAAGGGCCAGGGACCTGCCGTGTCCCAGAGCTCTCTGGGAATGCCCTCTGGAATTTCAGTGGCTGAGTTCCCACCAGGCTGGAGCTCAACAGCACAAATGTACTTTGCTCTTCCCAAATTAATGGATTTGCCTGAGTCGCTGTTTTTACCTTCCCTGAGGTAACTACTTCTGAATTTGGTACATTCCTGAGGAACTTTCCTGTAAGTCTTGTGGAATCACCATGGTAATCTCCACTTACAGTAATTATGCTCATATTTCCTCTCTCAATACCTAAGGTAATTCTAATCTGCAGAAATAAAAGTAATTAGATAGTCAGTGTAGTGCAGCTGTGGACAGCTGTAAATAAAGCATTTACATGGGGATGGAGACATTGCAGAGCTTTAGAAAAGTGTGTTATGAAAGGCAAAAAAATAACCCAGTTCCAGTTTGTGAGAATACGCAATTTAATCCATGTAGTAATCTTGTTCATCAGTAATTACAGGAGATAAGAGTCTCCTCAATTAAGATCAGGCGGAAAATGGTTTTATTTTATGTGTCCTGAGAAGTATCACATCAAAAATAATTAGAGAGAAAGAGCTAAAAACTTTCAGATGTTTTAAATATATTACCTCCTTTGAAATTTAGAAACGCTTCAAAGAAATGTCAGGTTCTGGCATGCTATGGAACGAGCACTTGTGTGCAAAAACAACAAGGCCTTTCCCCTAGTTTTATATTTATTTGATGGAGCCACTCAGAAAGTAATAACTGAAAAACTAATTTAAATTCAGACATGATCCTTTGGATAACAATTTTAGCGCAATGGTTGGAATTATTAGGAATGAGCCTGTGGCAAACCCAGGATTGGGAACATGACACAAAGGAGTTTCTGTCAAGCTTTTCCAATTATTAGTCTTCTCTTCCTAGTTATTTATACTTCCTTTCAGCTCACATGTATAAGTCATACAGCAGCAATACAGCAGCTCCATCTCTGAGGAACAGTCTGCCAACCTGTCCTAGGAAGCCTGTTTGCATTTTCATGGCTTTAACATTTTCTATGGGAGGTAAGAAAGCATTTTCAAAATTTTGCTTTATTGTTACATTTCCAGAGTCTCTAATCACTCCTCATGCCTTTGGTAACCAGTCTTCAGGGCCCACTCTTACTAATTAACTAATCAATTACACACTTGCTAATCTGTTTTATCCAAAGATAACAAAGTAGAAGGAAAAGGCAGACACGGATTTCTTTTTACTACTCAAAAAGCCATTTTAAGAAAATGTTGGTTACGCAAAACAATTCTGATCCTCGGCCTCACAGCCTTCCCTATGGATTTTCCAAGCATCAGTGTGAATTCAATTCGATTTGAATCACTCATTGTACTCACTCAGTGGGCAGTTCTGTATGATATGGATCAGCTAAGCACTGTCATCAACTCATTTGAAATAATTCATTTATTGTTCACACCCAGTACACCATTTGGGACAGAGCGAGAGGACAATGAAATGAGGAGACAGACCCACTGGAAGGCAAATAATAGCACAGAAGAAAAGGAGAAATGTGATAGCCATGGACTGGAGACAAAAGAATAGAAGAGACAGAAACATGGAGATCAAAGACAAACATTGATCAAAGAAAAGGAACTGCAGACAAACCAGAACCTGTGATCAAAACCTGATGGAAAGGAGCATGGTGAGATGTGAAAAAAAGGAGAGAAGAGTAAAAAACCTCAGGCTCACTGCTTCAGAATATCATATGTGCTTTTGATTCTCTACTAGTCTCTAATCCAGCCATGTGTAAGAAAGAAGTATATTAATTTCTCTACATCCCCCAGACATTAAAGATTTTTGCCTGGATGTTCTGTCATTAACTCTCCTTTGCCCACTTTGCTGTCATGTTCATCTTCTGAAACTGTTCTCAACTTGCTTGGCTGGTGGCAAGGAAGGATTTTCTCATATTTCTGTCACAAATTGCTCAACAAAGCACATGTTTTAACTCTTACCAGCTACACTCTGTCACTGGTCTAGTTTCTGCAGAACTCCTGCTGCAAATAACTCCTAATCCCTACTTATGGAGCTACTGCCCAATGCCAGCTGTTCCTGGTTGAGGAGCAAGGAGCTGTTCCCCAGGAAGGAAGGCCTTGGAATCACTGTGACACCTGTGGTGGAGTTCAGATGCTCTCAGATGTAGAGAGGATTTGTGGTCCATTTCCCACGCTGCAGATTCTGGGCAGAAATAGGCTCCTATCCCAAGTTCCTGCCCCTGGGGCAATGGACATTCTCAGAATCCCTAGCCTACTCTAAATAATTATGTTTGGTTTTCACTGAGTTTATGAGAGCTGAACCCTGTGCAGGTTATTGCTGACAGCTCCTAGGACAGCTCTTCCATGAAATTCCCACATTTGGGTTTTGGTGGTGCTGTAGCATATCAATTCTGAGGCACCACCTGGATATCTAATTTTCTTACACTGTCTCACAGTGCTGGGCAAGAGGAAAGCTACAGTTTGAACTGATTGAGCAAGCCTATTTTGCCATGTAAGAGGAAATTGTCCACTTTGCTTCAATAACTATTTTCCAAACAAAAATAAAATTTTTTATGGTTTTCAGATGATCTACCAGATAACCTCTATTGGTCAAATAATTCTAAGGTTAAACTATATTCAGGATGTTACTCATCAAATAGGTCAGTTGAAGCAGCCACATGGCTTTCCAAATATTTTAGGAAATCTGAAGCACTGCCACAAGACTAATTTTAGTTCTCAGAACTACACACTGGTTGACATTGGCAGGGACCTCTGGAGCTCATCTGGTCCAGCCTCCCTGCTGAAGCAGGGCCAGCTAAATTCAGTTGCTCAGGACCATGCCCAGATGGATTTGGAATATGGCCAAGGAGGAAGACTCCCTGGGTACACTGTGCCAGTGCTCAGTCACCTTCACAGTGAAAAAGTCTTTCCCGATGCTCTGAGGGAACCTCCTGTGTTTGAGGTTGTGCCCATTGCCCGTGGTCCTGTCAGCGGCACCCCTGGGCAGAGCCTGGCTCTGTCCTCTCTGCAGCCTCCCTTCAAGTACTGATGCACACTGAGAAGGTTCCCTGAGCCTTCACTTCTCCAGCCTGAACAGCCCCAGCTCTTCCAGCCTTTCCTCACAGCAGAGATGCTCGAGTTCCTTCCTCACCTTCCTGGCCCCTCACTGGACACTGTCCAGCCTGTCCCTGTCCCCTGCTCTGGGGAGCCCAGACCTGCATGCAGAGCTCCAGCTGTGGGCTCTGCTGAGCAGAGGAGGAGGATGAGCCCCCTCAGCCTGCTGGAAATGTTTTCGCTAAAGCAGCCCAGGAGACCATTCCCTGCCTTTGCCCCAAGGGCACACTGCTGGCTCATGGAGCTATCCAAAACCACTGGATCCTAAAATCTGGAAGCACTGATTGCTTTTGCACGGGTTCAGACAGAAACAATTCCCTGTATTTGAAGAGCTGGCAACCAACATTTTTCTTGTGAGGACATCTTGTGGCTAATATTTCACATTATTGGCAATAAGCCACGTCATAACATTTGGCTGCAGAGAAGTGAATGGAGCATCAGGATTCTTAAATCACCTCTTATACCAAATGTACATCCTCATTTCACATCTAGTCCTGGTTCAAAAAGATGGGATCAGAATCAGGATTTATATTTCTAAGTGCCACTAGAAATTATATTTAAATATTTAGAGGTGGTTTTGTGAGATTGTTTATCCGATGGTAGCACTCAAAATATTCTGGTTTTTACTGGAGGTGTTTAAAACCCTCAAAAAAATTAATTGCAATCATAAGTATGACATTGGCATCTACTGGATGAAGTACTGTAAATACTGTTAATACTGCACAACTTATGGGCCCTATAAATTGCTGTGTGTTTGGGAGGTGGTACTGTAACATCTGTTCTAGGACATGAGCCTCTAGCAGGAAGATTGTGGATATCTTTCCAAGATATTCCAAGAACTATTATGTGCCACCCTGGGAAGATGGCAGTAGTTTTGTGATGTACCCAAAATACTGCTGCATGAGATATTGCTAGGAAAATAAAATTTGTAAACACAACACTGTTCCACTGTACTGGATTTACCACACTGCACTCAGGTGTTTTTCCTTACAATGTTACAATGTAAAATTGCTGAGACAACTATTGAATTAGATGGACCCAGAGGACAAAAGATTTAAAACTTCAGACTTTCAGCAACTGGAATAGAAGGACAAGAAGAAAAAAAGCTTCAAAGTAATTTGCAGTGAGACTGACTCTAACACTGCCACCATCCTGACAGCAGCTGTATGAAAGCCAGGGCACTTCCCATTTTATTTCAGTGAATCTCCAGTCTCTACACTTGGCACCTCAAAGAAGCTCAGTTTAATATGCTTCAAAAGAATTAAAAAATCATCCTCCCCTTTATCTCAGATATCCTTATGATGAGTTTTCTAGCACTGTCAGACATGAGGAAGTGATTATCTGAGATAAATTTGTTTGTATCATTTCTTGATCACAAATGATACCAAGAACAGAAAATATTTGCCTTCATAAATCAAAATTTTATAGCTATCCTAGCAATGAGTTACAGTACATTAGGATCTCAATCTACAAGCTGCTGATGAAAGATGAACTACACAGTTAATGATTTAATCAGTACACTGTGTTAATTACAAATGAAACAGAAATCAAGATGAAAATGAAATATAGAAATAGCACATATAGGACCGATCCAGCCTGCTTTTTTCACTATGGCATTCCTGTTTAAATGCAATGGGACTGGCTGCATGACTGAGGCAACGAGGGTTTAATCCTACTTATATTATCTCTCATAAAAAATATTTACATACTGCTGCCTGTAGTGTATTTTACAATATTCTCATTCTAGAGATTAACTCTATATCAAAGGAACAATATAAGAAGTTTCTAATGAAATCCAGAAGAGTTGCAAAAATCACTTTTTGGGAAATGTTCTCATTTGGGCTGCCTCATTAATCCCTTTAACCACAGAACTCACATTTTAATTGCAGATAGTACCCAGGCTCCCAAGTATCCAGAAACAACTGTTCCTCCACTGCAAGCAGTCTGCAAATCCCCACATTCTGTGGGCCCAGCTGTGGAGACAAGGACTAGGGGCAGCTGGTGGAAAGGCAGGACAGTGCCATGGTCAGGGTGCTGGCCAAGGCCCTGCCAGATCAGCTCCCCGGGGCTGCTCACAGGGCAAGTGGTTCAGGCTCTCCAGAGCCCTGGTAAAGCACTGCCCCACACAGCACTGCAAGGGAACATTAACCAGAACAGCAAAGTGAAGCCCACATTCATACTTACAACTGTGACTGTAACAACAGCTTTATACAACCCTTTCATCCTCACACTTGACCTTAAAACCAAGTCCCTTTCTCTCCACACTTTCTGCTCTGCGGAGGAGCAGCTCCCAGAGGGAAGGCAACACTGGCTCGTGTCAGCTGATGCAGTAGGCACTGCTCCAGATACAAGAATTTAAATAAGCCTTCTGATTTCTTCATGGTGTCAGAGTTTGTTTCATTTTTCACATGGCTTCAGGACCAGAAGTCCTTCAATTTACTTCTCTCTCTCGCCTGAGCCCTGTACCTCGTGCTGTCTCAGTGTGTACCTGGCTCCCAGCTGTAACACTCACAACTGGGATGTTGTTAGTGTTAAATGCATCTGGCACTGCTTTGAAGTAGTAATATAGAATTTTTCCACACTTCTGTGGATAAAACAAATCCCAGTGCTGATCAGCATTTAATTGTGCCCCAGGGATCTCTTCCTGCCCATATGTGCAGTGCACACAAGGAAGCATCTCCTGCTGGTGGTCCCACCATAAGCTTATTAAACTCCTGACACCAGTTCACTTAAAAATTGTAAAAAATACCCAAAATCTTCACATCAAACTCCAGCAATTATGCAATAAATAAATAATACCCTGAGCACACACTTTGCTTCTCTGTCTTCTTTGATAGCTGTCCTAAACCAGACCCAGAAGTGGGTGACCACACTGTGACCCTGTATTCTAGATTCAAGAATTCCCAAGGTAATTTGAGTATTTTCTGTTTTGCAGAAACCTAATCTGAGCTGAACATTTTCCATCCTTGCCAAGTGGCATGCACTCATACATATGTATAAAGTAGGTATATGTGTGTGTATCTTGCCACAAGGATGTAGTAGCAGCAATTAAACCCTTGATAATAAATGGTTCATCAGTCCGCAGGTGATGTACGAGAAGTGATTGCTCCTGTAGGTAGTAATCAGCTGGTGCAATTGCTGAATTATAAATTCCCTCTGGGCTGATGGGATTTTATCAACAAGAAGCAGTGAAGGAAAAAAGAGTTTGGGGGTGAGGTTTTTTATAGTCTGAAACCTAATATTAGAAATTTGCCAATTGGAAGTGAGCGCCTTTCCCTTGAAGACACGCTCACGGTGACTGAACAGCTGTCAGAAAAATGTGACCATTTTCAGAGCAGCCTCTGGGACCACAGTGTATTCTGAGGCAAAGATTACATTCAAAGGGTTTTTTCCCACCTCAACAAAAACACAAAATATGCAACTCTCATGTGTACAGAAACTCTTTTCCCATTGGCAGAAAAACATTCCATGAATCTATACAGGGACTGAAATAACGTGAGCACACTTAAATTAAAACACAGGAGCTAGTTACTATTACCAGTTGGACATTCTGTCCATACAATTTAGGGATTATATTTGAAAATATTTGTGAGATCACCAGTTCCCCTCATAGGAGCCTGAGGAACTTCTGTGTATGTTGAATTTAGACCACTGATGAAAATAGAACAGCATGTAAGTCTGAATAAGAGGTTTTTACCTGTTATCTATACCATCCATTTTTCTGTTTTGGTTTTTTTTTTTAATTTTATTTTATTTTGTCACAAATTAGTTTTCTCTAAATCAAATATTAAAGCAGTAAATACAGATGTGGAAAATACTACCCATCAAAAAAGAAATCTAATCCAAAAAATCAAAAAGCTCTCCAAAGCAGTCTAACACTTATTTCTATGTCACAAAGTTTCTTAAGAAGTTTTTTTAAAAAAAAAAAAAAAAATCTTTTTTTTCTCACCTCTAAACGTTTGTTACTAATATTCACAGAATCACAGAACAGTCTGAGCTAGAAGGGATACACAGGGATTATATTGTTACTTTTCAAAATATATTTAATGGAAAAAGGATATCCCAAAGAACACAAGGAACCAGAATTAATTTCAAATTGATGTTTAACAGCAGCACTGTGATTCTTTTCTTATTTTTCTGATGAAATTTCCTGTGAGCACAAGGTTGTGTGGCAAGAGGGTAAAAATCCCAAAGTAAAAAGTGAAGCAGAAGGCTGTTTATTTTGACTTTTATGAGCGTGCATGAAAATCCCAATATGGTCATGGAATGCCATTACTTCCAAAAGTTATACCAAGCCCAAGTGCAACCCAATTGCTTACAGCAGCTATTCCAGCTGGGAAAAACTGAGACAATATGGTATCCAATCACACAGGTGGGAGTGGTTTGGTAGGGCAGAAAAATTATGGTTTTAAAGTAAAAACTTGTATGAAGAAATACAGCAGTAATATGGTGAAGTACAGATACAGCCAAATAACTTCAATTAGCTCTCACTGAGGAGGTTCACATGGCTCCACAACATGGACTCCCACAGGAATCAAGTACCTGGCTGTGCTTCCAGAGTCAAGCAGGCAAAGCACGGGCCCCACAGCCCTTCTGCATCTTTCTCACCCAACAGAAACGGATTTTTTCAAGCCAAATGAAGTTTTTCATTTTTCCCACACAGGCCTTTCCCGTGCCTTCATCCCTGTTCACTCTCACTGCCAGGAACCACCAGGGCCTATCCCAGCTCACAAGCTGGGAAGGATTTTGCACTAATTCTCTGGAGTGTCACACCAGCTAAGACTCATGTGGGGCTCCAGCTGTTGGCTGCTTAAGGAGGAGCAGGATGTGCACACTTGGCAGGCAGCTCCCTAAACCATGCCCTAAACCTCTGCTGCATCTCCATGCCCTGTTATTTGCTTCCAAGGTGGATTACAAAGACTGCTGGGTGAGCCTTGTAACCCTGCTGGATTTCCCCCTATATGCTACTACCTGCGTGCAAAAGTAATTACACAGCATAATGTAAAATGAGACGTTAATTATTCATGTAAATCAAAAATAGTTCTCCCTCAATACCTATGATTCTTTATATTTTACTTTGTACTCTTTTATTGCAGCAATTCCTTCTCTTTCGGGGTTTTTTTCCCTTTTCTTATATTCTAAATGAAACTTTGGGATGTTTGGGATGTGGGTTATTTTAGAACATAATCAATACACAACTAGATGCTTTAGCATAACGAACAGTGGTAATAAGAACCTGGTATATGTAAGACAAATTAAAAAATGAGACCTTTGGAAACACAACAGAGGCATCAATGAATAGTTGAAGGGTCATCCCTGTTAATTTGATTATTCTGACACTGAGAAATCTACTTGCAGTGGAAAGTAGCAATTACAGTGTACTCAAATTGGACAGCAGCAAATTTGCAGCATAACCCAATAATCCAAGAGCAGCTTTACTGAATTTCCAAGCCATTGACCTGCCTGCTTTGTGGAAACTTCAGCAAAGAGGGTGATGGCTGTTTTGACATAAGAACAGAACTTACTGTAGAAGACAACTGTGCAGCTGGCTTAAAATCCTTTCATCTGGAGGTATGACATGGTTCTGCTTCCAGTGTAGAACTGCAGGGCTGCAAGAAAATACATGGGATGGTGAAAATTATACACAGAAAATTCACTGGTTTAGAAAGAACTTTTGCAGTACCGTTCATTCACTCGAGAACAGGCATTTTTGTAGCATGACAGGCAGGTATTGAGAGCCAAATTAAGGAAGAGAGGGAGGAAAAAGAAGTTATCTCTGGGGAAGGACTCTCCAAGGCCTGCATTGCTGAGTTAGCAGCATGGAGTGTGTACCCTGAGTGGTTCTTCTGGGCTTCCCTGGAAATCACCAGACACTGCACAGAACATTTTCAACACCACAGGGACACTCTTTGGAAAAACAGGGTGTAGGCTCCACATCACTTGGGTGCATTTGAAATGTGTGAGGCATAAGAATAAAAAGTGAGGGAAAAACAAGAAACAAAGCAGAAAGCAGCCAGAGCCTGTCACTGGAGCCCTTCTTCAAACACAGACTGCAGACCAGCTACATCTGGTTTTAGTGGATTTTTACTGGATTTCTAACCTAGGTTTAGCAAGTTAACACAGTGACCAACACCCAGTGGTTCAGGTCACAGACATCATGTGCTGTCAGAGAATTCTGTAAGTTTAATTCATCACATGCAACCCTACTCCCCAAACCCCCAGACAGATTTGTAATCCACAGCCAGTGGCCCAGGGAGAGAGGTGAGTAGCAGTGGGCAGTGAGAGGATCTAGAGGGGAGGGGAAATAAAAAACAATAAAAAGGGCAACAGAAGTTCCTTCCAGCTTTGATATCCACTGCTTATTTTAATATGCCAATGTACAAATGATTAATCCAATTAATTAGCATACACAAGCCTTTTTCACTGACAAGCTTCCTTAGTGATCACTTTATGAGTGACATTCCTATACCATCAAGGAGATGAGCTAGAAGCTCTTTTATTATTTTTTTTAATGGAAGCTTAGAGTTCAGCAATCATTTGATATCTTCCATCGATCTTGTCACACACACTATTCAGAGCAGCATTTCTATCTGCAATATTAATGTACTTTTCTGGGTTTGACTGTTATCAGCCAGTCTTCAGAGCATCCCCCCAGATTTCCTTTTGGACTGATAATACATAATATGCTGTTTCTATTCCTTTTTGTTTTCCTTGTTTTTTAATTGGCACAAATGATCACATAGTTCAGAGTGTTTTCAGGGTTTTGAAGAGCACCTGGATAAAGGAGAAAAAAAGAAAAAAAAAAAAAGCCATTTTGACCCCAGCCCAACCTTCCCACTTGGAAATCAACTGTGGAAGAACCACCAACACTCAGTTGTAGCATTTTCCCTGCCAATCTCAAGGCTCACACCAGTGCAGGGTGTGTGGCTATGGATTTCACACTGCTGAAGTTTGGAGCCATTCAGATTAGGTTGATTTAAGCCATTTGTATCAAAAATATACCTATTTCTGCAGAATTTCCCTTTGAACTACTTGCAAAGTTGTGTCCTGTAGGACATTAATTAACATGGCAAGGTACCTGTGCTAAATTATTTCTAAGTAGTTTGAATTCTGGATATTTACTTTCTTCAGTGATAAGCAGCATAAGCCATATCCAGCAAAAACAGGAAACTTGTTGTTTGAAGTAATATAATTTCTAAAACCACATCAACAGCATAGCAGAATCAGGACATTTTTACGGGAATAGGAGGAGGAGAGAGACAATATGAAAGAGAAAATATTCTCACTCTCTCCAAAATTCAAGCATGAGTGAAATGGGAAAACAAAACAAAACAAAACAAAACTAAACAAACAAACAAAAAAACCCCCACAAATATTTAAAATAACTTTTTGAAATTTATTATGTATTTGGAACAGCAGCCTTAAAAGCTAGCACTAACTGATGAAGAGGATAAGCTGACATTACCTTGGATTTATAACAGCTTTTGAAAATTCAAGCTCAGAGGAATCTGAAAGGAAAAACAACAAAGTGTATCAAGAAGATGGGTCAATTAAAAATCCACGAGAGCTTTATGGAATTAGTGAAGGCAGCCACACACTGCTCCCTTTCTGGAAGCACTCCAATTCTTTAAATCAGATTAGGGGCAGTCCTAATTGTTTCAAGCAGAAGATGTGTGGTATTTATTTGCTGGGTGCCTTTTTTTTCTGACTGATTAGCTTCCTGAAGATTAGCTGCCAGTAATTTCTGAAATGGCTAATGTAAGGTAATTAGCTCACAGTGTGCTGCAGTTTGCACTGCCCAGGAGAAGAGTTTACCCATCTCAGCCAAGAGAAGGATTACAGAAGACAGTGCAGAGAAAGAAAGTTAGCAGAGTTCCTGTAACATTTGATCCAGCTTTTTTTGAGATTTACCATATAAATAGAGTAGGAAGAAGATTGGTATGGCCTAAAAAAGACTTAAAAACAAACAGTACAAAGGGCTTCCAGAATGGTTTCCTTAAAATTAGTGTGGGGTCTCCCACCATTTTCATTCTCTGTGGCATTACATTTAATTTTTTTATGATGTTCACAGAGGAAGAACAGTGACACAGCCAGTGAGAAAACTGCACTTTTAAGGAGGTCTTACAGTATACTTTATAAAAGTTTCTTCTGGAAGCAGGCTCAAGAAAAAAACATCCTGGGGCCAAAAATATGCTAACTAGGACATTTGAGAGATTTTAATCACAAAGCCTTAATAAAGAGAAGAGGAAGAAATTACAACTTTCTACAGAAGTACATGATATGTTGGCTCCCAGTTTCAGAAGATAAAGGGAAAGTAAAGAGGAAGAGAGGAAAAAGCAGGACTTTGAGGTTAAAGAAAGGGCCAGTTGCAAAGACCAGCTCCTCTAATTGGGTCCAACCACCACTTATGGTAAGTGAAAATCCCCTATAAATTCTTCAAGGCAGGTGACTAAGAAGCTGAGCAGCTATCACAAAAATCAGCTAAGCATCCCCAATCCAATAATTATATTTTTTTTTGTTAAATATGCTGTTAATATATTTTCCATTTTATTTCTCTATTTGTGTTCTGTTACTGAAACCAAAAAGCTTTTGATGAATCTCCCAAGTGAAGCTGAAGGTTTGGTTACTCTCAGAACTGGGAATCTCATGGTGTAGTGCATACCATGAAAACTCACAAAGCTTTTACCCAAAAGCTTTTAGCTCTTGCAAAAGGCTCTTCCCCAAAAGCTTTTAGGGTGCTCCTTCACTAAGAATGGTTAACACAGGTTTCAAAAAGTGGTGTTTCCCATTAACTAAGTTCCCCCTGTCAGTCAGCAAGACAGTGAGTGATACCTGAACACAGCCCAGGGCACAGGGGGCTCTGCCAAGTGCCTTCCAGCTCGGCAGGGATGTGCTGCACACAGTCAGGAGCTCTGCCTTTAAAGGATTTCTGCATTGTTGAATTACAATAGGCAAGTAATGAACACCACCCAATTCCTATCCAATTTGCTTCTTCCCTAGAGGTACCTGTAGGCAGTGTTCAGGAAATATTTACAGGAATAGCTTACAAAAGTGGCCCATTTAAATACAGGGAATTAAATATATTCCCCACTGTTCAGAGGCACGAAGTTTTAGCTGTGGTTCTCTTGTTCCAGCGTGTCTCGGTCACCTTATTAAACTAGAGCAGAAGACTTGTAACACTTAAAGAGAAATTTTTTTCCCATAAATTTCACCTCAGTCCCTATTTTATTATTCACAAAACTTTTGGCTCTTCTTACATAAAACCCCTCGCACAATACGTGTCAACATACAGTGACTCAGTTAATGGGTAGGTGGGAATATATGACAGATAGGATTTGTTAATGGGAAACTTAATGAGAGTATCAAACAAAATACCTATTAGCATTAGGAAGGACTGAAATATATTTAAATTATTACAAAAAAAAAAAAACAACAAGCAACATATTTAAATGTGAGATGACGAGTGAAAGAGAGAGTATTAAAAGTTACTTCACCATAGAAACATAGGATGTCATTGATACACAAGAATAGTGTGGCTGCCTTAAGCTATACCCAGCTACAAGTCTTTGGGCTGCTATAAATAAGGCTTGGTAAAGTTCTTGGACTGGAACATAAAATGAACAGAGTTTTTAATCTCAGGAGAAAACATGGTTAAACATCATAATTACTGAGACCAGCTATTTTAATATTGTGTTAATTTTAATGACCTTATTCATCAAAAGACTTATGAAAAGGATGACTAAACCCTAAGTGGGGAGAGTAAAATGTATTCTGCATAAACAACAAAGGATTTCAGGGATTCATGGCTCATGTTTAAAACTCAATACACAAAGTGATCTGACTCATAACTCTCTTCTCCGTAACGTTAGAAATCTAGGGAGATACTAAAAATCATTAAGCAATGTTAGGGAGAGCAAAGGATTTAATTAAACCAGAGTGTAATCCTTTTAAGGAATTTCAAAGCTAGATCGGTGTCACTGTGCAGAGTCATTTGATTGGTTTCCTTTACTACCTCTCTTCCTTTTCCAGTTGTAATATCACTACATTAAACATTAATCACTTTAAATATACACATGCTAAATTCTTGTCAAGAATCTCATTATCTCACGTCTCAAACTGCAAGATCTTCTCTGGGCTGCTGCTCTCCATTCAGATTGCTGCTGCAGAACAGGTGGCTTTCCAGCAGCTACAGCAGAAGTGCCCACAGTGGACAGGAACAGAGGAAAGCAGGGGTGTTTGAGGATCTCATGGCTGTTTAGAAACCACCAACAGAACTATTTCCTCACACTCTCACAGAGCACTGGGTTAGGTGAGTTTTCACCAGCTTTTCACATTGATCTTCTCTGTTCTCTCTACACTTTAATTGCCTGTTTAAGCTCCACAAGCTCCATCTACCCTGCCACGTGCAGATCCATCGCTCCAGTAGCCAGATCCACAGGAGAGCTTCCTGGCACCTTTCTGTGATGAGTCTAACACAAATGTGCTTCAGCTAAATGTTTGCTAACTGTGTACAAACACACCTTTTGAGTTGAGAGATAACAGAAAACAAAAATCCCTGCAGAGCAGCCTGACAAAGGGCCCCAGGATCTGGGGCAAGTGTTATGACAATTAATGGAAATGTGGAATGATTGAGAACAAATGGAGAGCTCTCTCTTTTCCTATAATTGCTGCACTGGATCATGAAATTAAAGTCATCAAGTAGGAAAGATCCTGTACAGGCTTCCAGAGATACTGCCTGTTCTGGCTAATTGTGTCAGCCTGGATTAGCTGATTAGCATAATTAATCTAAACTTCTGATTACCCAAAGGCAAGAGAGGTTCCTGGATGCACAGGTGAAAAATAACGATTGAGACTTCCAGGAGCTAATACACAGTAGCTAGAAAGTGAGCATTTCAGAGCCCTGTTTGCTCGGCTCTTCCTTTCTAAAAGGTCTGAGGGGAATGAGGAGAGCTCTCTGTGCCCAGTCCAGCTCCTTTCTGAGGACACAGTGCTGGAATGTGTCCGAGACTGACTCAGGAATGACAAAAGAGCTGTGCCAGTCACCTGGACTTTGCTATTGCAGTATTATTAACAACTGTTTATAGTACAACAACACTTGGATCTCAGATCAAAGGTGAGTCCTTGTATGCCCTGAAATCACACAAAGGCCAGAGCAGAGACTTAAAGAAAAGAAGAAAAAGAAGTCAGAAAATGAGAAGAAAGGTTAAAACACTGAGCCTGTGCCACCACAGTAGTCAAAGAACTGCAGTTGGACCCCAAGTGTCTTATAGCCTAGAAAAAATGTGACCCACAAGGTAAATCTGTTCTGTAGGTATAACACCATAAGAGCCCCCGCATTACATTCTTAAAAGAAATTTTCCCTTACTTTCAATAAATGGTTTATATTTTTACTCCACATTTGATCTCAGATCTAACCTAATCCTATCCTAAACAAAAGCAACCAAAAGCACAGGCTTTTGTATCTAGAAAAGAAGCCTAACAAAACCCAAAAAGGAAAAAGGAAGATTCAGTAACTGTGATGATGTTCCACTAGAGTTCTGTAAAGTCACTCAAAGATTATTTTAAAAGCTCCAGATCAGGAGTTAATGGATACATTTAGAATTTTTTTATTCACAATCTGAGACATGTGTTGTGTTGTCCCCAGTAATAAGCCTGTAAAGCTTCAGCAACTGCAGCAACTGAGAAACAAACTTGATCGTTTTAATATTTTCTACTGTATCTGGAAGAAAAGGACAGATATCTAAGTCATGACAACAAAATATAATACATATAAAATATTTCATAAGAAAACATTATAATGAATTTTAATGGAGTGAAAGTTGCATTACTGGAAACCTTCTGTTTGTTCTCAGTATGGGCACTGATGATGAAACATTGCTTATCCCATCTCTCTTCCATTTTGCTTATTCTACTCTTCATCTCTCATCTGCAGAGAATAATTACAGGATTTTCACTTAAGACTCTCTGCTAATTCAATCCTTTGTTCTCTGTTGATAGTGCCAGGAAAGAGGAGGCTCATCTACTACAAATTGGACTGAAATGACAATTGTGTTGCCATGTAAGCCATTGTGCAATCAAGGCCAAGAAAATCCAACTTGTTATACTCCACTAGGAAAAGTCAGATTTGAGTGGTCATCAAATATACTAAGTACTTTTACAAGGTCCTTGTATTTTAGTTCCCCACAGTCCTTTTAAACAGGCTTATCAGTCAAAGAGAGTTTTCTATTTTATTGTCATTTTTTAAAACCTTTTCAAACGCTTACAATATTTTGTCATTGGGCATGAACTTTTAGATAATGAAGATGAGATTTCATCCCACTGGAATGAACAACAAAGGAAAAAGATAAAAGACTCCTCCAGTACAGCTGGCTGGTGTAACACAGCCAGCACTAACACTTAAATAGTTTGCTGACGCCTTGTCCCGTTCCTGGGCAGACCAGGCCATCAGCCCTTCTGGAGACAAACTTCAAAGACATTTAGTCAGAAACCCAAATGCCAGCATTTTGTCTAGACATGCCCAACTGCTGCACAGCCTTTCAGGGGAAAAACTCCACTGACTGCAGTGATGGGTCACTGACTGCACAGAGCAGATGGAATATGAGACACTCACTCAAACTAAAATCCAGTTGCTCTGAGCAGGGGAAGGTACCAACAGCACAGACATGAACGTGTCACTCTGCAATAAAAACTGTCAGCACATTTGAGGAGTTCATTAAAATGTGAAAATGTTCTCCCCAAACCAAGCTTCATAAAACCTTTGTCACTTCCTGAGTGAAAGAACAAACAGCTTGATCTAAAATTTGTCAGAATCATAAAGACACATAAACCCCAGCATACTTCAGTTATCTAATATCCAGGGGCTCCACAGGCACAGCTGTTTCATTAATACCACATTCATTGCCAGCCCTCACTGGGTCTGTTATTCAGGATGCTACTGACTTGTCTCTAAACCTTAACACTATGGATAAATAAATGAATGACTGCCTTCTAACAGCACTTTGTGGTACTCTTGACCAGAAAAGAGGCTGTCCTTTCAGATGCACAGCTGCCCCCTGCTCCCAAGGAAGAGGGCACATTTTGATTGTCCAGAGTTCCTCTGGAGAAGTCCTGCACTTGCTGCACGCTGCCAAAGCAGTTCCATGGCAACCTGACCAGAGAGAGGAACACAACTGAGAAACAAGGGAAACCAAATGGCACAACGTTGCACTTGGCCTCAGGGAGACAAGGCATCCTGTGGCTCAGGACATGTCTTGGAAAAGTATTGAGAAACAGCTGTCTTGGCCTTAAGCTGGACAACTCGCTTTCAAATGATGACGTGCTTTCAAACACCTGCTGAACTCCTTGCACTTAGTTTGTTTAGTTATTCTGTGCTAGAAAGAGTTTGTTTAGTTATTCTGTGCTAGAAAGATCTATTTGATGTTGTGAGTATTATGCTGAATGAAAGGGAGACGTCTGAGGGACAGAGGAGAGGCTTGTGTTGTCATATGTCGCCAGGGGCTGGTTTGACTCTGAAAACCTCCCAACACTGTACCATTTTTCATGTTAAATGGAGCTGCTTTCCTTTAGATGCTCAGAAGAGTTCAAATCAGAAGAAGACATTCCTCTAGGCTAATGTACTAACCTTCAAAGCATTAGCTCTCTGAAGTCAAGCACTGGCTACTTTCCTGGGGCTGAGATGAGAGTGCCTTTAGGTTCACCCAGAGCTGGGTGTCCAACAAATTCTCTGCCATCAGTCGAACACGAGCTGCACACAGCCCTTGGCTTCCAGAGGAAATAAACCTTCCACAATTCCCAAGAAAATCCAGGAGTCCAAACACTCACTCACACAGCTAGTGCTACTAACTGCAAGGAGGGAAACCTTCCTGGGCTTCCCATTCCACGAGCCAAGTGCTGCTTTCTTGGTCCCAGCTTGTCTCACAATGAGTTTGGGTGCAGCAGAGAGACAACAGACACAATGACTTACCTCAATGCTTATTTTAAACCAACCCAGCTATTTATGCCATACATGTGGATGCTTTAGCTGATCCACAGAATGATATGGCTGGGAAGGCAGTATGGTATTAACAGAAGAATTGTGCTGTTCATAGGAATTTTAGTTTATTTTTTAGGGAACAGATCACTTTTCTCTTTACTATGCTGATGAGGCCCCAGAATATTATAAGAAATAACACAGTCCATGCCAGAAAAGCAATTCCATTTTCAAAAGCTAGAACACTTGGGCTAATTAAAGTGGCTCAGATACTTTGATCAGAGATAAATTAATGCTTTGTATGAGATCCTGCTCTTAGTTAACTTTTTCTACTAAATTCCCTCACTAATGTTTTCTAATTTCACATGGGACAGGAGGGGAGAAGATAAAAGGAAATTTTTTAATCAACTTGCTGCAAATTTAAGAATAGTTTGCTAAGTGTTTGTTTGGCTTTATAAAAATATATGATGATTTTGTCTTATTAACACCTTGTTTTATTTATACCACAATTTATTAAGCCATTGGATGGTACATAAAACAGGGGAACTACAATACACTGGGTATTTTATGCCCCATTCCACATTTGTTATTTTCTCATTGGAGTGGTGAGGGTTTTAAGCATGATAAATAGTATTAGTACCTGTAGCAGTCAATATTCACTCTCCAGCTACATTTCACACAATTATTAAGTTTAGTAGTACAATTTTGTACCTAAGGAAGCCTTCTAGCTGTGTAAGATTTTAGGCATCTTCAGCATTTACATGCTCTGTGTTTTAATGTGCTCACTCACTTTCCCAAGCCTGTTCCACTATTTGTATTTTTAAGTGCCCAGTTATAAAAACCAGGGCTTACTGGTGAGATCATTTGGGAAAGGCTGAGGAATATCATGGCAGAGAAAGAAGTAAATGAATTCAACCTTCCTCCAAAAGTGCCTTGGATCATAGTTACAAAGTGGCATCTTTTGTGATAATTTAAAAAAAACCCCCAAACCTACCACCAAGAAAATACAAGTGATTGGTTACAAATTTAGCAACATGAACAAAAAAAAGCTTAAAAACTGGAAGTTCAATGAACATTCCTCTTTCCCCATCTGCACCCTTAACTAGTCTATCAGAGGATCTTGGCTCAGATTTCTTCCATTCCCTTGTTTACACCAATCAATTCCCACTGAATACCAAGGCAAACACTGTCTTAACCAGTATGATATAGTAACACTGTTTTCAAAATTAGAACTTGGGGTCTACTTAAAGCCTAAAAGATTCACATAAATACAGAAAGGCTACAAGAATTCCCCAGGAGAGCTTCAGACAGCATGTCTGCTCCTTAGAGATCCCAGATCTGGCTTTGTTTCATGTACTCAATCCCTGTTGGCAGAAGACATCTCCAGAATTTCTGAACACTATGTTCACTTCAGAGTCAAGTGCCTTGTAATTGTGAATCCTTCAGTCACACACTGACAGTGGGGCTGAGGGGACACAAAGACCAACTACTGACAAAGGTAAACCCCCCCCAGGAAATCCTGCCATTCTCAGAACAGATGTGACAGCCTCACTGACCAACTTCAGGCCCCAAACAGCCACAGCAAGAAAAAAAATTACGTAATTTAAAGAGATTTTGAAAATATACAAAAGCAATTTGCAATTTTTCAGAAAAACAGTTTTCCATCTGGAATTTTAGGCTCCAGTACTTGTTGGACATATGTAATGGCAGAAGCAGTTATAAAGCTCTGCTGCAAATGGAACCAGCAAAACAGATACAGAAGACAATTGATATGAAAAGAAAAAAATCCTAGTGAAACATATCCATAAGACTTGCAATGTAACAGCCACAGCTCACAAGCAGCAATTATCTCAGGTCACTGCAGATAGGCAGCAGAAAGAGCAAGGAAGGAGAACTAGCAGAGACCCAGCTACCACCTCTCAGCAGATGGGTGAGGTCTGGTAGCAGTTTTGATCCCCTTTCATCACTGTCTAGCAACTCGAGCTATTCCCATGCCATTAGACCTGCAATGTGTTTTTCCTCACACTTGCTATTTCTTCACTTGGGTGTCAGAGCCATGAAGAAGGGGTTTGTTTTTCCTCCTTTCCCTCTAGCCCCTGGAATGCCCGTGTTTCCTTAACCTGGCACATCGACGTGCAGGAAGGACCAGCAGCTTTTCCCACCAGAGACAAAGGCTTAATTTCCCCATGTCACACAGTATAGATTTCTGTGCAGCTAAGCAGGGAGGCTACAGCCAGCAGGGGTGCAGCAATTCAGAAAAAATCACTGCATTATAAGTAAATCAGTCACCAGCACCCAGCTATTATTGTCACTGGATTTAATAAAGCAGCTTGCTATAATGTTTATTGCCATGCCTTCAGCACCGAGTGGTTTACTTTGTCTAAACAAGGTGCAAATGTGTTTCCTGAGGTTAAGAGCTCCATACTGAGTCACAGACTGGCTGAGAATGGCAGGGACCTCTGGAAGCTCATCTGGTCCAACCCACCAAATCCAGCAGGGCCACTTAGAGTCAGGACAGATTAATTGAGAAGATCCTCCTTCTTTTCTCCAGGCTGAACAGCCCCAGCTCTTTCAGCACAGGAGAGATTCTCTAGTCTCTTTATCACCTTCATAGCTCTTTGATGGATTCTTTCCAGTAGTTCTGTGCCTCCCTCTTGCTGGGGAGCCCAGCACAGGACACTGCTCCAGGGGTGGCCTGGGTCACATAGGTCATCTGGGGGCAAGTGCAAGTTCATAGCAAGTAATGTAAGAAAACCATGTGAATGCTGAGACTGACTCATTGTTGTAACTCATGGCAGGCAATCCTCAAGAACTGTGGAAATACTGGGCATCTCCTGGCTCCATCACAGCATATTTGGGTTCCTGTTTCAGCTTCCCAGACTCACAGCTGTCCAGTAGCTGCAGTACAATATCCAAGTCACACAAACATTACTGTCTTTCCATACTCTCAGATCTGCTTTCTTACAACTTCCTGTATGGAAACTCCTCGCTGACAACCACTCTGTCTATTAGCCTGGCTTCACAGATCTTGTGGACTTTGAGCAGCAGCGATTCAATTAAAACTCCCAGTGTTCAGGATGGCCTATAACACTGGAGATTTCCAGTCCTGGGCACTTGCTGTCTTGCTGCACTTAAACACACTTGACAGGCTGGAGCACAGCCGTAGTTTCTGGCAGTGCCCAGCAATGCACGAAGCTGATGCAAAAGTCATTTCCTCCCATTCTGTCAGCCACACTAATCATCTCCTTCCAGTTGTGCCCAAGTGCCACAGGCTGCTTTTCAAAGCCTACTATGACACAACAGTAACAAGACACCTCATACACAGCTCCCCCGAGCCCAGCAGTCTGCCTCCAACTGCAAAGCTGGGAGCTGGAGCAAGCAAGGCACTGCATCAACTGGGATCATGCAAACTCCACTCACACCCAGAATACAGGAATGCTTGGACATCAAAACAGCTTTTTCCTCCAGTTACAAGCAAAGCATAAGCTTGAAGCAGTACTAAATCCTTTAGGTCACCTATAAAGTTATTGCATATGTGTTTAATATTCACATATTACAAGTAGAAAGGAAAGTGCATGTGCACATAAAGAGGTACTTCTATTTAATGAACAGCATTGCTTTCAGCAAACTATACCATACATATTTTCTGTCACTGGGATTTGTTTGCAATCCATGACAGGTTACAGTCTAAGCTCCACACCTGAATGAATGTTACCAGTTTCATGCACATGCACATGGGAGTACCTCGTATTTATCTCCCTGGCAGATTAACATTGTGATCATTTGAGAAAACTTCCAGGTATAAGAGAGAACATTTCAGGCTTTGAGGATGATTGAGAACAAAAGCCTTGCTGTGTTAGAAGATGTCCATTGCTACCTTCCACATAACATTCAGAACTCCATTCTTAAAGAGCACTGAAATTTTTTAAAAATACAAATGCACACACTCGAAACAAAACCCCTTTTAAAATAAGATGTCTGAAATATATTTATTGTTCTCTGTGCACTCACTGATGCCATGCTAATCAGATGACCCCATAAATTCTACATATGGCAATAAAAATTACAGGTAATTAATATAACTAAAATAACTAATAGTTATGTAATTATGTTACAACTGCTAGCAAATGCTTTTTTGCCTTTTTTTTTAATGTAACAAGTGTCTTTCAACTTACCCAAAGCAACAGCAAGTGAATTTCCTTTCTGCTGCATTTTTTCAGTCTTATAATGTCAATGAGGAGGAAATGTCCAGAATCCACATGGAACTAAGGCACACAATCACTGGGATGAGTATCCTCCTCCTGCTTCTGGCTCTCTCTCAACATACTTTTCTCCCCAGTGTAAAACCAATAACAAGGAAGTCTAAGTCTGAACTCTGAAGCCTGAGGTTAAAATGAGTGCATGAGCCAATTCCCAGGAATGAAAAAGAAAGAGGTAGTGGTTTGCCCACAATATTTTTGCCTTTCCCTGGAGACAGAATTGGAAAAGACCTCATTGTTTCTTAGGCCCAGTGCACTTCTTATGGCAAGCAATGCTATGTACTCTCCTTCAGAAACTCAGTGTGGGCAACCTTAAAACTCTGCTTTTCGTTTCCACTCTCCCTGTCTGCCTATTCCAGAACCAGACACCCATCAGAGTAAGAAACTATTTTGTAATTTCTGCTTACGATTTATTTATAATCAGTTTATTACAAATTGACTTTGTGTTTTCTTTTAGCTCAAGTCTGCCTTTTCCCTCACAGGTATTAGTTTCTTGATATATTTAGAGATAGCAATGCATTACATGCCATACTTTTATAGTTTCTTGTAAGATTGGTTTTTCATCCATAGTGAACCTGACAGTTTTTCCTTGCAGGATACTTTAGAGTATCCTGGATTCAGTCCACTAGTGTCTTTCATGAAGGCATTAATTTCTGCTGAACCCCCACCATGCAAGAAATCACATGCACATTTTTGCACTTTTATATCACCCAGCAGTGAATAGTTTCCTTCTGATCAGCCAGAAGCCTCTGCACAGTGGTGGGCTTTGACTCCTGATTATAATTGCTGAGTCTCCACCTGAAGCAGACTTTCCTGATCACACAGGCTGTATTCTTACACTTTCATCCACTTTCTATCATTACAACCCTCAATATCATTCATTCTTCCCCATTTAATATTCTACTACTTCTCCAGATCGATGTCATCTTCAAGTCTGAGTTATAAGCAAATTAATCAGCACATTTGTACTTGTTATGCCAAGACCACAAGAAAAAGTTTCCTGGGTATTCTAAATGCAGCAGTTTGGCACTTTCTCCTTCACTGCAAACCCCCATTGTATATTGTTTACTAACTTCCACTGACCTTTGAATTTTTGCATAAAGATGTGCACAGATCATTAGTTCAAATTAATAAGTTTCTATTTGGCACTATGTTCCTGAAATCCAGATTGATTAAACTCTGCCTCAGTTATCTTCTCGAAAATAATAAATTAAGATCACCTGATTTATCACTGATAATGGAACAGCATATTCCACTTTCCCATTTACACTGTTGTTTATTTACTCTTACTGTTAAAAAATATTGTAAAGACTTACATTTTATTGAAAGGAGTGTCAAGAGCTCACAATTCCTGGTTTCCTTTCCTCCATGCCTGAATTTTTCACAGCTTCAGCTTTTCTAAGGTAAAGTCTACCCTTTTTATATTTCAGTTTAATATAAGCAGATTTTAACTAGTGATTTCCTGGTCTATTGTATTTCCCACAATAAGCAATGCTGTAATATCCTCATTAATAACCAAGAACAGAGCTAAAATAGAAAATTTCTCACAGATTCAGCAATAGCTTTGTGAAGAAATGTGTCACCTATCCCACTCCAGAATATCTAGACACTACTATTGATAGAAAAATTTGTTCTTCAATCTGCATTTAGGAAATCAGACTTTTCCATAAAGGACCTAAATCCCAGAAGGATTAGTCAATTTTTGATTTGTCACCCCATCACATTATAATGTGCTAAAAATACAGGAGGATTAATGCTATTAAAACATCATGTCTCTGAAAAGGAAATTACTAGAAATGCAGAGGGAAATGTCCCAGAATACTTTGGTAGGAACAATGATT
This sequence comes from Manacus vitellinus, assembly GCF_001715985.3. Lineage (NCBI taxonomy): Eukaryota > Metazoa > Chordata > Aves > Passeriformes > Pipridae > Manacus > Manacus vitellinus. Next base: position 12,737,268 of record NW_021938949.1, read on the forward strand.
TTTTGGTTCTGACCTATTCTCACCATGAGTAAGCAAAATACAATAGTTTCTTCCCCACCCCTGACTGCATAACGAGAGTTAGATCCCAGCTCTGTAAATGCTGCTATCACAAGACAGATGGTTTGGCTTTCATTCCTACCCCTCAGAGGGTGTGTATTTGTTCCACCATCTCTAGCTACCCAAGGATGGGAGATTGAAGAAATACACAATTTTTATTCTAGTCATGCCATGCATGACTATTATACCCATACATTAAATACTGGGCATCATTTCTCAGCACATTGAAATGATTTCCCTCTCCCTTCATGCATGATTTCCCTCCAAATCCTTGACTGGCACAGGGCAGTTGTCATGGTAGTACAGAAAACAGTCTAATCCAGCTGCAGGAATGTGATGGAGAGCCTTGAGAATTCAGCTGAACTATGGCCACCACTAAATATGGGCTTGTCACTTATATGATTGCAGAGAATAAATCTGATAAATGCAGATGACACTAAAGAATGACTGCTGTTTCCAAATGAAACTGCCCCCCAAATCAACTATTTCTTGAAGAATTTAAGTGTTTTTAGAAACAGGAACAAAAGAAGAATGTACAAATAATGACAGGAACAGGTGATGAGGTTGAACATCATGGGGGGTGTCCTCTATAACAGCTCCATAATTCAGGTTATTTCCTGCCCCATCAGTCCTGGCACTCAGCTGAGGTTTATTAGGCAGGCCCTCAGCATTTAGAAGAATTTACTTCTCTTTAGGAAGCCACCCTCTCTCTGCTGAGGAAATACAAGCATTCCAAGACTGAAGTTGCTCCAGATGCTGTACAGCTCCTGTCAGAAGGCTGTTAACACACACATTTCCCAGAGATTTTACAAACTAATTTTAAATAACAGAGGAACTGTGCAAATTATGGGCTATTCTATCATCTGTCCAAATATTTTTCCCATATGATACAGGCTTGGAGGACTATAGAAGACTGATTCTAGACTAACAAGTCTAGAAACAGTTTAACTAACTGAAACTATATTGGTTATTGAATTTTGGCCATTTTTTGCTCTTTCTTACAACTATATTTCTTGTAAAACTCATGAAATTACGTTTTGTTTCCAGGAATATGGGAACAATCATACATTCAATGAAGAAGCCAGTTCTGACATCTCCAAATTTTAGGGTTTATGGTAAAAATAACACAAAATTTCACACGCAAACAGCATGAATAATCAGGAATTTTTCTTTATAGAAATTTTTCTTCAAAATATTTTTATGCTTTTTGGAAACCGCCAATTATTAAACATTTCTTTGCAGCTACACCGAGATATATCTTTCCAAGAGTTTCATTCCTATTTAGGTACTTACTTTTGTTGAACTGTCCTGAAAGATTCTCTTTTGAGTTCATCCAGTGATGAACTGAACTTCCCAGTAGTAACTTACTGACTTTTGGGAATAAGCTCTCCCTGGGATCTCAGCAATGGCCCTGGAAGTATGAGCAGCCATCCCCAGCTTTGCTAGAAGTGCTCAGCTGCCCGGGAATCTACCCATGATTGCTGTTATTTGGAAAGAGTAAACACATCTTTTGAAAAAACAAGTCCTAAATAGTCCTAAAGTCCTAAATAAATTCAAGGATGGAGAATTAAGATTGAAGTTAAGGATTACCAATTCACTGCACATTGCTCTTAAATGAACACAGTGACACTTCACCACTGCGTGTCCTGACTTTTTGTGGAGTTTTTTCTTCCTCCTCGTTGATGTCAAGGAACAGGAAGGGAGAAATTCTGGCCATATACACAAGAAAGTGTTGTAGGTTTTCTGCTAAGGACATTGTGAGCAATAATACAATTGTCACTGTAAAACTTCAGCAGAAGGACTTACAGCCCCACTTGCCTCACTCCCCCATGTCCTGTATCCTTTGCACTCTGCTCAGTGTTAGGAAGGGCACAGGGGAAATGAGGCCTGAATAGGACAAGAAGTTACAGGAGAGAGACAATGAATCAAAGCAATCAAAAGAATCTGTGACATCAGAGCATGAGCACAAAGGCCTTCTGGCTCTGAACCGTGGCTTCCAACACTGTAAAGCCATCACATTCACAGAAGTGTTTTTCTTTAAAGCACGATAAATCTCTTCCTTTGCCCTTTCAAAACTTGAAGTTTTGATCAAAGTACAAAGTCCATGGCCTGTAACATCAGATGAGAAAGCAAATTCATCTTGTCCCAGGGGAATTATGGCAAGCTGACTCTATCTCTAAATCCCAAACACAGCTCTGCATACAATTCTGCCTCTGGAGAGATGAAGAGATGTAAGCACATATGACAAATGAGAATCAGCTGTTCACTGTGCTACCAGAAGATTCTAAGATAGGACAGTAATGAAGATTTAAGGGACTTAAATAGAATTTTTTCCCACAAATTACTGACCTGCTATCAAGTAGCACATAAGAAACTACAAAATAGGCAACATAAAAATAAATAGGGCAGCAACCTGTAGTTTTAAGGTTCAGTCTCTGATGTTCCCACTAGGTTGCACTAGGAATTGGACCAAGTATTTAGAAAGAAACCAAATCTTGCAAAAATGCAGCAAACAGCATGTGAATGTCACAGCTTCTACCAGCCTCCAGCATGTAAACTCATTTAGCATCAGTCACAGGCTTTATAATTGCCCTGCTTTCAGCAACACAACCCAACATGCACCATTCAGTTGCTTTACTGCAAAAGCACAACAATAAAAGCAGCAGAAAGGTGCATTGACAGAATGACTGCAGTGTTTGTCTGCTCTAGGGCAGGTATATATCTTTTTACAGCACCACCACTGAATATACTCTACTCTGTCTTCTGAACTGTAATAAAAAAAAGGCATTTGTAGTTTCAGATACCCTTAAAAATATTGGGTTTAAAACATGTCTCCTGCAATAACGCTGCCAAAACATACCACAAAGCTTTCAAAAGTTTAACTTTTGGCATCAGAGAACTTCTTACATGTGTCCTTTTGCATCAAGCACTGGAAAGACTTGGAAGTCTGCAGCCCTGTGCTATTTCTTTTCCTTTTCCCCAAAATATGTATAAATTTGGAAGGCACAAACCTGTAAAAACTATCTTGAATTACAAACAAGACCTAACTTCTCTATGAGTTTATGTTTTTGCCATCTCACAAGGAGTTAAAACCACTGCCCTGATCTTGTAACACAGAATAGCTGTACCATGTCATTATTAGTGGAACTGCACTACATCTGTTGTCAGTCCTTCACCAAACACCTAATGACTAACCACAAACTATAGATCAAACTGAAGGAATGTTACACAGCCGACCATTTAGCAGCAGTAACAATCCATCTGTTGTGCATTATTACTTCTATGAATCATAAACTTAATTCTAAATTAGGTGATTAAATAGTGGCATAATTCACTTAGATATTAAAGGGATAACATTTTGTTTGTGGTTCCAGCTGTTTACTTGGAATTACATTAGCTGGAGCTCGGGGCATAACTGTGTGAAAGTCAGGTAATGACTGGAAACCAAACCAGGTTCTGTGTTTAGAAGTCAGACAAGAAACAGAGTTTTGGAGATAATAATCTTGAGGAAACAACAGTAAGTTGATATCATCGTTCCATGTGATATCTCTGCACACTTTTGAGTGATAAGTGAGAAAAAGATAATGACTAGGGTTTTCCATTGTTTTTCTAGTAGTGAAACACCACAGTCTTTCCCTTGTAACCTTGTATTGGGTACAGGTATCACAGGGCTGAGTGGTGGGATGGTAACACCACCTTACCAAAAATGTCAAAACTATTTCATTTCCAGTGTATTGGGCTTTCCCAGATCCAATGAAATTCTCCCTTTCACCTTTTCTCACTTTATTGATTAAGCCACAGGCAGATTTTCTACTGACTTAATGCCAGCAGAGAAAAAACCATGTTTTTTCAAGTAAAAGTAGAAAAATAGTGCTTATGAAGCACTCCCAGAGATTCAATCTTTTTCCAAATATTGAATTACTGTATCTTTGGCAGGGATATGCCATGAAATAGGATGAACTACAAGCACTCATTCCCTTTTAGTTCCACTAGGTTGATATCCTTCAGGTTTATCCTGCTGTGGCCCCACTCTTATGGACTTGCATTTATAGGTGAAAGCATTTTGTGTGGAGGATGTCCCTGTTTAACTACAAAATTATCACAGGCTGGCTTGAGTTTGATCCTGAAGCACTGGTGCTATTCCCAACAGGCATCCTTCCAGGACTGCAGGACCCACACCTACCCACCTGCTGAAGATGCCATGAAGGACAGAGCTCATTGCATGACTCAGGCTTGGAATTCATGTCACCTACAGTGTTACTGGATCTTCTGACAGCTCATCCACAGCACACCAAAAGATTTGGGGCTTGATGGAATTTCTGATGACAAAGTCCTGTGGGATACAATAAGAATGTAATCAAATATAGGTTCATGCTTTAAATGTCAATCAGCTTAATAATATAATATGCCTTTTCAGCACTGCAAAAAGTGTTAGCAGTGGTTGTATGTGACTCCTCTGCACCAGGTTCTAAACCCACACAAAATCAATTTTTACCCCAGGCAGCCACTACGTAACTTTATGGAGTCACCCTGCAGAAGCAGGAAGGAACACAGAGAAGTGAAAAGACCTTTGCTGGGTGCCCAGGAGATCAACAGAAGAGACAGAATGTATTAGAGCTGCTCTCTCTCTACTTCTGACTGCTGCAGTGGGAGGACAATGTGTAATTTAATTCATGCTCTAGTCTAAAGTGTTAAATAATAAACATAGCTAACTTAAATCCCTCTCAAACTATCAGCAGGGGAAATTAATGTTTGTGTTACTTATCTCAGGTGATCTAGTCCGTGATGCTTCTTTCTAACTTTAAATATAAATAAAAATGTTATGTGTACTAGCTCAAAAGCTAAGAAGGCAACAGGAATTCTCTTTCTCACAGACCTCAGCAGGCTCCAGGAGACCTAAGCAACCTGGATCTGCACAGGAAGGAAGCATTAATTCACCAGTACCTTGTTCCAGAACATTTCTTTTAAAAAATACCAAGAAGAAACTAAATAATGGAAACACATAGCATTTGGTTACAGTCATTTAAGTGTAGACTGTAAGTGGTGTCTACTCACAGCACAGACAACCTGTGCTATCAGGAGTACCAGGAGGTCAGGGAAAAGGGAAGGAGAAGGCGTAGAGGAATAACGTCCTCCCTCTGCTCAGCTGCAGACTTGGAAGGGTGCCTGTTCCTCAGCACTTGCTGTGATTTTGTGCCTGTTACATATTCTGCTGCTTAATAAATTTACACTGACAAGGAAAGTATAATCCTCCCTGAGACAGCAGAGTTATTATTTCCCTTAATTCATCACGTGTTCTCTTCTTTATGGAGTGGTGAGAACAGAAAGGCAGCCTTGGCCCACCAGTGGTTGGTGCTGGAGGTTCAACCATTTGGTGTAAGTGTAGCAGTATTTTATTACAAGGAATTCACAGTGTTGTCTTTGAGCTTCTCTTTATTACTCCCTGGTTTTGCAAATTTTATTTGCTACTAGCAAACAGTGGTTCTCATTACATTTGCCCTAGGCAATGTCAGAATGTCCCCATCCAAATGGCTCATCAGCCTCATTCAGATCACTGTCAGTCATGCCACGGGCAGATCACTAGGACAAGACATCCTGAGAGGTTCTCATAGCCACAGAGCTGCCCCCTAATGACATGCAGCTCCTGCAGCAGTGCCTGCAGCAGCCCAGAAATTCATAGTCCACTGGCTGTCCAGTTTTCACTGTGCTGTAATGAAATGCTGCTGGTAGGGGTAGATAAAAGGGGTGAACAAGGTTCTGCTTCAAGTTTCTGCCCTTCGAATTGCTTGTCTTCCAATAACAATATGAGAAGACAGGAGGGACCAGCACAGCTGTATTTCAGTGGAGTTGACAGTGAAACACTCCTGCTGTGCACGGAAGCAGCTCTGCAGAGTGAGCTCTGCAGCCCAAGGAAATCACTGCCCCGGCTCTGCCTGTACCCACGGCTCACCACTGACCTGCCAGCTGGCACTGAAGGGACAGGGTCACACTTCCAGCACAGAGCAGGCACCAGGGGTTACTGGGAGTGCTTTGCCAGACAATACTGTGTTGGAATGAAATATACTGTACAGCCTCATTAACTGCATGTTTTAACTCTGCATGACTGTAATAGTTTGCCATAAAAAGTAAGGATTATTTACCAGCACAACATAAAAAGAGACAGGAAACCATAAAGTGAGGGACTTGCTAATTCTTGAAATTTTTCCATCATGAAAACCTAGGACATTTGCCAGTGTTAAGGTCAGTCCAATAGATAATCATTTAGAGAGAAATGTATGCAGCACCCTGAACTTCAAAACAGAAAACAGTACATTTGATGGACAGCAGGAAGGGTCAGAGAGCTCTACTGCCAGGACAATCTATTTTCAAGGGTGTGGCCTTAGGAATAGAATACAGAGAAACACCACAAAAACTTACCAAAAGACCAACATTTATCAATAGAAGTAATGCTGTTATCTCATAAAATCTCAAAAAAAAAAAAAAAAAAGCCCCAGTTCTAGAGAGTTCCTTGTTCAGGCAGATCTCCCTGTGTGTTTCCTGACTGATATGGTGTCATCAGCAATTATTTCTAATGGCCAAAAACTTTGTACTAAACAATAAAGAAAGTACCCACACCAAAAATATTTTAGGTAAATTTTTAGGAAAAAGGATAAATAGTTGTTTGCAGAATAATGCAAACTCCCAGCTGGAAGCCACAGCAGGGAACCTTCTTTGCTGCCTGGGACTCTTCTAAAAATCAGGAGCAATAAAGAAGAGACTTCTCTTTAGTTCTTCTGCTTTAACTAAATTGCATTAAAAAAATAATACCAAGTTACTTATTTGCCTACATTTCAAACAGATGTATCTTCAACTCCTTAGATCCCCTGTGTACAATATAGATGATTAGAACCAAATACAGCATAGAGGAACTGGTCAAAAGCTAATAGTCACTATAAATAATACCCTCTTAAAATACTCACAGAAACAGTAGTTATTTTTACTTAAAACCTCTTTAATTTATCTCTTTAATGTAATACTAATTTTTAAGATAATAAAGAAAAATTTGTACAAGCATGACAGATCAGCACCTACAGCATCATTAATCAATATAAGAGATAAACAAGCACATTACCAATAAAAAAATAGATGTTATAGGAGAAGTTTAATTTATGTTCCTCAGCAATAACACACATATAAATAAATATTAATTGTTGTGAACAAGATACTATCTGCAGCACATTTTTATGGAAAAGTCCAAAGGAAAAAAAAGTTTTCTTGCTACTATCTGTATACTAAAAGAATTGGAGAACTTACAGTCTCACTGAGTCACTGAACTGTTTAGGATGAAAAGCCCTCTAAGAACATTGAGTCCAACTGTAAACCCAGCACTACCAAGCCCACCACCAAACCATGCCCCCAAGTGCCACATCCACGTGTTTTTGAACACTTCCAAGGATGGTGACTTCACTCTTCCCTGCAGAGCTGTTTGAATGCTTGACAAACCCTTTGGTGAAGAACTCTTTCCTAATACCCAATCTAAACTTCCCCTGGCACAACTTGAGGCCCTTTCCTCTTATCCTGTTGCTTGTTACCTGGGAGAAGAGGCTGAACCCCCACCTGGCTACACCCCCCTCTCAGGCAGCTGTAGAGAGAGCTGTTCCTTTGGAAGCTCAGGCACAGAAGCTGTAGAGGCACTAAAGCTGCCTTGGTTTTGGCTGCTTTATTTTATTACATTTTATTACATGTTCCTCTATAACACAAAGCCACTGAAAGAGGACCATTTTTTTATAGAATTGCCATCTGGTAAGCCTGCCTGCTGCTTTGTTTTCCTACCTGTCCTGGTACTCAAACGACCCTTATCATTAGTGCACCATTAGAGTTAGGAGTGCCTGTACTTTATTCCATGTATTCAGGACAGGTTATGGATTGAGAACAGTCTCCAAGGAAGTGTTTCACCCTCACTTATCAGCTAGGTCTGCTCCACACAAAGCTGGCAGGTTCCCCAGGCTCAGGAAAATTTACTGTTCAGCACAAGGGTGGCAAAACTCAGGTCTGGAATGAAATCCCCTGCATTTGCTTCACAGAGTAATTCATTGAACAGCTGCCCAGATTCTTCATTTCCTCACAGTGACAGGCCCTCATCCTTCTCCCCTCACCTGTTTCACACAGTGAGGAGGACAGTGCTAAGTGGTGCCAAGGAGAAGGCAACAAGCCAAGGTAAGACAGCAAAGTACTTTAAAATGCCAAAGGGTGTTAATTGATGGGTGCCTGTAGCAGCTCTTTCTCCTGCTAATGCAGATGCCACTGAGTCTCCAAATGTGGGGAACAAGGGACTAATACATCTCAGAGATGCTGTCACTATATAGTTGTACCAGTACAGGACCTCATCTGCAGACCATGGTGGAATTACTTTGTCAGTATATTTAAACAAGTGTTTCAAACAATATAAATGAGTACAACAGAAAATGCACACTTGTCTCTTGTCCAAAGGCCCAGTGAGCTGCCTGAGAGGCCAGCACAGCCTGGCTAACCAGTGGCACAGGGATCACAGGAGTCAGACCCCATTAATCACACTGAACAGGGAACCAACATTAATTTGCTCATACTAACACACAGGTCTGACTTGGAAAGTAAGATGAATTATCAACTTCCCAGACTCTGCTGTTAACTGATGAATCTTAAATAATGAACCACTCTGGACTTGCAGCCTCCTTTAGGAATGGTCTCTTCCTCTTCATGGGGTTTTGAGACACTCCTGTCTCTTCAATAGCTCTGCTGAGCTTTATAAAGCTCAACAGCAGCACCAGGCACTGGTTCCATGGAATGAGGGTGTTCCTGGCCACTGCTTCAGTCCATTCCTATGCTCCATAGGCCACTGTCAGACCATGGCAACTGCTGCTTTACCTCCCATGATTACAAAATCATGGTCTCACCTTCTTCACGCTGAAATTGTCTTATGTCTGCACCTTCAGCTCAGTTTTCAATGCAAAATTAGCTTTGGTAAAATTAACAAATATCCAGAAAGGAATCTTTAGTATTCTGGATTGACTTAATCTTTAAAAGTCCTCAGAACCCATGTGAAAAAAATATGCTGCAACAGTGCTGTGCTGAAACATTTTTTGCCATGGAATACACAATTCTGCTTTAAACTGCTTTAGAAAGCCAGCATGAGTTATTGAGAAAAAAATATATGTCTAGCAAAACACCAAAAGTGAGATTTCACATCAATTAAAGACAGTCCACTACCCAAAGAGAGCCATGAGGGTGGGGAAGGTGGTTTGGGGGGGTTTTAGTACTTTTAGAGAGACAAAAGTATCAAGAGACTTGATCTGCACCTGAGCTGGTATGAGCTGAAAATACACCATGCTCAAATCATCATCCCTGACTAAGTCACTTATGTAATGAAAGAAAATTAATTACAAATATATGAAAAACCTGAGTAAGAGAAGCAACTAATCAAATTTCACAAAAGAAAGTACAAATGGTTTCCTTCTTTACACAACTGACAGCTGAGAGAGCCTATTTGAAAAAAATAAAGATAGGGCCCAAGGCACTGGGTGGATAAGGATCATTTATTCCTAATGCTTCCAGAGCTGAGCTGAGGTGGCTCCCACAGCAATGATATCAGCTGGGCTTGTGTTTCTTTACCCCCAAACCCTGGCCAGCTGTTGCTGTCCTGGCTGTGTGTACATCAGCACACCTCCTGGAGTCAGCCAGGAGAGCACAACAGCTTTACTCACTCACACTCAAAGCTTCAGCTGAACTGTGTCTGAGCTCTGGAAACAACCCCCTGCTGGCTGCCTCTTTGTCAGCCCTCACAGATGGATTTTAATTTTTTTCTGAGGAGACAGAACCACTTTGTTTTGGGCATGCAATAGTGAACAGCTTTCAGCATTTTTCAAAGTTATCTACATAATATGCTAATAAGCCAAGATATTTATTCCAATTTCCTGAATCAATGATAATGATAAAAGCTATTACTTCTGAAAGGAGTTATGGTTGTTTCATAACAGGTATTGTTACCAAATAATTTATTTGTCAAACCATCCAATACAATGTAAAAGAGAATAAATTTAGTTCCCAGAATAAATACAGACTATTTCCCATCCCTATATTAAGCTTGTTCATTTTAGCTTTCCCTTTATCCTGCATGCTCCTCCTAAAACTATTCAATTCTCTAAAAAATACCATCCTCTCCTCTATTTATCTCTGGTTCTTGAGCTCTGCTTTTCGTCTTCTGATCATCATCTCATTCAATACATTTTTTATGCACTGGGACTGAAATTTTAAGATCAGGAGAAGCAGGCATTCCTCATCAGAAGCAACCACCTTTCTGGAGGAAAAACTTGCAAACTGATGCTTCAGAACGTGTCTAATTGCATTTATTTATTTTCAAATGTTAGTGGGTTTATTCAACCAGACCATTGACTTCAATCAACAAAGGTTACCTCAGTGCTGAATTCCCTGGAGTCAAACAGCAACAATTCCACTCCAGGCCACTGTTGGAGCTCCTGACACTCCACACCCTAATGGTTTGCCCATGGCAAAAAAAACGGCCCTGGTACCATTTCACCCTTAACTTCCTCACAGCCCTTCCTGTTCTCAACAATACAAGTTGAGTTTTATCACAGAGAATCTCCTTGTGGTCAGCAAAACATTCAATTAGTAATTCTTTCGCTTTTCCACAGTGAATTACCATGTACAATAGCAAAAAATGTGTTTAATCCTTCTAAATTCTACAAAGGCTTTAGGTTTTCACAGATTTGAGATACCAGCAATAGTTTCCTCATCTGATCACAGCAGCTCTCTCCTTCCTTGGGTATTTAACTCCAGCAGAAGAGTCAAAACCACTCCCATTTGATGGATGATTTTGTCATACACAGTCTGAGCCCTGGGCTCTCCTCCCCACTTGCAGCATGTCAGTACAGCCCAACCCTCCTGCCATTCCTTCCTCAAAGCAACAGGAGCCTCCAATGGCATCAAAGCCATGCAGCTGGATAAGGTTTTCCTGGGCTCTGCCACCTTTGATAATGGATATTCTCATTTCTGCTTCCCCCACTCAATTTTCTATCACTTTACATGTGTATTTAGGTGTATTTAAAAACCGAGATGTTTTACTTCACAAATGACTTAATAAATAAACATAACAAGATGGCTTGTGTGCATTCACCCTGAGAGAAAAACCACAGACTTTGGCATAAGGAGAAAATGAGAGAAAATCAGGAATAAGCCATCTTGGATTTGGTTAAAGAGTTCACAGTGCCTACAGCTGGATGTTATTTGAACAGCTTTTACTCCAGTCCTCAGCAATTATAACCACTTAGGAGTTTGATTATAATTTTCTTCTAGGAGTTCATGTTATCACTAGACCCAAGTCGATTCAGATCCTCCATCAGCATCAGGACACTAGAAATCAGGCATCATTATCATCTCTCTTCCATTTGAGAGAAAAAGAAAAAAAGTCACCAATGAGCTTTTTGAGTTGTCAAATCATGGCCTTCATTAAAGCCCACTTGGGCTCATCAGGGAGCTCTGGGGTTATTTTAACCCTTATTCCTCTGGATGCCACTCACACCTGCCAGGGGAAGTTTCAAGCAAATCTTTACAGAAGGGATTTTCTAAAAAACAAAATAAACCCCATACCTGAATAAGAAAAGCAAAAAGTAAGCATAGCACACTATGACTAGCTGGTTTTGTTCTGATGCATTCAAATATATTTTTTTTTCCCTTAAGAATTAACAGAAAAGATGTATTTGAAAAAAACTTCTAAAATTCATCCATCCATCATGCATGCTTTGTTTTCCTGTCATACTTCAAGTTGTTTATTTGCAGACTTTCAGTTGGATAATTTTCTTTTTTCATTCGTTTGTTGCCTCTACTACTCTTGATTAATTAGAAAAGAATCCAAGAAAGACATCACAGTGTGTTTCACTGCTCTTTCAAAGGCCTGTAAGAAAGACTGAAGCACTTTTAGAAAACATAAATGAGTAAATCATACACAATTATCTGGGTTTCAGATGATTTAATGATCAGTCGGGGTGACAAAAAAAAAAAAAATCACACTGGCATCTCAAGCAGCATTGGTAAAAGATGGGGGAATGAGATCTTTAGTTCTCAATTCATTTTCAAACCAGAAAAAAGGAATACCATCAGGATCCTAGAGATGTTCAGTATCTTGTGGGACATAAACAGACACATGGAAAAGGTAGGAAAAGACACACACCTGATCTGCAGAACAAACAACTGGCTTTTTGGAGTGCACAGACCAAATGAAAAGCAAAAGCTTATTTAAGATTAAACCAAAGGTGTCATCCAAAGTTTACAGGCCTGTAAAAATACACAGGTTTTCCCTCTTGCAGCTCATTTTCCTAGGTTCTGCCTCCTTACAAAAAGCTCTCCAAGGATATGTGCTTTTCTCCCGACTCCCTTTACTTTCTCCCAGTCGTGTCTCACAGTCTGGGTTTGAATGTATTGTCTGAGAAACAAACCTCACCGTCCTAAGTCCTCCACACCCCAAAGGGCCAGCTCTTGCTGTGCTGCCAGAAGCAGTGCCTGAGCACAGGCACCAAGCCCTGCCATCCCTGGGCAGGGGAGCCCCTGCCAGTGCACACCCCAAATGGGGCTGCACAGCATTTAAACCATCTAATGGAATGCTGGGAATGTTGCAGCTGGAAGCAGCTGGATTTGGTAGCCCCTTTGGAACAGCTGAACGCAGGAAAGGTAATCTGACATCAACTGTACTTTAGTGCTATAGAGTTGCAATTAAATACTCTGTTGGGAATTCATACCCAATTTATTTCATCCATGCAAATCCCTGTGTGTCCATACAGGGAGTCAGTGCAGAATAGCCAAGGTGATGAACACTTAGAACACAACCTACAGAGCAGTAACTTCTGTGTGTCAAAACACTCCCAGTGCTAACAGCTGGTTTGCTCACTTCTGGAAGCAATGCCAAGCTGGTGAAGTGTTTGCCAACTTGGGGCTCCAGATGTGAGTCTCAGAAACAACTCACACAGAGCATAAAACACAGAGGTTATAATGAGAGATCAGTGCCCTTCCTTAAAATTGTCATCTAACCCAGAATTACAGGCAAGCCATACAGACTAATCCCAGTACAGGGGTTTTCGCTCTTTAAGGTGTTTAAACATCTTGTGTTAACCTACTACTAAGGGATTTTTACATTAGTACCCCATGACATTTTAATAGAAAATAATAGCATCAAGCAAATACCTGTGTAACTGGGATTTAGAAAGCACAAATATTTGTGCAATGTTCGAGTTCAAACATTTTGTGAATTCTGAAATTGCTTCAGTAGAAGTCAGACTGTAATAGAAAAAGTTTTATTCATCTGACTGTTGTTCTAAAATAAGACTGAATATCTTGTAGAAAATATTTGTACTCCTACCATACGTATTATTTCAGGAAGAGAAGCTGATAAATGCTTGAGTCGTTATCCAGAGAAAAGCACAAGAACTCATTTTCTCCATAAACAGTTGATCAAAAACCTAAAGCAATGCCAGCAACAGGAAGAGTCTGTATTCCCATAGACACATTTTTCTTTGTGAAGTATCTACTGAAGACCTTTATAGTTTATCGTTGCACAGAAAATTCAAAGAGAACTCAGAAGTCTGGAGCAATTCTGTGATAAGAACATGTGCTGAACTGACTCACTGGTGACATCAGGATGAAAAAATAACCAGTTCCTATAAGAACATTCTTGAACTCACAGCACAATAAGAATAGACTAAGGAAGCATTAAAAAACCAACAGTGTTACCAGTGGAGGAGAAAAAAAGAAAGAGAAAAGATGGTATTAACAGAAAATCTAGAGTGGAAAAAAATGAACAAGTTTCCTTGCTTTGATAGCTGTTAAAAATACATCAATACTTCTAAACTCAATCCATACAAACATCAAGGCAGAAAAAGTTTTCTACTTACTCAACAACAGGAAAGGTCATTTACTGAGGCAAAAAGAAAATACCCTGCAAAATAAGCACTTGAGGAGACAGAATCATTCCTCTTTTGCTTGTCATCTAAGATGTAAACAAACTTTAAAAATCAATAAACTGTTCTCAAGTATGAACAAACTGAAACAGGATGTGGGTCCACAAGTCACCTGAGGAAATACTGAAAGAATGAGATTATATTTCTATTTTTCTTTTTTTCTGCAAACTTTGAGCATAGAACATCACATTGCATAAACTGTATGCTTTTCCCAGGTAATCTGTTCATTTTCAGTGATTACATAAAAGTTTTAAAATATTTTTTCCCCCAGCTTTTTCATTCATTCCCTTTGTGCACATGAAGCAACAACCTTGCTTTAGTCTTTCCACACTCCCCATCCAGCAATAAATTCTAATCCTTGAGGGATGGTGCTATTAGAGCTTGGTGTGATTGCTCTCCTCACAACGGAAGATGCAATCAGAGAAAGAATTTATGGATGTGTTTCTACAGGAATTTCTTTAGTAATTACTTGTGTAAACTATGTTTTTCTGTAATTGAAATTCTACAGTGTGCAGTTATTTATTAAAATACATAATTTATTATGGCATTTTACATCTTAATTTCATTACTTTCCTTCGATACAATGCTTTCACAGTCACATTTTTAATTCTTTTTATTGGTCAAGAGATACTGAAAGTTTTGGGGCAACTTATAAGCATTCAAACAGAAAAGCATGCTGTAAACAGAATACAAACAAAGCAGAGGGCATAGCAGGGTAGCTACTAATAGGAACAGAGACATAATCTTTTATCTCTCTAGAGGTAGAAAGTAGCCCATACGTAAAACAATGAAATATTCTCTTATATTTCCCTACTTTATGAAGCCATTCAGCTATAAAGAACACTTAAACATCCTAAATAGCATTCTTGCCCTCTAACAAGTATTTCCAATGGAACAGTAAAATGAATCACAATGTCTTTGGAGAAAAAATTAAAAGGAGGTCCTGAAGGACCCATTTCTTGGTTTTTCCCTAGCCCGAAAGCACACAAGACAGCCAGAAAGCTGGTGTTTTTCACACAAGCACTTTTCATGAGAAAATAATTTTTCTAGGTATTAAAAATCTTATCATAAGATTACTGCAAATTGGTCTGGAGAGGACAATGTCCCACAAGAAGGCTACAGAAAGCAGGTGAGCACAACTCTGGCAAATAGCCTGACAGTGGAGCAAGGAGCAGTTGGCTACTGGGAGGGAAAATTCAGGGGGAGAGGCAAGAGAGACTCAAAAGGAGGAAAAAAGCAAAGAGGAGATTAGTCTCCTAATGCTGTGTTTTCCAAGGGGCATTAAGGGAAGCCACCACCTTTCCAAGGGGGCTACGAGGAACCTGGAGAGGGTTTTGACAGGAGCATATAGTGATAGCATAAAGGAGAATGGTTTTAAACTGAAGAAAGACATGTTTAGCTTAGAAATTAGGAAGACATGCTTCCCTGGGAGGGTGGGGAGGCCCTGGCACAGGTTGCCCAGAGAAGCTGTGGCTGCCCCATTCCTGGAAGTGTTCAAGGCCAGGTAGGATCAGGCTTTGGGCAACCTGGTTTAGTGGAAGGTGTCCCTGCCCATGGCAGGGGGGTTTAGAACTGGATGGTCTCTAAGTTCAGTTCCAACCCAGGCCATTCTGTAACTCCATGAGAAGGGCAGAATGGAAACAGAGCCCCAACCCTGTGGAAGCAGCTGCTCAGCAGGACTGAGCCCCTGGTGTGTTGTGACACCGTTTGCATCACCAAAGCAAAGCAATGGCACATCAGCTGATGAGGAGAAAAGCAATTCCATCCCCTGCAGCCCCAGTACAGTGGGATCCTGCACTCCTCCAGCCTCCCAGATCTCCCACAGGCTCGTCCATCAAATCCCAAGAAAGGCTGTCAGAGCCCCATGCCTAGGGAGAGTTAGTTTGATTTTAGTGAGAGTAGACAACTGAGTTTAGGAGTGAATAATGTTGTGCTCGTAATAAGAAAAGAGCATCCTGAAGGTTATGTTTTCTAACATTCTGCAGTTGTAGGTCAGCTGAAAAGATTGCCAAGAGCAGCTGAAACCAGAGAGCATTGCTAGATTTTTGTGCAGCGTCCCTGACACTTAAGGGGGTAACTTTGAGACATTAAGTATTTAACAGACTCCGTTTATCTTTCCTGAAAAATAGTTTGAAGACATCTTTTAAGTACCACTTATGAAAATAGAAGCATATGTATTTGATAGTCTTTTTTATTTTCAGGTTTATATTTCTTTGATTCAAATCCTGACAACAGTGAGAAAGACTTAGCTAAAAGAGTATTACCTGCTGCCCAGAAAGAAAACCTTCCCCCACTTTCAATTGTAAATGACTTTCATAATTGCAACCGAGTCTCTCATTTTTTCTCTAACATGACCTACTCTGTGAAAATCAATATCTCATTATCCAAGCCATAAGGTGAAGCAATTCCAGATCAGACTGCACAGCAAGTGTGTCCTCCCTGCTTCTCTGGAATCAGACGAACGCAGTGAACCTTGATTCAGTGGGAGTTTTGCCAATTGACTTAATGTAGAGTTATTTAATAACACTGCGTGTTTCATTCAGGGGAGGCATAAATTTAAATAACCCAAATCATCTATAATGAAAATATCCTATTCAGTTGGCTTGTGTCACAATTATGGGGACTTTTTGCTTCTTTCCAATAACTGCTGGAATATGTTATTGCACAAATTATTTCAAAGCAAGCATTGCTTTAAGCTACAGCATCACCATCTACAATAAAGCTTTCCTTGGAAGGTGTTTTAAGAACATGAACCAATGGCAGACATACCACACATTTTGCTCCCTTCCCAAACATTTCAAACTCAACCTCATCTCCTTAGAGGTAATCAGAAGATGTGGCAATGGAAGCCAGCACTTCACACTCAGTTTACTTAATCTTTTACCTTGTGAACACAGAACAGAGCAGAACAAACATAGCCAAGGGAACTGAAGGCACTCCTGCAACCCTCACAGCCAAACTCCCACATCCAGCCTCTAAAGCTCCAAGGTCAAAGAGCAAATCATTTCATTTTACTAAACATTACTATGGGGTTTTGCCACATTTGTTTCCAAATGCTTTTTGTTTCATTGTACCACCCGTTTCCCAGCAGGCACCTGAAGTGATGGCAAAAGGTTCTGTGCTGAGATCATGTGCAAATATCAATAAATATTATTTTCCTTCAGCAGGAGGATATTATCCAAGCACTGCAATCACCTGATCACAGTTAGACTTGATCCTTTTAGATTTAACTATTTACCCCCTTGCCTGTACAGTCTTTATGCATATTTTTAGAACAGCAAAAAATGAGAAGAACTATAAACTCAGGGATTACATGAATACTCCTATTTGCTCAGGGAACACACATTTCCTTTTTACAATGGGATTTCTAAGAGGCTTTTAACAGACATTGGACCTTCATTCAGCATACAAAACAGGACCAAATGCACAGTCTAGTGCAGGATGTATAAACAATCCCACAGACCATATTTTTTAGTGAATGAGATGCCCAGGACAGGTTTGAAGAAGCCTAATCCCTGCCACAGTGAAGCTCTGCAAATATAGGGCACTATAGGGCACTAAGGCAAGAGCTAAATACAACAGACAGAATGGGCAACACAGAAAACCAGGGCTGCAAAACTGCACAAATTAAACAGAAGCGAGAATACTGTCTTCATTTAGGAAGGAAGCAGAACCATGAAATAAAAGTATTAGTGAATAATCTCAGTACTTTCCTTTTTTTGTTTTCAGCAAGAAGGCAAAATCAGCACCAAGTGGGGAGAGAGAACAACTCAGTACATTGTATCGAGCCATTTCACCACTAAACCCCCAGTGCAGCCTGATTGTATCCATGAAATGTGTGCTATTGATACTTGAAGACTCCTGTAAAATTAACTTGACCTTGAAAGTACCTCAGTGTTGGTCTTCACCCGTGTGCCAGCAAAATTACAGTTTGTAAGACACTTCCTCGTTACAATGATGGCCAGAGGGCAGGCACAGAGCAAGCACTCTCAGTGCACCCAAAAGAGCCCTCATATTTATGGACTGTCAACCTAACACCTTTCCAGAATCCAAAGCTGTTTTAAAAGAGAGTCTTAAGCAACTCTTTCTGAAAGGGCAAGGTGAAAAACTAGGACTGTATTTTTCTACAGGCCTCTCCTGTGCCTCTCTTTTTAGAGCTCTTCCCATGTCCACAGCTCAGAGCCACGTTCCTCTCCAGACAGGGTACTGAAGTGAAGAATTGGTATGTTCTGCATGCTCACCCCATCCTGGGAAGTAACGATGTACAATTAAGACAGGAAATTGAGTTCTCACAAGATATGTCCTCTAAATTGCTTGAGAAGGTTAAAACAGTGTCTAAAGAGAAAATAACAGGAATGTTTTCTACCTCAACATAATCCATAACACAAAGTTTCTGTGTGTTCAAAGATGTCATTCAGGGCATTAAAGCACTAATGTGATTAACTGATGCCATTAAACAAGTACAATTAGTCCACAGAGCAGTGACATCTGCCCATATTGTCATGTTTAGCAAACAGGTTGAACCCACCATCACACAAACCAGAAGTGGCATTTATTGGTACTTGGTTCTTTTATTCCTCGAGTTTATAACAGAGAATATTGGACAATACCTGGGGTGTTTTTTGAACTCACTGGAGTTTATTTCAAAAGCTTGTTTACCTAAACATCAAACTTCAAATTTCCCTAAAACTGCGAAAACACGAAGGAAATTTAATCAGAACCATAGCGGCTGCAGCTCTTCTAAAAACCTTTCTAATTATCTTTATATCAGGTTTTTCTGCTGCTAAATTATTTCCCCCTGGATGGAACAGGAAGACAGCTTAAACCAAGTTGTGGTTTGAGAGTTAATCTACAAACAAAAATCAGTATCACAATGGACTCCATGACTGCTGCTTGCCTACAAGTGTAGGTAGAATCTAATTTGAAGACTTGTTGTTTTGATTCCTTTAGTTCTTCAGGAACACTTCAGGAAGAAAAGAGCAAGGTGGTGTAGAAAGGAGCAAATTCACTAGCTGACCACAAAGAAAAGAAAAGAAAAGAAATCCAAAGGAAAATAGGCAGATTTCTTTAAAAAGGTGGAAAGTTAAATATACTGTAATGTACTTATTCAGAGTCAGACTGATAAGTCTTCGTGTATCAGGTCTGGGGCAGCTTCCTCTCACATCCCACTTTTCAAGTGTATTGGACCTGTTCTGCCCTGTCAAGTGAGGTGATTCTCCATGGACTGTGCTTGACATGTTTGGAGCCAGGAACCTTTCACCATGTGACCTGAATTCAAAGATAACCCTCTCCATAAATACTGATAATGAAGTGTTCTTTAGAATAAAAAAAATGATCTCAACGTTCCAAACTTAAACTGTCTTCTCATTTTGGTGCAGAGCTTCTGCCTCCAATGTATGAACATTCCTGTATGAACTCTGACTATTGCTTTGAAAACTCTGTATATCCATCTGCTTTCCTTCTCTCCGTTCTTCCTGTAGAGATAAACAACAACTCGGGTGTCAAACCCCATAGACTCAAATGAGCAAGGGACAGCAGTTGGTTAATGGGAATTTCCCATAAGTAACCAGTCTAGGAGTAGCACATGGAGACAGATGCACAAACCCACAGTCACTCCCAGAAAACTCATCTGATCTAAGTGTCCCCTCCCAGCTGCCTGTGCCCCCCATCTCCTCACTGGTGAGGCTGTATGAGAACTGAAAGGCTTTGATGTGGTGTAAGCCCTGCTCAGCGACAATCAGTGTGCTACCAACACTCTTCTCATCCTAAATCCAAACACAGCACTCTCTGGCTGCTAGGAAGACAATTAACTATCCCAGTCAAAGCCAGGACACATGTTGATCTCCAGTTCAGTCCTCAGGAAGACACACACACCCCCCTGTGTCAGAGCAGCAGCACAGCCAGGGTGGTACAAGAGCTCACAAGGCCTTCCCTTTCAATGTTATTTTATCATCTTTTTATGTAGCAAGAGAAATGAACCAGTGTGCCACAATATTATTAAACTAAGCAACTTAAACCTGACAAGTTCAAGGCCCTTGAACAACATCAGACTATAACCAGTGTAACTCTGAGAGGAAAGATTCCTCTCAGCATCTCCAAAGTGGAGAAGAAAACCCACAAATATCCCCAGCTCCACTTTAGTCTCTGCAGGTTATTCTGCTTCTGGAGCAACTGGAGATATAAAGGCCTGTGCAGCCCCTATCTGGATACCCACAAATGCTGACAATCGAAGGGGAAGGAGAAACAGGTCAGAATGTTTTCTTTTGTAACTGAAAGAATTCTTTTCATGTAGACCTCAAAGCTATTAAAAAAAAAATTGGAGAATGAAGATTTAATCTGACTTTCAGGCAAAGCTGTAGCTACAGTTTATACCACTTGTACCTGCAAGGTGTGAATTTAGCAAGGAATGTAAGTCTTGCTTCTGTATAGGGGCACGGATTAGAATGAGAATTAACACAATCTCCAGTTATCATCTATAAAATGTCATATTGAAAATTAAATCCAGATTTTTCCCAAAGATTACAGAACATTAATTACTATCAGGCACTACTTGCTTTATAAAAACACCCCACAAACAAACCAGAATAAACTGTCAGTAATACTTTCGGACTCATTGGTACCAAGAATCACAAAAAAAAAGCTATTACTGTGGTCACTGCCACGTTCTTTTCTTGTGCAACCTAGAAAATAATTCCCAGGTTGAACACCTCTAAAGTAATCCAGTTTGGTTTCAGACTTAAAATTGAAGCTTCATTTTCTCTAACAAAGATTGAAAATTGCTTCCTCCTGCATATTTCTAGGAGTCTCAAGATGAAAGTTCCCTATCCACCACACTTTTTATCATTATGCTTTTTCAGCACACTGAGAATCTCTGTTTCAGTTTGCCCCCTTGTTTATTGCTGAGCAAACCCCAGCACTGCACACGCTGTAAATCTCTGATCCCAAACCTCCCTCTTGGCCCGGTGCTGCTCCAGATGATGTATGAGCAAAAAGGTCAGGCACAAATGTTCACACACAGCAAATTCCAGGCCATAACTCAGATCCATTCCAACCCCTGAACAACAACTCCAAGGGAAATCACCTGACAGGGAACCTGTGCCCTCCCAAAACATGAGCTCTCACCACAGACCACATATTTCAGGTGTCAGTGAATATTTCATACATTTGTTAGAGCCCACAGCTCCCCAGAACCCATGGCTTAATATCTCTGCTTCAGAAAACTACAGTTTTGAATCTCAAGTTGTGACTAAAGCTGTCCAAAGAGTGGGCAAAGGCCAGTTTGTACTTGGCAGTGAGGCAGTGTCTGGGAGCACTGACTGCTGTCAGCTGTTGGTCTGCCTCTGATAATAGGGGGGTGATGTGAAGATTGAAGTTTATACAATGCTTAGAAGGAAGGTGGAAGAAAAGGGGAAAATGCAATTACACTCAGTTCAAGCCCACTACATCCACACCATTACTGAGGGCCCCTGAAATGCCAGTGTGCTATGACACTCTGTGAAACAGTCTCACTTATGAACTGATGCAAGAAGGTAAAAGCTGGTACAACTTCAGGTAATGCTCATTGAATGATGCATTTGCCTTCATAACCTCACAGAATGGAGAGATACAGATTTGCTCTGAATGGGATGGCAAAGTATTTGATTAATGTTAACAGTGAAACAAACTATTTCTGCCATGCTCACCTGCACCTAGAACACACCTGCTGGCAGGATATATTATTTCTTACATTTCAACAGTTTTTAAGTCAAATCCATATAGTTTCAATGCTAGAATTATTTCAGAACTATTTTGTAAAACATTTCAAACAGGACACTTCTGCCAAGTGGAATTTTCCTCTGCTTTTGTTTCATTGAAAGCCCCCAAACAGAGTGTAGAGCAATGTGTATTCTCAGCTAACTTCAAGCAGAATTAATGCCAATTCTTCATTCTGCCATCACCATGAATAAATTATCAGTCTTCATAACTATGCAAATCTATTTCAGCTCATTAGCTTAGTTTGAGAACACTATTAATAATAAAATTTTTCATAAAAAATAAATAGAAATAAAATCTATTAGATACCAGTTAAAAATTTGGATACAGAATCCAGTGGGATATATCCTTCTGCTCAGTATCTAAATTCCCATTAATGCTAAGGGTATTTAATATTAATAATTCTGAGTAAGTATGGAAAAAAATCAGGTAAGCTTGAGGAGGTTTAAGGAAGTTTTAAAACTCTGGTGAATTAGATGTAGGAATTGGTAGTTGACTACTTTCAGTTAGTATTTCTTTCATGTTTAGTTTGCAATTTTGCAACCCCACCCTTCCACATTAGATTTCTGGCAAAAGGATGTACAGTGTTTTATACACCTCAGGGCTGTAAACCCAAAGTGAGACAGGGATTAGGTGTTTAAATAATGAATCTTACATTTCTGCAGGTTTGGTTTGGGACTGGAAAGGTTGTCTCAGTCTTGGATCAAGTGCTCCAAAAGGTCACTGTATCAGCCACCACCCCTGTCACAAGTAACTGGGGTAAGTTTTATTGGCAACTACCAAGAAAGGCATAACTGGACTTTACACTGTAAACATAACCACTGTGATTTAGTAATATATTCCAAGATTTCACATTTTTCTAAGACTGTCTTGGAGCAGCACTTAGATTTAGCATGGAAGTTCCTGCTAGACTTGAACACAGAAAGAGATGGGTCAGTTTTCATCTTTCTGTATTTGGAGAAGAATGTAAATGTAGATGTCTAATGTGAAACAACACTGCCCATGTCAAATGTGACATCTGCTTTTCAATTTTCCCATCTCTATTTCACAGCTATTAGTTTCTAAACTATAGGATTAGACTTTTGATAGTAGTTCAAATGTTTAACCTTGTTATAAGACTCCCTGGGACAGTCCTAAGGATTAACCCCACATGGAGGCTGGGATGTTATCCTCTCCTGTGCTTTATACACATAGTATGAAAGAACTTCTGAGTGAAAAACATTAATCCCCTTTCTTAGCCTTCAGTACTCTGAGCACAGCAAAGAAATGAGTGCCTGGGGAGGGATGTGTCATATCAAACACACACAAAGATCTGCTTGGTTTGACTCACCCTTCGTGATGTCACTGTTTTCAGCCTACACACTTCAAGCAGAGCTACATCAGAGCTCTTTTATAGGTGCATGAACTACATTTCTGATGAGCTAAGCAGTAAGAATGGTTTGGAGTGATGCAGGGACAGGTTTCTACTTATAAACTTATGTACAACTGTGATTCCATCTGGGAGTTTCACAGATGGTGAATAGGAGAACAGGGCACGAATATAAACATATTCTATTTGAAATGGCAACACCTTGGCATGGGTTTAGGTTCTTTTAAATGCAGAAAGCAATTTACCATAACACTGTTGCATCTTTTATGATGACTTTTACACTCAGCTTTCCATCAGCCATCCAGCACGTTTCAGACACTCACCTGAAGTCACAGGATTGCTCAGAAAGTTCCTTGTAGCTAAGCATAATTTATATTCTGCAGAAAAATTAAAGTGAGTTACTTTTTGTTATGCTAATGTCAGACAACATCTCAAATATAAAATATTAACAATTTCAAAACAACCAAGCAACTCACACCAAATCCAGGTGGGTGTGACAGCTGCCATAATAAATAAATGAGTTGGCTTTCTGCAAAATGCCTTAGGGAGTTCAATGTACAGTTTATACACGATGGGTTTGGGGTTTGCTGCACAATTCCATGCTTGGTTAGAGATGATCAGATGTTTAGTCTGTGGTGCTACAAAATCTCTGCAAAGAAATTCATTACTTGTCATCTGCAGAGGTTCCTTTCTTTTCCTCCACGGCCTTTTATTTGGCCCTCTAATTTTTCCCAGTGCTCTCCCTCTTCCATGCTTGATTTCAAAGGACAAAGTGTGACTTGAGCAGCAGAAATTAGTCATGCAGCTCAACTGGAGGACACAGTAGAATTATAAGGATTTCTCGTCTTCCTTTCCATTTGCAAACTGCCCGTCATAGACTGAATCAGCAAGACTTGACAGCTCTCAGCGTAATTTTTTTTCTACTACAGGATTCTGTTCCAAAAATTCTTCATCCCACTGAATGAGACACACAGCTTGCCTAAGCTGACAACTAGGAAGTCTAGTGTTCAGGCAGATCACACATTTTAACTCCAGCCTGCAATGACCAGTTTCAAAGAGTGCCCCACTGACCCCACCTGGGACTAACGCTGCCTTCGGGTGCGAGGACACCAGGCTTGCCTCGTGCTAGTGAGTCGAAGGCATTTCAGGTTCTTTTTCCCCACACATTTCAAAATGAATGCACCAAACCTACCAGCCTCATTCTTCCAACATTATCTGGCATTTTATGAAGTCACCAAGGCCACTGAAAGACGCCCTCAGGCTTCTCAACTTTAGTTTCTTGCTTTTGATCAAGAACACCACAGAGACGATGTTCAGCCAAGATATAGTATTAACCCAACATTATTTGCCTTCTTCTGCCCTTCTTATATATTTTTCTATTTAGTCAGTCACTTACTCTACATAGTTCTTCAGGAATACAAAAGGACAACTGAAAGTTTCTGTTCTCACTGTTCATCTGACTCTTTCTACTATCAGTTTCTAACACCTCACCCACATATGCACTCCTATCCCCTTTAAAAAGAGTATTTAAAGTGTCCCACTTGGCTAAAGATGGTCTGTATCTTCTGCAACATCATGCATCACTATGAAAGAGTTCATCTTCACATGATGGCCAAGCTTCTATTTCAGCAGCACAGCCTAGACTGAGGCAGATGGAGTGATGGCTGTGTCTCTCAGAGCACCCATTCCCTGTGGACACAGGGAAAACCAGCCTCAGAGGAGCTGGGCTGCTTGGGAACAGTGCAGGTGAAGCTGATTCCCATTACAAAAGATATTGCAGCAAACCTGATAGGAAAGTCATGAAAATCTCATACTGCAGGGACAAGACAGTGCAAATATCAAGATGGGTACACTGTTGTACTTGTAAGACAAATAGACGAAAATTAGCTTTCCATGATAAACTGTGGAGAAAGGAAGATATCATTGCTAAGAGGGCTGAGAGCACACTGTACATGAGCATCTACTGTTTTACCAGCTAAGACATCCTAATTAGATTTCTCACAGGAGAACAGCAGTAAACCTTTTATGTTATAGCACCTGGCTTAATTTATTGTTGACATTTTAAACCCTAATGCATTTTTACATATAAGCACAGATGGTGCTCAGATAAACCCTCTCCCCATGGCCCAGACTAAGAACCAGTTATGCTCCATTCAACCCACAGATCCAGGATAAACAAAATTCAGGAGGTTTGCACATGCCCTGGCATGCCAGGGAGGAGACAAAAACCTGGAAGTTAATGGGAGCCATGAGCTAAATGAGAAAGCTGTTTCTGGGCTTCAGCATTGGTCACTGGCAGAAGCACTAACAAATCTGGTAGTGAATATGAACTGAGGAACTGTTGGCTGCTGCTCTGGCATAAGTCAGTGGCAGGATGTTGGTGGGCTGAGGCATAAGAATAATATCTCACTTGGGCTGATGAGCACAGCCACCAGGCAGCACTACAGTTTTCAGTAATTAGGGGCAGAAAGAAGAATAAAACCTCCAATATCTCCCTAAAACCAGTACCCTATCCCAGTGAATTCACATTCACTTCACAGATCTGAGCTCTTTAAAACAATTACTACAACTAGGCACGTACCAACTTTTAACTGAAACTCCCTATACTCATAACCTGCTGACCTCGCTAAACTAAGCAAGGTTTGAGGTTGCAAGCCAAACTTTTGCTCAAAGCACAGGGACATGCTAATGGTTTGGCAGTTCCAAAGTGCTATTTGTTTCCCAACACTTGACAAACTCCACCCACTGCAAAGTCATGTCTGGAGTAAACTACAGGGAGTCAGAGCACCTGCAAAGGCAGGCTAGCATACCTTTCCAGATGCTAACGGGACTAGGGGGATTTTTACAAGTTTCTTTATAACAGAAGACCTTGTTTTGTGTTGCTATTTCCAGATAACTTGCTGGGTAACATGGCCAGGAGCAGCCCAGGAGAGTCTGCAAAATGCAAAGTGAGCTGCTCTTCAAGAACTAAATTGTGTGAATGTGAGCTGCCTCATCTGGAAAGGAATGCTACAGAGACAGCAGTTCACAGCCCGGCCTTTCAGAGTGCCAGTAGCCTAAAGCAGTTGGTGAAGACCAGCAACATTATTGATTAGCTTCGTGGTATATATTCCAGTGCAACTTTCCAGGAGAGAGTTTTCCCCAAATCTGTGCTGGTGATTCAGCCCTTCCTCGTGTGTCACTGACCTCGCTGAGCTCTCCCTCCCCACGCAGGCACATCCAGGCAGCTGCAGAGCCGGCAAAGCTCCTGCACGGCCTCTCTCCAGCACTGCTGCCCGGGCACTGCTGACCTTCCCAGCGCCTGTCTTACCGGGAACCACTCACAAGTGGCAAGATCTGTTTGTTTCAATTTTTCTACTCTATTTGTCCACAAATATCTGCCTCACTGACCCATCCACTTACCACAGCCCACACCCGTGTCTTTGCACTGCTTTGCACCTGTCTACAGCAGAGCAGTCCCAGCCACAGAAGGCAGAATGAACAGAGATCCCCCTCCTCCAAATCACTGCTCCTTCCTCAGCTCCTTTCACGAGACAGCGCTGCTTTCCTTCACACTGATGTTTAATATTGCAGGAAATGTTAGATAAAATTATTTTCTTTCTAATTCAAACTAAGATATTTTTATTATGGCATAACTTCGTATGGCACTTTAATTTCCAAAGTATGCAGACACACAGACCTTCACGTTCAAGGGTTTGGGAGCAAAACAACCAAGTACATAAATAACATTATTTAAACCTGTCTTGTTTCTGCTCTCTGTCTGCAAAATCAGTAACTGATACACTTTATGCAGTTACCTTACAGTGGAAATAGATGATGTTTCTAAAAGCCTTTACAAATGAAAGGTGTTACAAAACAGTTCTGCATTATTTGGCTCCAAAGCTGTTTCAGCCAGTCCTGCTGTGAGGCTTCTTACAGAAGGCATTTTCCTGAGTACTCAGAAAGAACATTTCTCACTTTCAAAATCGGTCAAGGTCCTCAGCTGACAAACCCAGATTCATACGTGCTGCTGAGGATGGGGTAATGTTTGCACACATACTTTTTAACAGCTTCAATGAATACACCTCCACTAAATTAAGGGTGCTTTTATCTTTTATGTTGTTTTAGTTGGTTCCAAGAGCCAAACGTAACATGTTCCTTCTCTTAACTCCAAATTCCATTCACAAGTTCTGAGAACAGATACAGGTGGTTACTCAGAAAATTTTAGATACTCAGATTATTAAATTTCCCTGCAACCATTTTGGCAACAGTAAAATGTACACATGAACCAAGAAACCCATCAAATTCAGAAAGTTTTCATTTGTTTAAATTATGAATAAATACTTTTTCTTTATTCACTGTTATCAAGACAAAACCAGATGACACTTTTTGAGAACGAAATTTTAGATATTCTAAAACAAAAACCAAAACCACAATCCCAAACACAAAAAAATTCAAACAATCCAAACAAACCAACAAAACCAAAAACCATCTGAGAAGGAAAACTTGAAAATTTTAATCATGTATAATAACCTCATTTGCATATTTGCACATGAGAGGACATGAATATGCAACTACAGAAGCTCCTGAAAATAAGAACTGCTCAATAACAAACTACATTTATTTAACACACTTACTACCCTTTGTGTTGCTTTATTTGTTAAGAAAATAAGCTCACTAATGAAGGTCACAATAAATGCCTCCAACTTAATCCACTAAACTGTGATCAGAGGAATAAACAGCCTTCACTGACACCTGTTTCTGATGCAAGATTCAGTTGCTTATGCTTTTAAATATATATATTTGATTTACTTTAGATTCAATTTAAACAGTGCCATCTTTTCCTTATGTGTTCAACAATGCAAAAGCCAGCTTTACCACTAAGCAACCGAGCAGATGTTTGGAGAAAACAGAAGGCTTGGAGAGGCAGGAGGAGGAACAACCTTCCCCCTCTCTCCTTGTCCTCCATTTCACATGGCTTATGGCAGCAGCACCGGCTGTCCTTTACCTTGCCATGTGTTCAAAGGAGGTGAGTGTCACTCCACCAGGAGTTACCTGGACTTGCAGCAATGAGAGCTCTCTTCCAGGCAGCCCCAATGCAAGAGCTGCTCCTGTCAGAACTGCTCACACAGCGGCAGCAGAGCCAAGTGAGTCACCACCTCTGACAGGCAACGTCCTGAGGAACAGCTTCAACCTGCAGAGCCAGGAGTTGGCCAAATCAACCAGTGCTGCTATTCAAGGCTCTATCTCCTGTCTTCTATTTTTCATAGGAATGTTTTCCTTGCAAAATCATGTGGCCTAGGAGTACAGCATAAAGACTTACAGGTGAATATTCCCTGTTATGAACTGATGATTTTAAAACAACCAGGGCAATTCCATACTGAATAAGGAAGAAGTCAGTTGTTTTCCTACTATAATTTTTTTGCTATAGCCGCCTAGGATCTGCATCCCTTTCCTCGAGGAATATTTTGCATTTATTTGCATGAATTCCAAGTTGCCTTTCACTGGGTCACTAGATCGTTAAACTCTATAGTCACCCCCACTCCCAGTCGGACCACAGCTCAGTTCTTGGTCACCTTCCTGACCCTCAGCCCCAGCGGTGACGCTGCACAGCACTGTGCACAGCTTCTGGAACCACTAGAGTGCACCACAGCTCATTCCCAGCACTCCTCTTCCCCAAGGATTTCAAAAGTGAGCACTTGACTGGATGAAACTTTTGGCAGAGGCAGTTTATGGTAAACCCCCCTCTCTGTGTACAAGCTCATTCTTCCCCATGTGCCTCCCTCAGGCTCAGAAGAGTTTTTTGAGACTTTCAGTCTCCACTGAGCAAGACCCCAAGCAACCAAATCTCATTTTAAAGTTCGTCCTGCTCTGCTTTAAGCATGGGTTGGACTTAATTCTTTCAAGCCCATGCTATTCCATGCAATGAACAAATCCTCTTTAGATAGCAGGGGAGAGGTCAAGAATCCACTTTAAATGAGACAAGAGCTGACAGCGTGTGCAGAGAGAGGGGATTGCCTGCCTGGCAGCCCACACCCTGCCTGGTGGCAGACTCCACAGCCACCCCTGGCAGGGAGGCAGCCAGGACTGTGCTGTGCCACTGGCAGGCACTGCCTGCCCTCCCCGGGCAAACAGGTCACCCAGGCCAGCCCCAAGGCTTTCAGGGACCCCCAAAGATAATATACTTAAAGTATATGGATTTTCAGTGTGACTTTTCTTTCCAATTTAATGGCCAACTGAGAAATTGAAATGTTTTTAAACACAAGCATCACTAGAGAAAACTAACTATCTTAAGTATTTGACAGCTTTCTCTTAAAAAATAAATGCATTCATGAATACAGCCAGCATTCAAGGTTGGATAGGAAGAGGTATTTCAGCTGTGATTGCCAATGGTGCAACAAGTCCCTAAGAAACCTTGTTTAATACCTTTGATCAATTCCTTTTGCTTAATGGTTGTGCAGAGACTCATCGGCCTGCCTTTCCTGGCAAGAGAATTTGACTTTTGAGTGTGAGGCTGAAGACATTCAAAGTTCACTACCTCTCTCATTTCTCCACTGGCAATTAACAGCTAGTGGTTATATACTATGCAGTTTGGTGCCAACATTTGCAGAGTCTAATGTTATCTAGCAACAGGAATGAGGTCAGGAAACTAGTTCAGACACATTACTTTCTAGTGTCTTCTTGATCCTTAAACTTACTGATGCCAATTAGCGAAGTACTAATGAACCTCTACCCGTATTGAATGGTTGCTGCAATTCAATTGCAAACCAAGCCATTTCCTATCCTAACTCTCTAAGAAAAAGTGAATTGGATCATGATATGCATTCTAGTTAATGAGGAGTATTTAATGCAAATCTTCCTGCAGGGTGCTCAAGTGGGTCACAACCAGATAATTGCACTGACACTTCATTGCAGCCAATCTTTAGAGTATTGATGGGCTGGTTTATAACAGTTGCTGTACACACAGCTCGTGGTAGTGAGTGCTCCACTTCTCACTGCACACCACAGTCCTGCATACTGATGATTGACTGCCAGCAGCCTTGTGTGACTGTAGTCTCTCTATTTGGTACTACTGAACTCAAAAATCAAACTGCAGGGAAGATTTTCAGCAGTATTAGTGTCTGCTTTCATAGAATCTTAGTACCTTTCAGGTTGCAAGCTACCTCTGGAAATTGTCTGGTCTAACCCACCTTTTTAATAACAAAACTTCACAAAAGATGTTAACAGCAGACAGACTAGGAAAATTCAAATAATGGAAGACATTTACATATTTAATCATAATATCTATTTTACATGGCCCTAGTTATCTGACACAAAACCCAATGTTTCCTTTTCATCATAACACAGGGCTCTGTTCACACATTATTGAAATGCACTTCTCTGCCTGGTGCACATAGGGATGACCCTGGTAACACTGAAGGGCTGAACTCCTCTTTCAACCTGATCATAATTTAACTAGAACTATTAAAAATATATCACATTAGATGGAGAACTGAGAATGCTGCCCCTTTGCTGATGTCACAGAACAGTGACTTTCACTCCCACTTCCCTTCCCTGATGTGTCAGTTTATTAATTGCTGTAAAAAATAAGAAGCAATTACCATGAAGCTCAAAAAGGTTTAGCAGGCACTGGCAGTGAAAGGTTACAGGAGAGGGACTGTACAGTGTTCCAGAGAAACTCATTAGGTAAATGCAAGAATCTTGGTGCCACTTTGAGACATCCAAACAAAGCTTTGAATCGAAGGACTCCCCTTAGAGATCACTGAAGGTTAAAGATGGGAATCTGCTAAAGAATAGATAAAACCTTACCCAGATTAGAAAATGACAAGCACTGTAGATCCAGGGCTGTCATCAGGAATCTTGATAATTCAGAATTCAAAAAGTCAATTGATAAGATTACAATAAAATAATAATTTCCAAACTGCTCCATTGGGTGATAGTCCCATTGTAAGAAACGAGACCCCAGGACATGTAAGACTCTGCCTGGGAGTCTGTGTTAGAGAATTTCTAATTTGATCTTTTATCAATTTTGTTTTGCCTAACCTTAGTGTACAACATAACTTGATCTAAATTCTCCTGGATCCAAAGAGTTTCTCCCTGAACAGGCTGTATAGGCCTCAAAAAAGCCATACCAGATCCTGCTCAGCATCCAAGAACTTCCTTTGGGATCCAATACAGGACTGTGGTAAGAACTTCTCAAAATCCCCACAACATACCACTAATAGAGCAACTAATTAGGGATGTTATCCAGGATCAGGAAAGTCTGGATGTCCAGCTGTTCAGTGATACACACAAGGACATTTCATACAGTTCCATACAATGCTAAATTACAGCACTGTCTGTTCACCTTGTTATTTTGATGTCAAGTGTGATGGGGCAAACCCAGAAGAAAGAATATAATAACTTTGGTATGAATGGAACTGAACACTTACAGAGAAGTGCTGAAAACAACCTGGCAATCTCTGCAGGTTTCCTGTTTCTCATTTGATTGGCTTCAGCAACCACAAGGTGAAAACATTATTTCAAATTAAGAACACATTATGAGTTCCAGAGTTGCAGTTAATTCAGACCAAGACACAGTAACAACTTGCCTAGATAATGAAATCAATTTTCAGGGTCATTCTGCTGGATGAATGAGAGCAACAATCCCTTAAAAGCACTTGGAAGTGCACTTAGTGGTAGATGAGGCACAAAACACTTTGAGATCATGCCTCATTCAGCATATAAAGCATTAGCAGAGTATCAAACATCTTTCCTGATCATTCTGGGATCTGGTTTAGTCTAAGGATGGAGTGATTACTCCAACAGCAAAGTTAAACACCCATCATGATGCCTCCCCACTTCTGCAAGGCACAGCAAGCAGGTTTCAGGGGTTCATTTGCTGATGATTTTTGGAGTTGTTTCCTGGACAACTGCATCAAGCCCAGTAGATGGGCATG
The DNA here is from genome assembly GCF_001715985.3 of Manacus vitellinus. Lineage (NCBI taxonomy): Eukaryota > Metazoa > Chordata > Aves > Passeriformes > Pipridae > Manacus > Manacus vitellinus. The sequence goes on from NW_021938949.1 coordinate 12,769,346, forward strand.
CTGATGAGTACAGGGGAATATTGCCACTCTTTTCCTGCCTGAAGGAGGCACTGGGAGGAGATGGCCGTGTCAGAAGAATATTGAGTGCCAAAGACAACCTTCGGGCTCACGGATTGCATGGGGAGGAGCAGCAGAGAGCACATGAGCACCAGGAGCTGTATCCCACCCTTTCCCTACATCAGCCCCCAGCCCAGAAGTCCCAGTCAGAAGCAGCACTGTGGCTTCCCCCAGGCTCTCCTGCTTCCTGCCCTTGCTGACATTTCTCCAGGACTATTGCTCTCCTCAGTCTCCTCTTCTGAGCTGGTCTCCCACTCTGCAAGTCCCTCACAACACAGTCCTGGGGGGGATTCTGTTCTTCACTTTAAGAAACACTAAATGAAAATATCTCATTCTGGATGAAGATAGTGGGAGAAGAATGAACTGTGGAACAGATGAAGAGTTTCTCCTCCAGAGTTCAATTTGCCTGGATTTAATTCAGGAAACACTCAGTAAAGCAAAAAGATGGTGTGTGGGTGTGCACACATAGTATTACACCTCCTCTTGAGGAGGTTCAAATCTGGGAAAAAACACAGCAGTTGCTCAATGAAGACATCTTTAGGCTCAGTTGACCTCAGATTAATAATATGCTTTGATAGCAATTCAGTTCCCATTAAAACATACTGCACTTTTCAGTCCCAGTCACCACATTTTCCTTATATAATTTATACTTTCCTGATATATTTATAAATACATTAAACATTTAATTCAACTACACACAGGGGTGTTTATTCATGATACCCTTTTGTATCAGGAGATACGAAAGAAATTATCAAGACATAATTTCTATTGTTTGACAGAGTGAACTGAATAAAGGAACTTCTGAGCCAGCAGAAGTTTCATAGTCATCCCTGGGATAGTGTAATTGAAATTACAGAAGACAATGCAGACACATTGAATAACTATTTAGGACAGGTTCAGGTTTTGGGTTTTGTTTTGTGGTGGTTTTGGTTTTTTGTGGTTTGGTGTTTTTGGGGTTTGTTATCTACTTTTAATCTTTTTATAAAATAAAGCCTCATATAAACACATACATGTTTCCCATTTAAATCATGATGGAAATAATTGTTTTCAACTAGGCAGAATACAAGAGCTCCTGACTAAAATAGGAAAGAACAAGGATAGCCTGGTTCAGTCAAGAAGTTGCCTGCAGACCTCCCCCAAACTTCCTCATATTTTTTGAAAAGAAAAAGTGACTTAAAGAGAAATTATCATGGGCCTGATACTGAAAAACACAGAACAATTTCTTCCCATTCCACTATAAAAATCTATACCCCTAGTTGGTTATTCTGAGAACAAGAACAAAGAGCTTCTTTGAACAGGAGGAAGGACACAGTTCTACAGCAATAGCTACTACCTTTTTTTTCCAGCTAATGAAAAGCATGTAAAAACATTCAGAAGTAAATAAAGGAATCACTTCAAAAAACTTTTGCCATTTCAGATGAAAATATTATCATATTCTCCAATTACTTTGTTTGCATCAATTCTGCCCTGCTGATTTCTGCACCTTTCCCAGAATCACAGAATCAACTGGGTTGGAAAAGACCTCTGAGATCATTGAGTCCAACGTGTGACCCAACACCACCTTGTCAACCAGACCACAGCACCAAGTGCCACATCTTGTCCTCCCTTAAACACCTCCAGGGACAGTGACTCCCCCACCTCCCTGGGCAGCCCATTCCAAAGTTTAACAACCCTTTCTGTGAAGAATTTCCTCCTCATGTCCAACCTAAACTGACCCTGGTGCAGCTTAAGGCCACATCCTCTCATGCTGTCACGAGTTCCCTGGGAGCAGAGCCCGACCTCACCTGGCCACAGCCTCCTTTCAGGTAACTGTGGAGAGCAGTGAGGGCCCCCCTGAGCCTCCTCCAGGGCAAACAGCCCCAGCTCCCTCAGCTGCCCCTCATCACACCTGTGCTCCACACCCTGCCCCACATCCACTGCCCTTCTCTGGATCCTCTCCAGCCCCTCAATGTCCTTCCTGGACTGAGGGGCCCAGAACTGGACACAGCACTGAAGGTGCAGCCTCAGCAGTGCCCAGTACAGGGCACAACCCTGCCCTGGTCCTGCTGCCACAGGCAGAGATGGCACTGGCCTTCTTGGCCACCTGGGCACACCTGGCTCATGTTCAGCCACACTGGACCAGCACCCCGAGGTCCTTTTCCACCGGGTTCCTTTCCAACCGCTCTTCCCCCACACTGCAGCACTGTGTGGGGTTGCTGTGGCCAAAGTGTAGGACCTGGCACTTGGCCTTGGTGCACCTCAGAACATATTTCCTTGCACTGCTTTAGCACCCAACTCCAAAATATCCTCTTACAGCACACAAAGGTTTCAGCTGCCCTACCACTGAGTCCATAGCATTGCCAAGAAATACACTTTATAACCATAAAGTATCTTGCATCTGAGACTCACATATGTAAAGAGCAGTCAAAACAGAGGACTGGAATAATTATGCAAATAATAAAAAGCTTTTTGCACACTTGGCATAATTATCTATAAAATAACTCAGACTTGGAACAACATGAAATATAGTGTAATTGTTCAGCTTAAAGCTTTATCATAGTACACAAATCAATAGGTATTACAAAATTAAATAGACTTGTATTCAAGTTTTCTTGGCTGAAACTTCCACTTTGGAAGGAAAACATTTCATTGATATTAAACACAAACCTATTTTGTCTGACTCAATTTTTCACTCCCCAGGATGTGTTTCCCCCACTACTTATGTATGCCAGTAGAATACTTGAAAATGATGGATTACACTTCTTAAATCACAGGTACACCACACTGTATAACAGAAAAAATGTCTGTCAGTATTTGATTTTTTACCAAAAGAAGCAATCAAACAGACCTGCAGCCTCAGAGGAGTGCACATTCCCTTCATATCATTTGCTTGATTAATAAAGTCAAAACCTAAAAGCATAAACATGGATAATCTTGACTTTATTTACACAGACCATCAAGATGTGAATATATATATATGGATATGGGTGTACCTAATAATATAAATACTACAAAAAAATGTTACTTTTGGAATCTTTTTTTTAAAAAACTAGACTTATTAGGAATACACTTGCAAGAGAGAGAGAAATGCACTCATGAGGACCAGTTTCACATAATAAACAACCGGGGGCTTTGGTTTTAAGTATTGGTCTTCAAGGAAGAGAAGCAAAATAATTCATAGCTGAAAAAACCCTTTTCCTCATCTTCATTTCACCTCTCAGCTGCACAGATTAGCAGCCATGTGCCCCAAGGCTTCCATGCCATTATTCTTAGTTTTTTTCCTTCAAACTACTGACATTAAGGAATAAGGAAACAACCAAACCACTGCAGAATAGAGTTCCAGGTAGGCTATTTTACCCTGCTGGGAAGCATATTTCTAAACTCCAACTGAATTTTTAGAAGAATATTACAGAGGAATGTTGTTTCCAGCTACTGTAACATGTGTTATGAAAAATAGGTGTTTTCTGCATATTCATCAGAATACTTCTTTCCGCCCAATTAGGGGAAAGATTTTAATAATGTTGCCTCCTATTGCAAGAAACTACATTTCTTTGCCTCTCATTAACTCTCACTGTGATACAAATATTAAAGATTCATTTCTTTTACTCTGCTTCTGCAAAACACGGCATTTATGAAGGTGTCATAAATAATATAGTGATGGAATAACTCATATTTACTGTAGTTTCACTCTTCAGGGAGGAAAAAGTTACCTACCCAATTTCAGTTCTGAGTCTAGAGAATACTAGATAGTCACTAGTTTTGAACAACTAATTTTTATTACAAGAAATTAAAAATTTATACTGATACACATATATATGATATACATCATATAATAAAGTATTTTCAGGAGGCAATTTTTTCCTAGGAGGTTGGTGAGGAACAGGTTGCCCATAGAAGCTGTGGATGGATGCCCCATCCCTGGAAGTGTTGGATGGGGCTCTGAGCAACTGGAAGGTGTGGAAGGTGCCCAAGGAGAGGGGAGTTGGAACCAGATGATGTGCAAGTGCCACCCAGGGCATTACCTCATGTCTGTCACCCACCTGATTTTTGCCAAGCAGCAACTAAATTCCTACAAAGAAGGAAAATCTTGTCCGATGGGCTCTTGCTCTCTCTACTGGCACTGAGCCATTTGGAATAGAAGCTTGTTTTATACCAGAGATTGTGAGGGTTATTGGATACAGATAGAGCTGGGGACACCTTCCAATTCTGTTTAAAACAAGGCTTTGAACAAGGCTCTGAATTCAAAGAGCCACCATAACATGAAAAACAAAAGGAAAAAGCAGCAGGAAAGCACTGAAGATCAGAAGCCATCAGAGGATACAGAGTCAGGAACAACCAGCAAGAGCTAACATGGATAGTGCAAATGCCCAAAAAGACCCAACGAATCAACAAACCAACAAAAAACCCCACCTTTATGTTTATAGAATGCCTCTCTGTTGTTTGCTATTTCTAACACAAATATCATTTTTTCTTAGACACCTCAAAGCTCCCACAGTATTGGGTTTTCCTCGAGAAGAAAGCTTTCCTCTTCTTGCACCAATAGTCATCAATTATCAGCAAAGCTATTGCTACTGCAGCAGGTTACTGCAGATTATAATTCTTATGCTAGAAATGATTTTGTCTCTTGTAAGTTTTTTTTGGATGGGAAGGCAGAAACAGGGCTACACCTCAGCCCTACTCCTCTTGGGAAATAAATCTCGTGCTCTGTTGTTTAGAGGTGCAGTGCAGTTTCTAGAACTGGTAGGTCTCAACCTGTGTGATCAGTCAAAGAGGTTATTTATAACATGCTAGCAGCACAAACAAACCAAAAAAGAGTGTAAAACCAGTGAGTTCACAAAATCCACAAGGGAATTTCAACTTGAAAAGATGTGAGGTATCTTTCTGCTCAGGGCATAACTCATTTACTGGTTGAGGTGAGGTCAAATAAAAAATTACCCTAATTATCCCATAAATACACAGTTATATTTCTGTTTGCATCTTTTACCACACTTTTACAAGCAGTAATTCTTGTGGTCTGTGTAGATATACCTTCTGTTAAATTTAAGCAGTCTTTCACAGTGTAAGCTATGTACTTTTGACAGCCTAAGGCTTAGTTTAAAATGCAAAAAAGAAAAAGGTGGGTAGATATGTGGCTGATTAGCCAGTGTGAAGCCAAGTCAGTCTTCTCAGTACTTATCTTGCACCTAGTCAAGATACATGCACATGAGCAGCACTTAATTCATTACAAATGTATCAAGAGAAAGAATTCCAGGCTAAAAAGACTCAAATATGATCTAATGGAGAAATGTCCATCTGCATCTTAAACTCTGTAATAACTTTCATGACAATAACACCAAAGGGTTTCCTGGATAGAACAGCACAGTCAAGTGCAAGTAAGAGGTGACAACAAGCAGAATAGGTAACAAGTAGAAGTTGGGGAAGAGAATACAAGCAGCAGCACATCTCTCTCCCAGAAAACTTAGAGCAAATACACATATAAAACAGCAGAGACCACATTTGGTTTTGCCTTTAAGAGGAAGAGAGAGTGAGATTTCCTTAGCTATCAAGATGATGCCTGAGATAATCTAATCCACCTTTAAGTTACTGCTGTTGAGTCATAAGGCACTCCTAAGAATCCTTCATTTTCTCAGTCTTCTCCCTACACTTATTTTCCATTCCATCTGTAGCACTCAGCAAACAGAGCAGCTGTCTGCAATCCATCTAATCTGAAACACAGGCATTTCACTCTGAAACATTCAGTGCATGTGTTTTGAAAAATAAGTCATGTAATATTCTACATTATTTAAAAGCTTTCATCATTCTTTGAAGGCTACTGTAAACAGTAGCTGCAGGGGAGTTCATTTCAATATATTCACTTTGAACTGCAAATTGTGTATGGTAGAAAACAGAATGACACATACAATTTTACCTTTTTTCCTGCTAACTGTTGTTTACAAATGTTAGAAAATCTGTTTTAAAATTCAAGGCTATGTCAACTTTCATGCAGTTAATTATCAGTGGTGGAATGAATACTATAGGCTCATAACAATTGATGGGCCGGGGGGGGAGGAATTAAGTGGCATTTGGATTAGGCAAACAGGATTGCTTCTGACCAAAACACACAAATCCACAAGAAATTAGCCACTGAGATCAGGATCTGTGCCCACTGATAAGCACAGACAGGTGGAAAATGTGGAATAGCCCTGGAAGCGAACGCTGCTGATTTCTTTATAAGCCATTGGCATCAGCTTCGTTAGAGACAGCAACAATGGAGCCAACCATGTCAGAGCCCTTCTCTGTCCCAAAATTATCACAGGCATTTCATCCCCAAGTGAGTATTTTGGGAAGCCTGATGTAGCAGGAGTTGAATAAAAGAGGACATTTGGAGTGTACCACAGTCACTGGTACTACAGCACTTGGGAGCAACAAAGCACCCTGTGAGAGATGCCCCAAGCACCATCCACAGGACCACACAGAAAACATGGACAGAATGAAATAAGATTTTCTACTAACACAAAGTTCAAATGTGAAAGTGATAATGTTTTACAGACCTTACCAACTTCCAGAACCCAGATCTTGTTGTTAATGGCACTAGCACTGCAATAAAGCTGGGTCACTGCATTGCAAGAGCATCCCAAAAATGATTAAGATTAGTTCTGTTTGCTACAGGCAAAATCACTTTTTGATGTTTAATATGTAAATGTTATTAACCACCACACAGTAATTGCACATTAAGTTAACACTAGTCCCCAGTTCTTAGATTAAACAACACACTTTGATACACTTATTAGCAATATATCAGGCTAAAAATGAAGAGCTACTACACTGCTGTCAAATAAATGGTTTACTGGAGGTAGGAGGATTAGTGGAGGAGGAAAAATTGTGACACTTATGCACAAGCAACCACTGCCCAGCCAGGTCAACACTGCTGATCACTGATGTCACAGCAGCTGCTGCAGCTCAGGGGAGCCAAGGGACCCTTCACCCCCAAGTCACACAGTGCTCAACTGCAACTTGGGGAGGCCACATCTGAGCCTGTTCAACCTCAACAGCAAGGAAAAGGGTGACTTGGACAGTGGGCTGGAAGCCATGGAAATGCACCCTCTGGCTACAAAACTATGGGAGGCATTGGGAAACAGGAGAGCAGGGTGAGGTGCCTGGTCAAGGCTGGACAGGCCTGTGCAGAGCAGCCTGCCTGGAATCTTCCCCAAAGCACTGGCTGTGACACCACACTACCCTTGTGCTGCTGGACTGGTAAATAACAGGGTAGGACAGAGCTGGATGGTTTCACAGCTGACTCTTGTTCCAACCTGAACATCTCTCCCTTCAGGAAAGGCAGCACAAGACTCAGGTTTCACTAAGGACTCTGGGCTTACTGTGGTAGGACTGAAAGGAGAAGGATGAGCAAGAAAAGCAGCTCCAACTGCCCCACAGCCTGGAGACAGCAATGCCACCCAGAGGCCAGCCCGACTGCTCACCTCCAGCTCACAAAGGGGGTACTGTAAATATATCCAATTTTTTAGTTTTGAGACAAGAAATCAAAGGTGAAAATCCAAGTTCTAGCAAACAGAATTGGAAAGGAAAATGTTCTGCTTTGAACTTGCAGAAAACAGTTCTTTGAGAAGCTCCTTATTTTAAAGAGCAACAGCTGCAAATTCAACAAGCTCTTTCATATCTCTTCCTTTACCACATGGATGCTTTTAACCTGAAATAAGAATTTTTTTCCTCAACTTAAAGTTACTTTTCCCAAAATCTGGTTTGCAATTAGAAAATTAGATGGCCCTGTTTAAATCAGAAGAGTATGAATTCAGTAGATCTTATTACCCAATACATCTGCAATTTGCTTGTTTAATTCTACTTCTCTCTCTTTCTCACATTGTTGTGCTGCTCTCAGCAGTGTAGACCAAGTTCCAGGCACAGAATAAATCTTAAGGAAGACCTGGATTAAAGAAACCTGAAAACTTTCCTCAGATAAAAATATGTCAAAGGAATCAGGCTCTGTGCTACCCCTTAGACACAAATCCTGAGTGCTAATTCCATTGGATTCCTTGGGGAATCTCAGCTAAACAGTCAATGAGAAGGCCAAGGATCAGATTTTTTCCACAGGCTTGTTAGATGTACCCACTGCCCTGTGTTTTGTGAAGTGTGTGCACAGGGAAACAGCACTGGAAACAAAAACACTTCAGCAGAATTGCCTCAATACCGATTTTAACAAACATTTTGTCAATAACCACTTCAGTAGTGTCCTTGGATGAAAACTCTGCACAGATAATTAGTTTGTATGCATCAATAATTACACCATTGTGCCAGTTTTTGAGGGTCTTTTTTTCTGCCAAATGTAAAGTGTTTCAACAACACTGTTTAGACACATTAGAAACTTAGTGCAGTAAGTGACTTCCACTCTAGATCCCAACCATGGATTGAATGGGATTTTTTTGGGTCAAACCAAAACAACGGCTGGTGTTGAAATAAAAATATTTTAAGGAGAAAACCACCGAATTTCTATTTGTTTGATCCAAACAGGTACATGTTACTTTTTCACATGGTGACCAACCCTAAAAAGTTCTCTTATTTGCATTCTGTGTGAAGTCTCTGACTTGCAATGGGATTCTGTAGCTGTACATCACCTCTGCCTTGCACTTCAGCTCAGTAATGCAGGAGAAATAGGCCACTATCTGGGTAAGTACCTGCACTCTTTGTTTCAATTTATCCCAGATTTATGATTTTTGCCTTACTGATGTTAAAAAATATGGGACTTTCTCTTTAGAATAATTGCTCTTTATACAATCTTATTTGGAACAAATATCTTCTGGGATATTTCAAATGAAGGGATGCAGTGAAAAGTTCAATTCACACCCTCTTTATGATTCTACCTCTCTGAGGAGCTGCAAACATTGTCCAAAACCTGCCCAGATGTGCATCAGATCTTCAACAACCATGCAGGACTCAATACTCAAGTCTTCCTAGTGTTTGCCAGAATCTTTGGCTTCTGATTTTCAAGATGACTTCAGTAAATTAAAAAACCCCCAACCTTAACTTCCCATTCTATTCAGATATATAATACCCTGAAAGCTAAATAAATCATTGAAAACAGCCATGTGCATGTTGTACTGTTTGCAACCAGGATTTGCTTTCTTTGGCAAAATCCTAAATGAAATGTTTCCTATATGAAATATTTCACAAGAATTTTATAACATACCTTGCCTGAATAAAGCACGTGGCATTTTACATATATATTAAACATTTATAAGGATTTGGATCATTTATACTCCAGATCAAAATGATAATTGCTTAAAAAGCCTCCAACCCCCCTCAGATGGTTCCATGGGCCAGTTGGCACTCAGGGCTGCTCATGGAACAGAAGCTCTGGCAGCCAGAGCTGATTGAACTCTGCTGCTCAAGGATTTGAGGGAAGAAAAGACTGTTTTCATACAGCTTCCATGCCCAGAGAGAGGCTCCAAGTTGGTCTCTGTCAGGATTTATTTTCTCTCTTATTAAGACACATTTCAGGGACTGAGAGATTTTTCATAACAATTTCTACTTCTAACTTCAGAAACAGGAACATCCGAAAGTTTTTTCCTAATCTGATTTCTAATACAAATTATGTGTCAGAGCCATTACATTTATTATTAAAGAATCTGATCATGCACCCCTTATTTCTTTCTACTGCATAGCCAAATTATAAATTAAACAGTGCCTAAGCATACATGCCATTAACTGTTTGACCACTGAAATCCAGAGTCATGAGGTTGACTGCAAAATAACTTAATTAAATGAATGCAAATATCATCTGAAAAGTCATGAACTCTGCTGCCCCAGAAGTTCAACTCATCCTCCTACAACAGCAGACAAAGTATTAGAAATAAGTCTCTGAGCAGTGATATAATACAGGCTGATTTCCAGTGTTTCACTTCATAGATATTCTCTCATGTAAAATTAAACAACTTTGTATTATTGCTTTCAGTGGGTGGCATTCTCATGGTCTATCTCCCATCTCACAAAATAAAATAAATTGAAAGGGAAAAAAAAAAAGAAAATAACTATGTTTGAGATGTCTAGCCCCAAAAAAGCTAAAAATTGCCAACAGGTCCAAAGATACAGGGTGAAAAGGAAAATAAGAAAAGTAGGTACAGATCTAAGTGATGTGAGTACCAGGACAGCTGCCTGGAATTGTTGGACCATGAATAATAATTCTAAGAAAAAAAGACTTACTGTATTCACATGAACATACAAGATTTAGTCAGGAATACTTTAAAATCAGCATTAATAATTATATCCCCATGCATGAAAACATGGGCAAAAATTATATAAGGAAGATCTGAAAGAAAGACTATCCCATTCTTCCCCTAATGGAATAGAACCTCAATTTGACTCTCGTGGGAGGCAAAAAAAAGGACCCTACTAGAACTTCTGAGAATATCTGCATTTCTGTATTGTGAAGTTAAATCCCAATAGTCCACAGGGAATGCACAGCTTTACCTCTTCAATCTTCCACTAAGTGAAATGGAGGATAGCTGTTTGCAGCAGAGGCTGGACTCTTCCTCCACTCCATCAGGCTTTTCCTTATAGGTTTTCACTCCCATTAGACATAAGATCCATAGTTATAATTTCCAGCACTGGAACAACTGGTACCTGCAGGGTTTGATTTTTGCACAGCTAAGGCACTGTACTGTCAGTTCCAAACAGGCTCTGAGTCTGCAACAAAGCTGGGGAACAAATCTGTTCCTGTTCCACCAAGTATTTCAGGCTATTTAACCAGAACACTTAAAACTCCCCTTTTCTGAGAGTAACACAGTGGAAGGGTTTACCCATCAGACTGCAGATTTGCTACTCTGTGATTAAATTTTTACTTATTTTCCCATTTTTCCTCATAAAACTGAAAAGCTTTGCCAAGAACAAAAACAGTGGAATAAGTAACCAGCACCTGGAAAAGGAACCTGTAGAGCTGGTGGCAAGAGCAGCTCCAAAACAGGACTTAGCTAAAGGATTTGAAAACCCCTTACAGGGCTCTTCTGCTTGACATTACATTGCTCTTCTCAAACACTAATTCTTTGTTGTCTCTGATCACTGGATTCCCTCTCAGCTTCCTTCAGCACTCCCCAGCTCCAGCCCTTACACTGAGCTCTCCCTGGATGTTGCTGTTTTCCATCTCTACTACTCTGAACTAGTTTTTCATCTATTCCACTTTCTTGCTTTGCCCACCCCACCCACCATCTGCTTCCCCTCCAGTCCCCTTTCAGCTTCTCTCTCCATTTGTCAGCTGTTCTCTCTTAGTTCCCTTGGCTGTTTTCATCCTTCTTTCAGCTCCCACAAGCTTTCTGAATTTCCCCTTACCTGCTCTGTTATCCTGCTTTATTCATGCTTTCCTCTCTATTACACCTACTGCTTCCTGCAGCAGTTCACTCTAGCACAGCAAGAGCATTCCCTTTGGATTCTGCACACACAATACTGTAATTACACAATTATTTCTCCTTCCTGTCTCTAATCTTTTTACCTCTCTTTACTGCTTAGTATTTTTCCTTTAACCACTCATTGCATTTATTTTCTTGAGACAAATATGTGTGATCAGAGAAGAAATCATACAAGAGGACCAAAACAAAAAAAATCAAGTGATTTGAAAGATGATGTTGGAAAAAAACATGTAGGGGTTTCTCTATTTTTCATAGCATCAGTAAAACAGAGGTTTGGAACAGATGGCAAAAGACTAATACATCCTTTCCATTAAGGGCTGAAGAATACTGATGTAATCTATGACAGATATTTATCAAATTCATTTTAGTAAGAAACAAAGGAAATTCTTGAGCCTCTATAGTTAGCCTGTTGTAGTGCTTTCGTGCTCTTACTCTTACTGAAAAATATACAATCTAAGTTATTTGCCTGCATCCATAAGGACTTTGACTTCACAAACAGCACACAGTCCCACAGTTGGCTTAAAAAAAAAAAAAACACAAAAAACTCCCAAACAAACCAAAAATACCTTTTTTTTCAGTAATATAATTTTTCAAAGAGGTCTTAAGTTTTTGGAAATCCATTTTTAAACCACTGAAAAGAAAGTCCCTCAGATCACATTACATCCACCCAGACAGACACAACTCTCTGTCCCATGGGGAATGTTTGGTGGCAGGTCCTGCTGTCACTGAGTGAGGAACTGTCACTGCTCCATTTTTCCAGCAGTCTGACCCCGACTCCTCACAAGGTGGGCTTTGCTCCTGACAGCTTTGGTTTCCCCCTGCAATGGCCATGGGGTGACATAGGACTGGGTGACAGTCATCCCTCACATCAGACACTGGTATGAAGGCAGCATTCCCTAACCCAGGAGCTGCTTTGGAGCACTCTCCTGAGCCGGTGCCTGGTTCTGTGGCAGCAGCACAACTGTCTGTTCCACAGCTTCCTGTGGGCCCCAGGCATGGAGCAAGGAGCAACTGAGGAGTCTCACTGTCCTGCTCTCCCCACCCTTCTGACTAAACAATCCTTCCCTTCATCCTTCCCAGGTCATGATTTCCAGTTTGCTCTCCTTTGGAATTTGTCAGCCTGTTTGACATGCCCGTGTCAGACACCATCAGCATGATGTCCAAATCTGAGCAATGTTTCTGCCTCGTTAGCTCCAAAGAGCACAGATTAATTACCTCCTGTTTCTTACATACCAAACTCTTGCTAACACAGCCTCTTGAAACACAGCCTCAGTCTCCTGACAAACTGGCACACAGCCTGCCACCCAAAACACTGGAGCCTTTTGGCAGCAGCAGCCCAGAAGGGAGGGCAACAGGAGAAGATGCACCAGCTACACAGAATCTCAAGGCAAGTTTCTAACTCCAAAAACTATAATAATGCTAGTCTCAATTTAAAAAAGAAAAATCAATACTTTTTATTGATAAAATAGAAATAACTATCAAAATTATTATTTCTGACCAAAAGTGCATTCATCAAAATGTGAACTATAAAGGAAAACTGGAAAATGTGAGCTTTACAAGTGATTGATGTCAGCCTTTTCAGAGTTCTTTATAACTCCTTTCTCAAGGACCATCTATATCCTTCATGTCTATTTGAGAATATAACACATTTCAAGTTCTTTGACTTTCTGAAACAACAACTCTACAGAAAAATAATAAATGCAAAGATCACTGATACTTGGGATGTTTCTAGTGTTCAGCTATGAAATGGCAATTTTTTGCTGCCAGAAAAAGAAAATACAATGAATAGATAAAATATTCTTGCATATACTTCAAATAGAGATTAGCAGAGATTCAGGAATGAAAAGGAAGTAGCAATGAAGGATTTAATTCATCCCATGAAATAAAAATAGCTGTGTTGAGCCTTAAAAAAGAAGTGCTAAAAAAAATCTGATGAGTTTTGACATACAAACTTAATTACACTCAGATTTTTTTTTTTTGTATATCTAAATGTGGATACAGGGGTCTATTTTTAAAGATCAATTCATTTTCAAAATCAGAAAGATTCTGACGTGCTCCTGACAGCCCCAGAGCTCTGTTACTCCCAAAATCACACTTCTCTGTCTCTCTCAAAGTACATAAAGAACCCAACTGAAGATCCTTCAAGATTTTCCCTGCTTTAACATCTATCCCAAATGGATATACCTGTCTTTGATCCACAGAGGCAACATGGTTGGGCTCCTTTAAAGCATTTCTTTTTCAACCTAAGGTTGATATCAGGTATTTTCCTGAATAGTGACATCTAGAAGTGAAAACAGATATGTACAAATAAAACGTGTGAGCTTACATAAGCAAAGTGCAATGATGCCTTTTGATATTTCTTTTCAAGCAAAAGTATAAATGAAGTTCCTGCAGTACTTGGGTTTTTGTGTTTGTCATTTCTGTTTGAAACAGGAACACATGAACAAAATAAGACAATCTATGGAATTATTCAATTAAAATGCTGGCACTATCTTCACCAGGAGCATTTCTCATTTAAGTGACAGCTCTTTTCAAGCTCCTTTCATTCTGAGCCTCCATGTCTTACATTCCTACACTCAATGGAAAACATTGAAACAGGATGAGAAGCATGAAAGCAGCTTTTAATCCTGCAACTGTCCACAGAAACCATTTGCACACATGAGCAACTTGGAAGTTCCCAAGTCAGCATAAAAGATTTCCTCTAAAAAAAGTACACTGCACTGAGAGAGTTCCAGGAAAGTCTTCTGAAGATTACTGACAATTTGGGGTCCCACACCAAGTTCTACAGCCCTTGAAAATAATCTCCCCAGTCTGTCTCTCCTCTAAAGAACAGGATTGAAAGGAGGTGTAGTGCTGCTGCCCTGGACTGCTCCCACTGCTTGGAGCAGCCTGCAGTGACCCACCAGTGAAGCCCTGCAATGGGAGAAGGCCTGAAGACAACAGGGAAGGACCATGTGCTCACAAAGCTCAGAGGACAATTCAGGAACTGACCTCAGCTACCAAGAAGGAATGTGAACAAAACAATAAAAAACCCCACTCCAAGCAAAAACCCCAAACAAACAAAAAATCCAAACAAAAAAAAATACCCTTGTACAATAATTACATTTTTTCTGAAAATCTTGAAAGAGCAGACCAGGTGAATTCCGATGAATTAAATTCTGTTCTCTTCTTTTAACTCCAAGGCAAGAGAGAGTTGGAATCATCAATAACATTTCAAGTGTTTGTGTGGATGCTACTCAAGTTGTGCATTTATCTTTACAAAAGCTCAGATTTCCAAGGTGGTTTGCATGACAATGTGAAGTGCATATTAATTAAAACAATTCACAGTCAGATCAGGACTGATGACTGTAACAACTAATGCTGCCAGGGCAACTTCTCACACCCAATTTTCACTCAATATGCATTAAAAAGTCACTGTCACCTCTGAGCAACCGTGTAATGAATCATCGCCAGGATTTATAACAAATGTCACAGCTTGGCAATCAAAAGACATTTGAATATTCTACTGAGCATTTCAGAGCCTGCAAAAACATCCCCATTTACCGTTCTTGGGAAAGCATGTCAGTGGCAATGCAGAGGGCAGCGGTGACATTCCAGAGTGCTCAGGAATGCAGGCTCCAAAACCACAAAAAGAGCATCTCCCACATTTTTCACTGAAGATTCAGAACAGGGTATCTCAACAACAGCACTGAAAGTTTAGAATAAGCACTACCTGTAACTACAACTCAGCATGACTTTATCACTCAGAGAGTGTCCAAAATGTATTTGGAAATATCCAACGAGTATGGAAGGATTAGTTCTGCAATATTTGATCTGCTTGCTCGCCTGGAATGGGGGAAGGAGAGCAAGGGGACCATAGGAGAGCTCTTAAAATTTGTTCTTTGTCCATAAAATCCAGGAGAGCCAGGAGGCAGCAGCACTGACAGGCAGGGCAGCCCAACCAGTGTCTCTGTGCACCCCTGGGTTTACAAACTCCCAGCCAGCACCTCCCAGTGAGCCCAGTTCCACTGCCCTGAGCAGAGAGGGAGAACAGCACAGAACCAGGGAGTCAAAGCTGCTGCAGGAAATCAAAGAGCAACACACAGAGCCAATAAAACTGAGGGGCACCAAGGCTGTCCCCCAGGCTCTCACTTTTCACCCATACTGAGGAAAACATTTCTAACTCATCTTGTTTCATACAACAGCACATCAAAACAATAAATGATTCATTTCACTGCAGGCAGCCTCCCAGCTTCAAACCCCAAATATAGTTTTGATTTCCATATATCTCTTTCTTTTATATAGAAGATACTAGTACTTTTTGTATTTTATCACTGAGTCTCTTTACTCAATCATAACCTTTTCAGTAATGGGACCCTCCCACTGTACCTCAGTACCCAACCTCACAGGGAGCTCCAAGCCTGACTGTGTTTATACAGCAACATGTGCAGTTCATATGATGAGGAGAATATTTCCATTAGTGTCCCAAGTGATCTGAGAAGTCCATAATTCCCTGCTTTTGGCAGAGTGACTAGGGCTATGCTCACTAGAATGTGCTCCAAACTTTGAGGATAAAACAAATATTTACAAGAAATTTGCTCTTGAAGAGGAACATCAACAGAACTATTCAGGAATTGTTTGGCTGTGCTGAAATAGAGATTAATTTTTCTGCCTGGAACCCACTGCAGCTTTCACCATGACAAAAATCATTACACAAGACATTTTTGGGAGGTTTCCAAAGTCCGTTCATTCCCCAGCATTCATAGCTACTTAATCCCTTCAAGAAATGCATGCCTTTAGCTACAGGAGATGTCTGAACTAAGTAGTACATCATACCTTCAGTCTAGACAATTAATTAATCCACCAGAAGTAATGCACAAACAGCAGGAAACTGTTTTCTATTCTTTAATAAAAACACAATAATGTATTCAGAAATATTCAGTAAATTACAGCTACAACCAAGAGGAATACATTTAAAAGAAATGAGATTTTACATTAAAAAAAAATATATTCCTCATGCACCCTGCTGACAATGTACAGCACATAAATTTTAACAGTTTGGGCCTCCCTCTCTTCAGAAACAAGCCAGATGCCAGCACTGAAAGTACTCCCCTCTAAAATATAAACAACTTCTCTTCATTGGAAGACTCTGGTTTTTGTTAGAAGCTTCATCCATGTACTGGAGCACAAGATTTGGCTCTCAGCTTTGTTTTCACTTGTTTCATTCAATTTTGTAGATTCAGTCAGATGCTAAGCATCTTCTTGATACCTTTTGCAAATATGCTGTTCAAAACACAAGAATTTAGCACCTGTATGTGATGGAGTCAAAGTTTCTTTAAGTCTAATCCCATAGGAATGAAACCATTAAGTTGCAATGTTGGACACCAGGATTGGATCCACAGTGAGAATTCAGTAACCAAATTAGAAACAAAAAGGGACAATTAACACAATCAAGAGAAAGAAAGGCCTGAAAGAGAGAGGAACAAAAAGGTAAGAGGGTCTAATCATTATGGGTTCCTCTCTAGGGTGAATCTTTGCACTAGGGTTTAAAAAGACATACCTGGTGTAGATCTGTTGTGTGCCACAAACCCACACAAACAGGCCCGTGCCCTGCCCGTGGGCTGTGTGAGCTGTGTGAGCTGTGCTCTCACCATACTCAGGGACAGTCCCTCCCTGGGCAGGGCAGAACATCTCCCTGGCTCCATTGCTCCAGAGCAAGGAGGTTCCCCTGGCCAGTCACCTCTGCTCACTCCCTGTCCCCCAGTGGAACCCCCTGGCAGAAGGAATGAACCCAGGCACAGGGATCTCCCCTGGCTCTCCCGGCCCAGACAAGCTGATTGCAGCTTCCAGCCAAGTCCTGCATTCAATGCATCAGTGCTGTGTTGTTTTACAAACAATGGCTGGCAGTGGCACAGGAAATTAAATGGATCCTATCTCTTGGTGAGCAGGACACATGATTTATGTTGTATTACAAAGATTAGGTCCCTTTCTTATTTAATCGGGATTTGCCTTGTAAAGTGATTGATAAACTTGTCAAATCACTGCTGTTGATTATACACTTGAAGGACTTGTTGGATAACTAATGTAACACAATTAATGATATTTCTGTAGAATTTGCACTGATGCAGCCTAAAGTCATGCCAGAGACTGCTGGCAAAGGGCTGGCCTTGCTCTGCCCCAACAGGAGGTCAAAGGAAAGTGTGGGGTTTTTTTCATTGAAATCAAAACCACCTACTCCAGAATATAATAGAGGGCCTTCTAAGTGAAATACTTCTCTGGCATTCCTAGCAAGCCCCTGCCTTATAGAAATGGTTCATTAGCTTTAAGTGGTATGTTTTCTTATTTTGAGCATTCATTTCAAAATTTTAAAGATCCATTGACAGATCAGCCCCAGATATTACCTATTAAAATGTTAAGCTACACTTGATGAAATATAATTATAGCACTTCTGACATCTTTAGGTAACACACACATGTTTAAGTTATATTCTGCTGAATTTATTTTTCTTTAATATAAGCTGAAGTTTTAAAGCTTTAAAGAAATAACAACATGTCAACCTGAAATTTAATTTGAAAACTACCTACACAAAACTACAATTAAACCTATTTTTGAAGATTTAAGCTAACAATATACTTTGAAATGGCCTCTCACCCCAAGACTAATGGCATTGCTTCAAAACAAACCAAAAAACATCATTAGTCTGGTCTGGCAACTGCTTATACAAACTGTCCAGCCATGGCAATATCCCATGCATTCCATTAAGAACATAAAATTGAGACACATAATTCTGGGAAAACATTGACAGATTGATTGGTAAATAAATAATCTGATCACTTACTAGGTCCAGAATTTGAAGAATTCATTACAAGTTTAAAATATGGAACAAAGCTGCCAGTCTCTCCATCGGTATAAATAATAAAAAAAAAAAACAAACAAGCTCTTCTTGAAGACGTAAATATTTATAGTGGTATGAGAGGACTTTCCCATAACACTGCAATAGGTTGTAGACACAGTTTACTGAACAAATAACAATGAGTGTTCTCTTTCATATGTATATTTCTTAGGAAAGTAGTCACTGCATCACAGCAAATATCACTGAAACGAAATAAAATATGTCTAAATGTGCCCACACGTTCACAAGTATCTTGTCACAAAACCACTGTAAAGTTCCATTAATCTGAATACCCCCCAGCACAACCCATTAATGCCTTATTCCAGTGCATTCTTTAATGCATGACTTGGAATTGCTTCCATTCTTTTACACTTGGAACCACCACTGCAAAAAAGGTTGTGGGTCTCCTTTCTTGCCTGATGGACCTTGGTGGCCATTTCCAAGAGGGAGCCCAGGCAACCAAACCTTTTTTAATAAGGAGCATCCTGAGATGCCAAATATGTCCACTGTCACTCTGCAGGACTGAAAACAGCTTGAGGAGAGGGGGGGAAACTTCCAAAGCTCCCTTCAAGGCTCCCTCAGCTCAGTGGTTTCCCTGGTGCCTCTCAGCTGGCTTTGCTCACCCCAGCCTGGTTTCCCTTCAGGCCATGATTAATTCCTTCAGTGTAGCTCTCAACAATTCCAGTGTGGGTAACAAACACTCTGGGACTCAGGAGTAACAAACCAATTCCTCTCTCCTATCAATGGCCAGCTACCACTTAAGGACTTCCCTGTAAGATTAAACACTCCTATTTTCCATGGAAAATAAAAGCTAATTAGTTGTTCCATTCTACATATGAAATCCTGCTTTCCCCACTCTGCTCTCTGCAATTCTGCCTTCTTTCAGTTGAACCTTCAGGGTTTTTTCTGCTCATTAATTACAAGAGATACAGAGGGGCTCATCTATTTTTTGCTAAGATGAGGATATATCCTTTATAACTGAGCTCCCTGGAGTCACCCAGGAAGTGGATTAGGTCCGTAATTTGCAGGAATTTCAGCATGTCTTTCTTTTATTGCACAGCTTCCTAGCTACATATTGCAGTTAATGCTCCATGTAAATCTATTCCTTGAGACTTCAGCTTGGCAGGCACATAAAAACACAATCTTGCCCTATACTGAGAAGAGAGTGAAGGAAACTGGCATTTTATACTGGAAGGCCAATTACAACTTTCTGGATTGGATTCTGCCAGCTTCTGTTGAGAAACAAAATATTTCTCCCAAAAAGTACTTCCAAATCTTGATCAGAGTAGCCACGGTACTGCCACACTAAATTAAAAGTTACATTTACACTATAACATAGTTGCATGTATTTGACTTAAATCATGTTTGTATTTTTTCTATACTCTTTTTTTTATAACTGTATTTCATTAGAAAGAATATTTTGATGACTTTGTTGCTAAAAAAATAGGAAAAATCAAAATAACAAAATTAGGTGCACAAACTGAAAACAAAATAAGTTACAAAAGCAGAATTTCAGTCTTCATATAAATTAGAGGGCATGAATGAGATAGGAAGGTATCACTGCAACTTGTGAGTTATTACAGATCTTGAATTTCCCATCCTGATGCAGTAACCCCTGAGCCCTGCAGAGAACACAAGTGCTGAATGCTGCTGCTGTTCGTGCCTGCTGCAGCACTGATGGACAATAGAACCAACTCCACCTGCAGCTTCCTGCATAGATGAAGAGTGAGCAGAGATTTCAGTAAACAGCACCTAGAAAATCTCCTCTACACTCCTTCACTTAGGGAAAAACTTTGCCCAAGATATTCAGGAATATGCCATTACTCCACCTTCACTCCTGTGCACACCTTGCATTTCTGCTCAGGTGAGTTTCCAATAACCACTCCCAATATTAAAGATTTTGTTCTTTGAACAAGCAAATGACAAAAACTACCACCATAGAACCCAGCAGCTCAGCCCATGTTCCAACACAGTGTGGGGAGGTGAACTGAAAAATGCCAATTATGACTGAAGCCTGGAAACGCAGCAGGTGAGCTTGTAGAAGTAGTGGTGAGTTTGTAAAACTGGTGGAAGAAACTAAGGATCTGGAGGCAGTAAATTAAAAGGTTTGACAGGAGATTCATTGTGCCAGGGAGAACTAAAAGAGAAGGGAAGTTGGGGTCCTAGAAAAGAGGATTTGGTAAAGGGCACTGAATGGGTTAACTGTTGTTTGAGATGTGCTGTTGGGAACTGAAGGTGTTGTGCCTGAGGCTCAGGAATGAGCTGGAAAGGTCCAAGAGCTCCTGAGTGATCAGTAAGGGGAACATGAGTGGACCATCTGCAAGATACTGGAGTGGATTTTCGGCAGCAGGGTTAAACAGGTTCAGCAGCCTCCTGTTAAGCACTCCTTAACACTATCTTTCCTTTCTAAAGACACAAATCCATCGTGTTTGTTCTCTTGTTTAGCTGTTAAAAATAGGATGAGAGGCAAAAAATGCCTGGTCTTTACAGTCCTGGAATCTCTGACAGCAGTAACCCGTGGGTTCCCCTGCAGCCCAGCTTCCTTACTCCACCCTGAGGCAGCAAAGCAGGGGAGCTGTGACCCTGCAGTGCTGAGCAGGGCCCAGCACTCGGCCACAGCCGTTTTAAAGCTGCTGTTCCCACTGCCAGTGTCAACAAATTAGTCCCATCAAGGTACAGGGACTTTGGGAACCTCTTGCTAACTATTAATCTACACAGACTGCATTATGGCTTCCAGTCTAAGTGAACATACACCTGCTTTGTTATTCTTATTTCAGCTCCCAACACTGGACAGTTTTGTTCAGCTTGCCCTGGATTTCCTGCACATAATATGAGGTTGAGCAGTCTCAGCAGCACCCCTGTGCATTTGAGGCCCATATAAAATGTCTCAGTTCTTTACTGAGGTCTTCCAGGTGCTGAACAACCATTCCAGAGTTTTTTCTTCAGTGGGCACTTAGCTAGTAATGGCCATGTAGGTCACTCCTCACCTGAGCCCAGAAGGTGTTTTCATTTCTTTATTGCCACAAAATTGTCACCTACAAAGACTTGGCTTCAGCATCCTTATCTCAAGTGTGCTGCACTATGGGACTACAAACATCAAAATCTCTCCAAAGTTTGTGTTCAATTTACACAACATGTAATTGCAACTGAGAAATCATCTGTACTTTCAGAATGCTTACTGGACTCTTTTTGGCCATAACAGGTATTTTATGAGCTGTAATTTTAACAGTGCAGCCACACAGATGCTGCTTCAAATCCCATCCAGTATCTTACAGCTGGTCTGCTCATGTTCCCCTTACTGATCACTCAGGAGCTCTTGGACCTTTCCAGCTCATTCTTAACTTTTACTTTAGTAAGTTTTGTAATAAGTCACCACTCTCAAGTACAGTCCTTATAAAGTCACAAACACTGCTGTGAAATCCATGGCCAGCAGAAAAAGCAAAAGAGAGGAAACTCCTAGAAAAAAAAAATAGGAATCCAAAAGTAAGGCTAGCTCCTAATAACCTTATACCACATTTCTGGAGATTGACAGCCCAGCCAGTTTATAGCCAGCCATAAAATTGCTCCCTGTTACATCCAGATTCTGGAGGCCAGGTAATAAAGAGGTGACACCACGACCTTTCTGCCTCTTTCACTTCTGTTTAACTGCTTTGTGATGTAACTTCTGAACATAAAATTAAAATCTGAACATAAAGTTGAAACATATATATATGATATCTTTTTAGCATCCATACAGAAAATGCACACCAGGGTAGACAACTTAAAATGAATTCCTCTTATGTGGATTCCTCATTAAAGGAGTGGGAGATTTTACCTTTTTTCCCCAAATTAAACTGTGGTTTTTTTTTTTACATTCCTCCTAAAAACAACAGAAATGCTAGAAAGAGGGAAAGTTTGATTATTGCTGCAGATCTCCTGCTGCATTAAATACAGATGAATGCAAAAGGAGACTAATGAACTATGTGTAAGTACATTGATAACCCTTCCCAATTCAGAGAGTGAAAGAACTCCTGGAAAATAAATGGGACAAGAGTAGCTGTGCTGGTGAATTGTCAGTGTGGAATGGATGTTTCACAGACATAATGTGTTCAGGTAAGATAATATCTTCTTTTCATGGCACAACTCAAACTGTCTTTAGCTGAGCTAGTTTTGATTTACACCAAAGCATAACAGGAGCATCTGGTGATCTTAGCTGGTGTTCCACTGCTTACTGCTAACAGTGGGTAAATACTAATCATCTCTCACAGATCTCAGGCAAATGGCTCACCAAGAAATGGCAGTTTCAAGTTTTTCTTCGTATTTTTCTTCCTATTCCCCTCCTCAGATACATCTGCTGTCTCTCCAGCATTTCTAGAGTTATGGACAGAGAATGAGGAACAAGACAAATGGTCTCCACAAAACCTTCTATAGCTGTGGCCACTTAAGCAAAAAGTTACAAAATATTATCTGTGACACAAAATTTTCAGAGTTCTACTTCTCAAAATAATGAGGTATTTTCAGAAATTTACTCCAAGCTTTCCATCCCAACTGACATTAAAAATTGATCTAATGATCCTTCCTATGTTACCTCCACCAGCTAAGTCTGGCACAGTCTCACACTGAGGGATGAGCCTTCTCTCCCAAAGGAGCTGTGCATGGTTGGCCTTGATTTGCTATGCTAGTGGGTACCCTGAGCAGTCAGGCTGCAATTTCAGAGCCAAATTCCTGAGCTCTGGGACTCCTGCTGCCCACAGGGAAGGTGAGAGCAGAGCACATGTGCTGGCACCTCTCCAAGCTGTGCATTTGTCCCCCCACTTGCTAAACTGACACTGAACATTTTGTACAAAAAACTGAAAACGTTTTTCTCCTCCTGTCCCCCCAAGAGCTTCTGTCAGCAATTCCAAGTAAATCAAGTTCATCATTCCTGATTGCTGCATTAGAGACTCTGATGAACACTAATAAAAAAAAAAAAGGATTTTACATTTTTCCCGAGATGCTTGACATGTTGTTATCAATAGGAAGATTTTATTTGAAAATTCAATGGTTGCTAATGCACAGACAATAATGTGAAATGTAAAGATTAGGGAAAATTTCCAAGCCAAGCTCAAAATAAAGAGGTGATTTATATTATCTGGGAACTTCAATCTCACAGTTACTGTTGACAAATGCAAAATTTTCCTTAGAATCTATTTGGTAAACTAAAAAGACCAAGGCAGCTGAGAGTCCTAAGCCAAAAGAATTGTCTAGAAAAGAAAAACCAAAGTACTGTTGTATAATTCAGCCTATGTCTTTAAAAAATAAAAATGCCCAAATAACAAAACCTTTAAGTTCACAGAAGAGAAGGATATTTATAAACCTTATCTTGTGTACAATTAAGGCAATTAGAGCTTTGCATATTTTTACCAGCAACTAGTTGTCTTCATTTGTTTGCTTTTGATATTCCCAGCCTAGATGGTCATAACCACTTACTCAGAATCCCAAATTGTTTCTGGACAAGAAGCTGGACCAAAAGGGTCAGAAAAGCATGATTACTTTCTAAGGTCGTTTACAGAAAGGTGCATGACAAGAAAATGCATCAAATCTTTCTGTCTTTATGGTACCACCAGACAAAACCAAGGCTTGACCCCCTTCAATCAGCTGTGAGAGATTTGGTGTTCCCCTGAGAGCAGCTGTGACAAAGTGGAAGAGGTGACTCACTAGTGACACAATAAGAGAAGTCTTTGTTAAAGTGGAAACAATCCTTTTCCCTTCCCAGTCTAAAATCTGTTTGCTTCTGGCTGACAAATACATATTTCTGAAACAAAACCCTAAACCTATTACCTATAGGGACAATTATTTTTGATATTAAATACTCAGTTCAAACTTTTGTAGTTGATCAGAGTGAAAAACAGGTGCCACATGAACATGGACCAAGGGCAGATGGAGTGCTGAGAACTAAGGATGAGTTGCCTAATGAGGAGCTCACACTAAGGACAACAATTGATTCCCCTCAGGTTCTCCCTGAAGGCTCTATCTATCAAACACAGCCTTCCCAAGCTACTTGACAAAACTGCTTGTGGCACAAAGATTTTCCTTCATGTTTATCACAGAAATTAATCGATTACTTGACAAATACTAGTGGTTGTTTTTCCACCTTCAAGTTTCTAATGAATCAAAAGTTGTCTGTGCTGACCAATGACCTTTACCTTGTGTGCCCCTGATCTGTGCTGAAAGGGGGTTTTTAAATGTCAGCATTTAAATCCTGCTTAAAAAGAAAAGTGTTCAAAATATTGTATGAATTATTTGTCTTTAAATGAAACACACTAGTGCCTAAGAAACCCAGGTTATTACAATAAAGTGACAAATATATGACAACTACTGGCCATTATTCAATGTACAGCTGAAGCTAAAAATAATGTATTGCAATAGGAATACTATTTAATATTCTATATGCAAGTTTCCAAAAAATTATAACATTATAAGTCCTTCCCTATCAGCACACCTCTGCATATTCCCCTTGCAAGGGAATTTTTTTAATAAGTAGTTCTTTACCTGTGTTTATCAGAAAAATAAACAACCTTTCAAAACTATATCCCTGACTAAATTGTAAGAATATTTTCTCTGCATGAAATCAAGCAATGCATCAAGTGCTGAATGACTTCCAAGTGCTATTAATTTCAAAGAATACATTTAGGACACACCTTCAGCTCTGGCAGTAAGTCAATAAACTGCTTCCTGAGCACTGTTTGACCTGCCCCTGGGACCTGGGCAAGTCCCTCATCTCCAGGGCAATTACTGGGAACAGCAAGTGCTGTTGTTTCATCACCTCAGGAAAGTCAGCTGGGGTGCCTGCATGACCTGCCTGGCACCAGGGGGGCAGGACCAGCCCACCCAGGGCCAAGGAGGAGTTCAGAGTGTGCCTTTGAGCTTCTCCAAGCAATGCAGCAGTTCAGACACTCAACCAACACACATCTCAGGAGGAAACACCAACTCTGCACTCCTTTTGGCAGAGTTACTAAGGGGAGATCATTCTTGATTTGAATCTGTGCACTCAGATTTGACCTCACCTGGGAAAGAAACAACTCACATTTAAGCAAAACCTGTTAAGCCTTATGATTAACGGGAGGGAAAGATGCTTTTAACAGGTTTCAATTTTCCCCTAACTCATTTTTCTCTAGGCAAAGAACAGTTGTTTGGAACAGTGAAATCTGGCAGACAGTTAACCTTTATTTCAGAGAGACAAATTACTTTTTCATCACAGTTTATCAAATCAGCAATTCAGCTCCATAGATCAACACAGTAGGAAAATTTTATCAGATCTGAAAGAGGACTCTACTGAGAACAGATTGGTTCAAAATAAGATATGGCTGCTTCTGCAAAGAAAAACACCAGAGGTTTTCATGGTACTCAAAAATGAGGAATGGGAACAGGGAAATTAGAGGAGGCAGAATGGCTTGAACTGCCACAAATCTTTTCCTGCAATTTCTTAATGTATAGAAAGCCAGCTGTCTATTGTGGATTAGGGACATAAACCCTGTCTCCACACGGGCTTCTTTCACTGCTTCACCTTCCCAATAGGAAAAGCAAAATAGCACTGTTTTCTATAATTATATCAGCAGAGGATTGACAAAAGCATATGGTAAGCACAGAAAGCTTGAAACAAACAATTAAACTAAACTTTGGTGTGCTGAAGAGACACAGGAGGAAATGCTTCAGACTTAGAACTTGTGGGTAGCAGGACACTGAGATTTAGGTTTACTTTAGTTCCCATTGCCTACGTGTTCCGTGAGAGCAACACTTAATACAAACAGGCTCCTCTGGTTTCAACTCAGCTCCTGCAAACCTGCATGGCCTGTTGCTCATTCTCACCACCTCTTCAGTGTTCTCCCATCATGGCTGAAAAGCAAACACAAGACTGGCCAAATCCTTCCCCAAAGAATATCAGCTCTCCAGGCTCACAGGTTTCCGACCCTCCAGACTCACACAACTAAACTACAATAAGCAAAGCCACACAGTTACAGTGGCAAAATATAAACATGCAAATGGCAGCAAACTTTCCTTGGAATAAAGGACTGACAGTTTTCCTCCAAATTCCATGCCTCTGCCTGTTCAGCTCCCTGAGTTTATTTGGGAAGATTTTTTTTTTTCTCTGTGTTATAGATTACTCTGTGTTATATATTACAATTTTGTTAGCATCTGAGCACTGTAACATCAATCATCTATGAAAGAGATTTCACATTATTGTCCTGGGTACAGAAATAGAGTGTATGTACTCATAATGGACTAACTTTTACATCTTTTACTAAAGTGGAATTCTCAGCAATGTTAAAGTTCATGACTGAATATGGTTTCGTCCCTGTTAAAAGTAAACTTCTCATGTTGTAGAAATGCAAATTAAAAAAAACATTCTAGAATAAGCTGTGCTTATTGCTTCCTGATTTGCAGTGCAGTAACTGCTCTTGAATACCATCCTTAATACACCTTGAGGCTACAGTGAAGTTGGCTGATTCCCCTGAGTTCTCAAGACAAACATCATTTGGGGAATGAGAATAAATAGCTCTGAGAATCTTGAATTATTGAAACAAAGTTACATCTGAAACATTTCTTCCCAGCTTCTATTTTTCTTCTTCAGAGTTTTCTGGTGATGGAAAAGACTTTTCTGACTCTTCCTCCACATAAAACCAGGCAGGTGCCTTTTTCCTTGCCCAGCTCAGCAGGGAGCAAGCAGTTGCCATGGAAAGCCAAGGAGTGGAGGTGGACCAGTGCCACCTCCTCCCATGGGAACATGCTGGCACAGCCACACGAGCTGTCACCACCAGAGCTCTCTAGGAAAGGGAAACTCAAAAGTGCCCTGGAACATGGGGCCCTATGGAGCCCTATGGAATACTCTGAAAGCCAACAGGACTTAAAGAAGGTTCAGGACCACACACATTTGCAAACGCTCCTGCAGAATCCAGGACATTCCAGCTCGAAAGGAAACATTCAGTTTCTGAAAGACACCACTCTGAGGAAAACGAGACTGAAAAAATCAGTTAAGGATGTCATTGCTGTCAACACAGGTGGAGAGCAAAGGAAACCACTTCTGTCAAGAAAGCATATTATTCTCTTTTCAAGTAACTCTTCATGCAATCAATTTTCTCTGTGCTGAAAGGGACGATGAGGCTTTGCCTGAAATAATAGTACTGTGGATAAGCATGAAAAACCCCTGATTGTAGGTCAGGTGCTGAAGAAGATGAGAACAGGAACAAAGGAGCAGTGACACGCTGTTACCATGTACAACACAGATATTATTTTGCTCATTAATTGCTCATTACATCCCATTAAAGTACTTGTTGCTTCAAATTCTGCCAGTGCTTCTGCAAAAAGAAGCATGAGACAAAATTGTGATTCACTAAGAGTAACAATGAAAAGAGTTTCAACAGTTTGAGTAGTGGTGCTCTGCACCAGGCTTGGCTGAGTCCTCAGTAGGAGGGCAACTGGCAGAATCAAAGAACTTTTCAAACTTCACTCTTACCATGTGAGAGTTTAATTCTTTCAAAGGCAAATCAAAAAGCACTTTTCAAACATCAGAGATTTAGGCCTCAGAACACCTATAGAAGTAAAGTAGTAATATCATCTTATCTACTGTCCTTCCAATTGCTGGAAATGCTGAGGGAAGAAATAGGTAGAGCCAGCAGATCAATACCTGGCTCTAAGCCTGGTGTGAGCAGCAGAACTTCGGGGTTTGTGATCTGGGGGCAGTTCCCAGGACAGCTCTGCTGGCAGCACACAGGGTGCTCCTGTGTCCAAGGGGAAAAGGATCTGTGCCCAGGGCTTGGCAGGGATCACTGCCAGAGCTTTAAACTAGACTTGGGGGGGCAGAGGGATGAAAACAGGCTCACTGGAGGCACGGCTGGGGGCAGCAGGCCAGCACCTGGGGCATGATGTGCTGGTGAGGTCCCTCACTCTGCCCTCTCAGGGCACGCAGGGCAGGGAAGGGCAGCAGACAGGAGGAGCTGAAAGCCATCACACACCAGGCAAACTGTGAGAGTGGCCACCAAGGAAGCACAGTGGGATGACTCCCAGAACTGAGGTGCTGTAATAGATGGCCATAAACTCCTCAGCACTTCATTCTTCTCTCAGTTCTGGCAAAAAAAGTGGCTCCTGAGCTGTGACTGCTTGCAAATCCCCTTTGACAGCATGCCCATTTAAACTTCAACTACCATTTAGATTCAATTACAATTTTTAGATATAGAAAATACACTTTCAAGTAGTATATCAATTTTAAGCAGTCATTCTATCATGTATATCATATTGTCTTACCCTTTTCCTATTCAATCTAATGGAAATTCTGAGAAACTATACAGGACAGGATCACACTCGGAGCTGAATTTAGGTCACTGTCTGTGTGGCACTAATGATGGATTCATTTATACACTTACATATATCCTAAACACTGAGAATCTTTGGGTTTAAGTAATAAACCTCAGAGCGAGTGAATTGAAGTTTTGCTGCGAGAGGTGGATGTGTTTGTAGGATACATTCCATGGGACACACCGGCTCCGAGGCAGGTGGCCTCTGTCAGCTGGGAATTATACACAGCATCCATTACTGACATGGAGAGAGGTGCCAGGGAATCACCCAGCACCAGGAAAATTGATAGCAGGGAAACACCTGCCTGCCCACTTGCTTCTTTGCACTCCTTTGTGCAATTAAAATGGGAGCTTTGTTTTAAAAGGTTGTTTGCTCAAATCCATAGACTAGAGGGAAGGGCTTGTTAAATGGGATAAAAAGTAGGAAACAACTGAAAACACCAACAGCCTCCTGAATCAGTTCTGAGACAACTTTTCCTTATCCAAGACCAAAATTATTTTAAACCCTGAGGTTTCTTCCGATCTGAGTTATTCTGTGAATTGTGTGGTTACTCAAAATGCAGGGGAGAACTCTGGGTGACCTTCACCTGCATTACTGAAGAAGAATCACTGTTGGTTTTTTGTTTTCCCTACAGTCATAACATTCTGTTGTCATTTGGAACAAGCGCAAAAAATACACACAGTAGGTGTAGAATTACTTTTTAAAACATGATAACTGTGCAATTTTAGAGTATTATCTCTAGCATATCAATGCTCCATTCCTGGGGCAAGGAAGCCAGAAGTCAAGAAAAATGTGAATAAACTCTTAAAACATTAAAGATTTTAAAGTCTACATATAAAAAGCATTCAGCTATTTTAAAGTGAGTGATTAGAAATTACAGATATTTTTCCTTCATCAACCTGTCATTTCAGTGTATGGGACGTAGCTCTTGCTAAAAGCACTCAAATTTGGGCAGGATAATAGTTATCTGCAACTTCTCTTCAAGAATGAAAAACAGTGTAAATTTGCCACCTACTATACAAGCAACAGAAGGAGAACATGCAGGCATAACAGAATCACTGCTTTTACTTTCTAATTAATCTCACAACTCTTGACTTTGGCCCTTATTTAAATTATTACCTCTCTAACTATAAAAATGTCATCATCTATATTTTTTATAACTGGATACTTGAACATGGGGCAGGAGGCACAGGTTTTTCTTTAAAATATGGCTACAGCAAAAGGAATTTCCACATCATTTTCTATTAAAAAAACCCCAAACTTACAGCTAGACACTACAAAATAGTTTAGGAGTGACAGATCTGCAAAGCTGCAGAAAATGCCAACAATATTGCATTAAATAAATCTTCCTCAACATCGATGGCCACTATCTGGCCACGAACTTGAGAGCTGTGTATTTGGCACATATAATTTGAAATAAGAGATGAGCTCCTCCAGCTCTTTCCAAATATGTTTTTTCAGTTATCAAATTCAGTATCTTTCATATGCAGGAAGCAGGGAAAGAAAAGTTTTAGAGAAAGGGAAAGAAAAGCCCCCAGTAAATCTGCAATTGGGCAGATAAAGCCCTGCACATTAGTTTCTCTAGCAGTAAACTAGAGGTAACAGTTACAAATCTTTGTTAAATTGCTCTATAATAACCAGGGATCATTTCACAGAGTACAGACACAAAACTATCTCCAGGGTAAAACAGAGCAGCAGTTTAATGAAGCACAGCCATGCACTGGAATACAATTTTGCTCCAGAAGCAAAACCAGAACAAAGTAATTTTCACTTTCCTTATTTTTGAAAGCAGTCTAAGTAGGCAAGGAGCTACTGGAGGCTTGGTCAAGACACTGGCCTTTAAAATTGCATTATTGCAGAAAAGCATATACTTTCTACAGGGTTTTCTTTGAACTTGCCCATACACTTGAAGGACCAAGACTTTCCCATACTAGTTAAAATTTCTAGATGGACACTTTCACACTCTTACACCACTCATCTAAAAGGATACTGGCCACTTGGAAAATTACACTCCTGGGAGAAAAATGAGGGATGACTGCAAACAAGTACAAAATTCTGCTGGCTCTGCTGGTTTGCAAACCTGGCATTTCTGTGACAGACACAGAAGAGTTCAGAGATAAATTTATTTCTGAATAAACCCAAAGTGTCCCACATTTTTCTCAGACCACACAATTGCATCCACTTTTTAAAAGAAATATAAGACCTTATCCATCCAGAAATTCCTTCTGTGCCTAGACAATATATCCTTCCCCCCATCCCCACAAAAGAAGCAGAAGTTAGTAAGGGAATTTTCCTTTGAGAACAGAGGATCATTGCTCAAGGAAAACTTGGATGGGAATCCATAAATCAGTGTCAGTCAGCACAGTTCTTTGGCTGCTTAGTTTGTTTTCTTACAGACCTGCAGAGCCCCACCATCAGAGAAAAAACATTAGAGGTTTTTTTACAAGCATTAGAAGGGAGCTCAGGTTTTACTGGCAACACTATTAGTACAAAACCAGGCAATCTTCAGCTGTTATAAACCAGTGCAGATTCACTGGAGTCAACTTAATGGTCTGATTCGGGATCACTGGAGAATCTGACCCAAAATGACACCAAAGTAATAGTTCAAAACAGCCACACATTTCTGAGTCTGCAGAGAGTGCTTTTACAAGTTCTGACCATTTGGAAACTTGCATATATACATAGACATAAATACATGTATATAAACCCCTGGAACATTTTGATCATCTAAGATTAAGATAAAACACTGTTCTAATCCCAAAATGGCACATTCATGAGCAACATACAAGAAAAAAGACTACTGTTTGAAAGGAGTTAATTCAACTCAAAACATATTTTGAGCTTCTTTTTTATGAAAGCTACTTTGGGATATAAGACCAGCCCTGAAGGTTCATTTATTCATTGCTAATGAGACAGGTGGGATTACTCAGGCAGGAATCAGGGCACCAGTGATTCCAGCTCAGATCCTACTGAATACAGACAAATATTAATAGGATGTCTGAAAGGAAACAAGGGATACAGAAAAGCTTGAAATAAGTGATGAGTCAAAGAACACTGAAACAATTGTCCTAAGCACTAAAAAGTCTTCCCATCCTTCCAGCTATCAAAAGAGTTGGAAAAACATTTGTATATACATCCTGGACCCCTGATCCTTCAGCCCCCCAAGAAAAACAGTTTGTTTTTCAAACTTCCATCTTCTCCAGCCATAATAAAATTTTATAAGTTTTTTTAGCATTGATACTTCCTTTACTGAGATGTGCATGAAGTAATTACAATATTTGCATGCAGTGGAAGAAAAGCTTTCTATTGGAATTGGCCAAAGTAATGAAATCCACAGTGAAACAACAGTGCAGCAGGACAAGGCAGATTCCCCTTGATATAAAGTCAAACATTCAGTACAGCCACGAGCCTAAAATCTCCCAGTCAAATTACAGCAAGATAAGCAGCCCCAGGATCAGTGGAGATGAGCAGGTTCTCCTGGGAAATCATTAGTAGTTTAAAATAAGTGTTACTATGTGGAATTGGCTCTAGCTGCCTTTATTCCCAGTTCTCCAGGCAATTTACTGCCCACACCCTGGACCACATATTGCCAAGTATACATGGGTCCAAACAGCCATCCATTCACCCAAGAGGAAAGAACAGCTTGATAAAATAGGACCTAATCAGGAGATCAAAGCAGCCAATCAAGAGGTCCATGTATCAATCTACATTATATGACACTCAAGGGTTTTATTTCAAAATTTACTTAGTCTCATCCTCTGGACTGAATGTTCCCATCATGGGCACAATTCAAAGCTGTCCAAACGGCAAGTCCTTGGTTTGGACTCTTATATCTTCACTAAATGTCAAAGCAGGGTTCCTGTGCACCCAGAACAGAATTTTTGTCTTGTTTCTTTCAAAAATAAGCTGGTCCAAGCACAGCAGAACTGCTCTGCTCTCCGTGAGGATTGGAGAAATGCCTGAAAAGGTGATATTCCACCACCAAGTGTTTTTATCTCACATGTGGCATAACTTTTACTCGTATCTAGTCACAGAAGTGCATAAAGAGCCATTTGATCAATAAAATTATATGTGCATCCCAGAACTGTCATTCCATACATGCACATCCAGAGGTGGAATGCTGTCTTCAGAGGGATGCACTGCCCCTGCCTGTTCCTGCACTCAGCTAATGCCTACAGACCTTCCCCCAGGCACTTCCACCAAACCTCCCACTGGATACAGTGTTATATGTGCCCAATCCATTTTACTCCAGGCTTTTCCACACCATTATTTTCTCAGACTCTCTCTCCTCAGCTTCTGGCCCTCTGTGGAGCTCACAGAGCCAGAGAGGCTTTTTTGGTATTTCTTACAGACATATACAGTCCATGAGATTTTTTAGTGGTTCCTGATAGCATTCACTAGGCACTGATGAATTCTAATATCTATGCTTAAATTTAAAACAAATAGAAAAAAATTTATAGGCTTTCCCATAGCATTCGGGCAGAGGGAATTGAGAAATAAAAATTCTACATTTGAAGAGCTCTTAAATGAGGTGTTTTTTTTTTGAAAGATTGTAGGGATTGAGGATCTCAAGCCCCACTAAGGAATTTAGCACATAACTACCACTGAAGCTAAAGGTACTTGTCTGCTCTTAAGCCTTTTTCTTTTTCCCTCTGAACTACCATCCCTAAAGCTTGAGCTCAACCCTGCTGCTTTACCCAGCAAAACAGAACTATTGATTTCCAGCTGTTCACATCCAAAGCCCTCAACAGCCATTCATTCACCCTCAGTTATGTGAGGGACTCCAGCCCTCTGCTGCAGGAGAGGTACCTGTGGCACCAGCAGCTTTGGCTTGGCTTCCCTGCCTTCAGTCAAGTGCACTCAGCCTGTAAACACATTTACCAGCAACAGGAATAAGTGATGGCAGGCAAGCCAAGCCTGGCAGCAGCTACTGGAGTAAAGGACTGATGAATTGTGCTCCTCAGATAAGGAGAGGCAACTAATACAAACAAATGATGCTTCTGAACAATTTATGTGCTGCTGCTTTGCAGGCTACTGATTAGTTGAGAAGGAAGTGTCTTCCAGCAGGCCTGGGAGGGTGACATACTGCAGGCAGAGCAAGCTCTTTGCACACAGGGAACTGCTCCCTGTGATTACCACACGGGCTCAGCAGGGAGAAAATGATGTACCCAGAACACAGGTCACACAGCCAGGAGAAGTAAGGCAATCCCAGTCAGTGGTGCCCCTGTGCTGACTGCCCAAACCTTCTCTGGTCTGCAGTGCTAGAGAATTGCTATAGGTACCAGGACTGGCCCCTGTATTTTCCTCTGAATAACCCATTGACACTTTTCCCATTGTAGAGCAAAACTTCTTTAGCTGCAAGAGAAAAATTAAAAATGCTGTTTTCAACAGGTGCTGCTGCTGGTTTTACCACCTCCAACTGCCTCTCAGTATCCTCCTGAAGAAATTCCTGGGGACAGCTGTTAATTCATCTTCCCATTAATTTAAAGGCTGAAGGAAGTTAACACATAACAGTTTCAGCAAACTTTTTTTTTTTACCTAAACTCACCTATTCCATACATTAACTCTGAGAACTCGATATTTTATTCATGATGGTTCTTAAAACTCAGCCTTTATTATGTAGCTGTGTCACTGGTACCTTGTGTAAAAATGCTTTTACCTTTGTAAGAATTGTGTAGTAATTCTGACTCACAGAAGAAGACTCAACAAGTTGATTCCTGGCCTCATTTCACATCAACAGTCATTTACATAAAGAGGATACAGTCAGAATTGTCCAAACTCTTAAACCAAGGTAAATAAAATAGGATGATATGCTGGGGAAGGGGGGCAATATTCTCAAGGGTTTTTGTAAGAGTCATGTACTCCAGTCATGTACCCTCTTCAGCAACTCAGCTTCTCAAAGTCCTCTGGTTTAGGACTCATTTTTTCCATTCTTACGGTCTGTAACAAGGGGGCAGATCACGGACAGCACAAGTGAGGGAACCTCACACGAGAAATCTATCAGCAAGTCAGTATTTGAGCTTGGGTTCTGAGCTCTGCCCAAGCACAGTTCATTCTCCAAAAAGCACATTCAGTAGTGCAAACTGCTCTTTTGTTTCTGCCAAACACTCGAACAAAAGCTCTCTGGGGGAGGTGTTCCCTAGTGCTGCCCACAGGGCACATGCTGCCCGTCCCCATGGGCTGAGGACAGAAAGGGGGGTTGCACTGAGATAGAGTTTATTCTCTTAGAGCACAGCACCCACTTTTAAAAGATAGAAGGGAAACTCCACACTATATACTCTGTGTAAAGAAATGTTTCTATGTGAGAGAAATGTGAACACACCATGGTCAGATCAAGGGAACATCCTATTCCTTTCTAGGGGGTATCATTATCTATCAATCACTTAGCTAGTGCTAAATGATTTCACTTTGGATAAAAAGAAAGGCCTCAAAATCCAAGAAAAATTTAGTTCAATTGAACACATTTATAAAAAGGTGATTCCTTTGACTTTAGTGTGGAAATTCATACTTACAGATATTGATTGGTTTGCTTGAGTTCTTTTATGCTTAGAGTACTAAAGGAGCCAATAACAAAGCAGACAAAAGACAGGGTCTACACACTCCAAGCATATATGTGGTTCTGTGTCCTTCCAGGTGACAATGGCATTAAAGTCCAGAACACTTCAAAAATTTTAAATCTCTTTATGCCAGATATTCTGAACAGATGTTCCCAGACATTAACCTTTCATGGAACTGTCACTGTCTTCTTACTAAAATCATTGCTAGAATTTAATTTTCAGTCTTGCAGGGACAGAAACAGTCCTGGTCTAACTGGAAAGAAACCATCCCACTGCTGCCAAGCTGGGACTGTCACAGCCACAGACACCCAGCAGAATTGGTGGAGCTCAGTGCTCAGAATGGCAGTGAAAATGCAGATTTCTCAACTCCCCTGTTTAGCTGGCTTACAGTTTATAGCATCTGAGCAACACCTGAACTCTTGAGAAGACATTTAACTAAGTACTCAAAGTATTGATTTGTTTATGTCTTGTCTCACAGAAAAACAAACTTTTCCTATGATTTATATCTATGGGAATGGTAAGCCAAGAAATTTTGCAGACAGAAGGACTCCATTTCCTCTCACAGAACAGGGTTTAAATTTCTACAATAGTATACTATTTTCTGCCTTTTTTATCACAGTTTTTTATGCTGCCTCAACAAAACAACAGTAAAAAATATACCCCTTCCAGTTCAATTCAACCTCAATGTGTTGCTCTGTCACAAAGATATTCCCTCTACAAGCCCTTCAGAAATATGGGTCCCAGTGTATCAAGAGATATTAAATGGTAATGTCTGAGACTGATGAAGTGAAACAGTCATATACACATTCAGCAGATGTTCAGCACTTTTCCAGCAAAAAGATTTTAGTGCCCCTTTTGGTTTCTGCTCACGGTGGTGATGAACAGCTCAAACCATTACACCAGAATTAAATGCAATATTTCTATCTGTTCTTAGTGCAGGTCAAAGACAGAAGAGTCACTGCTGCCCATTTATTACATCATGATATTATAACAAGGATATAAAAGGACTGAGTCTGGTCAACATTTATCTGAAGTACACAACTGTTTTCTCAACCCTGAAAGAAGTTTAAAAAAAAAGAGAAAAACAGAGGAAGTCTACATACCACTTAGAGCAGAAAATACATGACTGTGGTATCTCCTTTAACAAGTCTTTATTCTGGGCATTGCCTTGGCTAACTCACTCTCTCCTCAGAGCATCTGTACTGAAATACTTAAAAACCTGGATACTCTTCAGCTAAAGAGCACATAATCATATGGAAGGAGTTCTGAGCCAGGGACTGCACAATACAAAGGAAAGATGGAGTTTGTTTGACATGACAATTTTCTGTTATTGTTTGGGGATTACAACAAACCTACAGCTAAACTAATTGTGTCATGATGGTTAAGGTTGTGTCAGCACTTTCCTTGTAAACCTCTTATCCAGTGGATTTATTACTAAATAAAAAGTTTTTCAGGGGCTGAAACCTGGCATGAAAGACTGCATTTATCTTTAGAAACTCCACAAGAGAAATTCAGCTTTTCTTAATGGAGGGAAGAAAGAAGATTGCTAACTTGAGATACATAAATTTCTACTGCTAATCTTGCCAGCACTGTGCATACTCTCCATGCTTGAAAAGATATAGGGAAAAATACTTTGTTGATGTAGGTTCATTTCAATTTAGAAAACAAAAATCCCATGCAAGCCACCTTTGCTTGTTATGGAGATTTTAAATTTTTTACAGCATAGGTAGTGATTTTTCCCTGACTATCCAATATAGTGCCACTAACAGGCCCTAATTATACCCTCTGGTTACACAAAAGACTAAAATAACCTATGAATTACCCAACACATGTTTATTAAAAAAAAAAAAAAACCAACCTCTTGTGGTAAGCATTTATTTCTCAGTGACAGTAATCATGGTTAGAGAGAGAGCCACCCTAAATAGAACTTAATAAAAATAAATAAATAAATAAAAAACCAAAACACTTGTTATGTGGCAACAAGGACGAAAAGAATGAAGTCAAGAGAAAATTGCTGAATTAGACTGGGAAATATTGTTAGGCATTTATACTAATTTAACAGCCCAGGGAATCTGGGATGGTCCAAAACAGTGGCCTGGCTCATAGTCGGAGCTCCTCAGGTACTTGACAATAATACTGAACTGGATCCCATACAAGCCTCACATGAACATTTTATCTGCAAATAGACTCAAAACATCTGAGATTCAAACACTCTCTGCACTGGTGACCTCACATTTCGCTGTATTTTGCCTTATTTTACAGACACCTATTGCCAGCCCTGCCAGCTCACAGTGGATGAAACAGCCACACTGACTTCTCTCATACCCCCATCACCA
This sequence comes from Manacus vitellinus, assembly GCF_001715985.3. Classification (NCBI taxonomy): domain Eukaryota; kingdom Metazoa; phylum Chordata; class Aves; order Passeriformes; family Pipridae; genus Manacus; species Manacus vitellinus. The sequence goes on from NW_021938949.1 coordinate 12,806,847, forward strand.
ACAGCAAAGGTCTGAGTCTCAACGAGGCCCTTCTGCAAATTCACTCTCTTTAAGAAACACACAGAAAATGAGAGTTTTCTCAGTATTGCTCCTCCTGGACTCCTGTGCAGGTATAATACTTTCCAGGCAGTTCAGAGGTGCAATAGAAAACTAGCACATTGCTCTGCACTGAAACTCAGGAGGCAAATTCTGGCACCAGTAGTCAAAAAACTCTGGTTAGCTCTTCTGCAGCTGTAGCACTTGTGTGTGCCAAGAAGAGTAAAAATAAAATAAATAAATTTTTAAGAAAAACTTTTTGAGTCAGTAATTCAGCAGATACAAACAAACAAACAGATCTGAAGCATAGGAGTTCAGTTTTAATAAAGACACTTCTTTTAAAGGGCAGTTTAATGGAGACTACAACCCTTCAAATGGTTCAGCAAAGGGTTTACACAGCCCTTTCTCCTTCAGTGAAATTCCTTTCTAAAAGTTTTATTCAACTAGATAAAGCCTTGGTCGCCTTCCTTCCACCTTTTTTCTCCCCTCCACATTTCCTTGCTGTAAACACACATTTCAGACAACAGAAAACATATTAAAGAGGGACAACAGAGCAGCAATCACTACCTGAGCACTGCTTCATGGCAAAGTGATTTTACAGAGTCAGACAGTGCCTGTTCTCCTGAGTAAATGAGTGGACACAGGACACCCCACACAGGAGATTAATGTTCTCTGTCAAGTGGAAAAAGCCTCAGCTGAGGCAGACACAGTGCCATCAAAACAAACAGCCATTAGTTTGGCTTTGGGATGGCATGTCAGGATGTGTAAAGCCCTTCCACCTCAGAGGGCACTCACCCTCCCCGTTAGGACACGTGTGGTCGAGGCTTTGTTCAAATGCAGCGTCTCCCAGGGTGTCTCCTCAGCCCTGTTCACCTGCCTGCTCAGTCTCCTTTCCACTCCCTGCCCTTTTGCTGCTCAGCACCTGCTCCCTGCACCGAATTAAGTTTAAGCCAGTGAGTCTGCTCAGCCAAGCTTGGCTCCAGTTCTCAGAAATAGCTCTTTGTTGTACTCTCGTGCATTTATTTCAAAGTTTGCGTTCACATGCACACACAATCCTCACAGCTTTAAATTTAAAAAAAAAAAAAAACCACCATTACAAATTCCTGGTCATGTCAAGCAGGGGCATATCACACAGAATTGTCCCTTTTTTGTCAGAATTTTGTCCTTCATTTAACTGACATACACTACCAAGTACCAAGTACTTAAGTCTGCATAGGAAAAATAAACACTCATTTTACTTCAGAGAATAAAATGACAAATTATTCTAATCTGAGATTTTCTTTTCATCTTTTGTAACTACAGTAATTCAATCCCATATTAAGTAAGCATTGCTTCTGCAGCACATTCCCTTGCAACAAAGGATACTGTAATCAGAATAATGTTGTTCATAATGAATATAGAAGAATTTTCAAATTGTCCCAGCACTGGGCCATCAACATGCATAGACTTCTACTGGATGTTGGAATCCAAGTCCTCAGTCATTTACCAACAGAAATCCTATTTAGAGTCACCAACATTAAGAAATCATTTTACTGGTACCATTTAGAAATATGGCATGAATTTATGTGCCCTGAGAGCTTCTATTCAAAGAGGAAGTTAAAACAGCTAAATTCAAAACTGATGTTTGAAATGCACATTATAAATACAAGAAAATAGTGGGAGACTGACATGACTTAGCCATGTGCATATATTGTAAAGATGTGCATATACAGGACCACACTGCACAGCATTCCCAATGACTAACTTCCCAGTAATTTCTTTATATCCTCTACCTCTCCAAGCATCTCTGAATAGCTGTCATTTTGTACTCAAAATCTTGCCCTAAGAGGTACAGCTTCCCTATAACTTCAAAAGCACACCATTTGAATATAACAGAGACTGGGGCAGGGAGGGTGCAGGAGTGGGCTTTGCAGTGCTTATTGCAGGAGGATTATACACACAAACAGGTTCCAAAAGCTTTGGGAGGCAAAACACATCTTATAAAACTCCTTCCTGGGAAATGGAAAACACAGCATCTCTAACACATGTGCAAGGTCTCCAAAACAGTAAGAAATAAACAGTTAATTCCCATCACAAAATTTCCTAGAGTTCCCACAATCACAAACTGCTCAAAAAGGCCTTTAGGGAGCAGGAGAAGTGGGGTCCCAGCCCTGAGTGGGACTAGGGAGGCACAGGCAGTGTCCCCTGGCCGACATGGGCACCCCCCAGTACCTGAGCAGGGAGAGCAGAGCTGGCCAGGGACAGGAGCCAGGGGCAGGCAGGGCCCAGGGGCAGGAGCCAGGGGCAGGCACGGCCCAGGGACAGGAGCCAGGGGCAGGAGGCAGGGGCAGGCACGGCCCAGGGACTGCCACCACATCCTTACCAATGCAGCAGGTCGGGGTCAAGCCAGGGAGTCAAGATCAGGATGAGCAAGAGAAACGATCCAGACCAGAAAACAAAGCTCAAGCAACTTGCAACCAAGCAGGGAGGTCTCCAGCACAACTTGCCAGCACCCTTCCCACAGCAACCTGGTGCAAGGGGACACAGCTGCCCCCCATCAAACTGGCCTTAAATACAGGCAGCCAAAGCCTGAGGAGTGGGAGGGGTTTGGAACTGAGGCCTGGAGCCTACTAATTGAAAGCAGATGTGTTACTGAATGCAATTTAAGTTGGCAGCACCAAGTCCTTGACTATCACTACATCTACTCACCTGGTTCTTAATTAGCTTGAGCTTATGGAAGATGACAAATTTTGAAATGCTTTTACAGCACTGAGAACACCAGAGCGTCTGATAAGATGCAGAGAATTGTGAAGCCACGAGCACAGAGGCTCTGAAGATCACGAGGAACTGATTGGAGCTGCACAATTTAAAATGTCATTAGATTTTTTTTGACAGTTCTTTCTGATCTGACATAGTGCATCTTAGAGACAATGTGTGAATTATATATACACTCACAGACCACCCCACACATATAGACTGTAGAGCACCCAGTTTTCTCTTGCTGCTATAGCTTTAAATTTATAACATTAAAATAATTTTTGTCTTTTAGTTTGTATTGGTTTGCTAGGGGTATAGAAAAATCTCTTGATGACACGAGACATCAGTTTGGTGTCCTGAAACATTGGTCTGACGTGGTAAAGGTGTGGGGAACATGGGTAGCACTTACAGTATGTTTGTTCTGCCACCAGAGCTCCAGTTAGAAAACAAAATACCCTTCTTGAATTAGAGTGGATGCTTATTACTGAGTTACAACCTTTGTATCCAGTGTGCAAGGTTATTACTGCTACAGGGTAATAAATCTGTTGTGGCTCAGTGAAGAACTGGAATTGCAGTTACAATCATTCCCTTCCCCTCTGCTTGTGCTGCAAACCACAATTCATCCACAGAGTTTAAGTGTGAGCAAGAGAATGTTGAGATGATATTTCACACATTTTCAAGAAGGGAGATACAGATGTTCTCCCCGTGCAGCTGAATTTGCCAGGAGTAATGATAGAGAGGGAACACTTTGCTGTACTGTGCCTTTGGATTTGTGCTCTGATGAAAATAAATCTTTCTTTTTGTCCATGCCAAGGTCTCACACAATGTTACTTTATGCTGGAAGCATTTGTACTGTGCTAACTGCCTTAAAAAGTCACTCAGAGTTATTAAGTGCTCATTTAAACTAACATTTGTGATCTGCCAAACTACTTAACAGCACACAGTAAGAAGTTTTAAGCCATTAACAAGCTTGCAGTTATGTATAATAGGGAGGATGGGTTTAAATAAAAATCACTTTCAAGTAGGAGAATGATTAATCATTGCTGTTCTCTCCTTCGTTTGTATTCTTAGCAAAAGTTGTCACCCTTTGTCCCAGCATTAATGGTGAGGTTTATGTGACTGTTCCTGGTATTCTTAAACTTGATTAATTAGCAAGGCCACATTTTATTTGAAAGTGCAGAATGGAGTCACATTTTCATTCAGTTCCCTAGGGAACTAATTATAAGGTCTGCTCCACATACATCACAACAATATCTCCTATATGGCACAAGTAATTATTTAGATACTGTAAATATCCTTCCAAATACTTAAAACAGAACTGCTTCAGCTACTTTAAAGTTTCAATAGAAGCTGGTGCTAGCCTCTGCTGGGAAGTTCCAAATATTCCCTGCTCAGGAAAAACAGCAGGTACTCAGCATCATGAGAATGTAAACTTTCTAATGGGAATTTATCACATTTGTCTCTGAACCAGCACAAAGGAAAAAAATGGTGAGAAAGAGAACATAGTTAAGATTACACAGCCTTTAAAAAAAATGAACATAAATGTTTAACAACCAAATTATGTTGTTTTTTCTCCCTTAGCTGCAAGGCAGCAATCAATTCTATTCTCCACCCCCAGTACACTGGAAAGTGGCAGTTCTGCTGCATTAAAAATCAGAGTAGAATATGCAAAAGCCCATCTTTAAAAATGGAAAAATGCTTCTCTCCCATCTTGCACGAGTCTCGGGGCAGTGGGTAGGAGGCTAAGGAGTGGCAATGGCTCTGACTAGTCATGTTCCAGTAGCTTTAGGAACGGAATCCCATCACAGCAGAGGTACAAAGACACCGAAAGAAGTTTGGCATAGCAGCACTTACAGTCTAAAAAGATTAGACAGTGTGTGGGAGAAAGAAACCATTAATTTGTACCTGGGAAAATGACACAGAGAAGTTTCCCTCAGTAGCACAAGACTTCTCTGTAGCTCTGCACCAGAGCTGGAAACTCAAGTGCCACAAAACTGCAATTTAGCACTCAGCACACACAGGCCCAAGGAGCACTCACACTGCCTGGGGAAGGGGCACAGTGCCTGCAAAGGAGCTGAGGAGCTGCACCAAACATCAGTTCACTGTTCTTTGGCTTGCAGAACTCTCAACTTGCTTCCACTGTGCTCTACTTCTCAGGATTTGCCCCCAAAGGCAAATTTTAGGGGGAAAAAAAAGCTATTTGATTGGCTCCAAAGCTCTTCTAAATCGGATGATACAGTGAGCATCAGGCAGCAGAACAGCTTCCATAGCAACACACACTCTGTGCCTGGTTATTTCTGGGGCATCTGTCACTGCCTCTGCTCCCTGCAAACAGTTGCAGAGAGAAGGCTCCTTGCAGACCTGTAAACAGCCCACGTTAGTGCACAATTGTATCTGGATTATTGTCAGAGCGCCCCTTGTGAGGCAGCAGCAGCAGCAAACTGCTCTTCCAAATCGATTATGATACACATTTATATTTCCCAGCATCTCCCAAACAAGGATTTCAGAGCAGTCTACAGATAGGCTTCAGAGTAGTCTACAAAACACCCTGAAGAGCCTAAAATTATAGATTAAATTTTCTGAAGCCAGACAGATTAATTATACAAGACCATGCTCCCTAGAATTACACACCAGCTTTGTTGAAGCAGAAGACAAGTCCTTCCACATAGGAAAACAGTGTTAAATATTTCCAAAATGTTCCCCAAATCCACTTTTTCTGATGGAGTATCATATAAGTGTAAGTATTAATTTATCTCATCTTCACTATACAGCAAAACAAACAGTATAACTTGAAGTCCAACATATATGTCAAATGACAAAAACTTGTGCCATTGTAACACTTTAGTTAAAATGACTGTATTTAGACTTTGAAGATTTTCTTGTATTAGCTCACAAGTTACACAGCATCAGTAGCTCTCCTTATTTTCATCACCTTGGAAACACCACATGCAGGAAAACAAATACCAGAAAAATAAATATGGATTTGTTATTTGTAATTCAATAAATTTTTAATCCTGAATCTTCTGTTTCATATTCTTAAAGAATTTCACAACAGTAGAGACATTTTTTTATCCAATAAATCTCTTCTGTAGCTGAGTGTGACCATGATTTTGAAGATTTTGAGTATAGATAAATAAACAATGAGGTCTGATGAGCATGCACCATTTCCCTCCACAATAAAATCACAGGTCTTCCGAAAAAAAGATGGATTGCATTTTAATTTTAAATACTGCTCATGTTTAAAATGTCTGAAATGGACATACAGCAGAAAACACACAAGTGTTCTAAATAAGAGCTCTCAGAAGTGTCAGCAGCTACTGAAATCAGTAACAATTAACACCATAATTCACAGGAGAAAAAATGTAACTGATGTTCTCTTGCTAGTTAATGTTTTGCTAAAATAGACAGACTGAGAAGCTGTATTATAAGTAGTTTGGTCTGGTTTTTAGTAAACAACACTGAACAGTCACCAAGTGTACACATCAAGCACACAGTTAGTAGTTAAAATGTTTTTGTCTTTGGGGTATTTTCTAGTCCACTGCCATATTCACTGAAAAATGAGTCAGTAGAGAAGATACCAAATGTTCTGCATCTGATATAATAAATATATTAACAAAGAAGAAGACAAAAAGGAATTTAAAAACACTTAATCTGAAAAAGAAGAAAACTCATTTTTTTTCTTACCCACTCTGTTCAAAACAGCCAGTGTGTGTTGACCTTCCAGGCATGCAGCAAACTTTATTTAGTTTTATTGGCATTTGGAAAATGCCAGAACTTGATGAAACTTGCAGACAGCAAAACTTGTTGGACTCTTTACCAATGTTTCCTGTTGCAATGGGTTTAATTTTTTGCTCTTGCTTATGCCAGGGTTGCTCATGGTCTTGGGAACAGGGTTCAGGGTTCAGCAAAAGGGAGAAAGAATTGAAGAGAGCAGAGGAGACCCAGTATGAGGACCAGTGTCAGGGAGAAAGACACTTAAAACAGGTTAGAAAAGTCTCATAATGGTACAGACTGTGAGCAAAGTGCCCCAGTTAACACTCTCTGCTATCAACAGTGACTGATGAAATCAGCACCACAATGCAAGTCTCACCTCACCCAGATTGCTGGCCAAAGGAAACCACTGCTTGCTGCTGCTTCAGGAGCTGCAGCAGCAAAGGCTTTTTGCAATGGTTCTGTTCTCAAACACACAGTAAATGAAAATATGTACTCCATCGAATCTGGGTGGTTAAAAGGGAACTCCTTTTTAAGTATCAGAAAATATAAGCAAGATATCTTGGGGGGGAAGGTAATGAAAGGCACGCCCCTGTACAACTGTGTGTCAGATCTGTTGGCCTCCTGCATCCCAGCACTGTCCAAGGCATGTGCTCCAGAAGGTTTTCCACAGGACCCAATTTCCAAAGGCTGTCTGAGGTGTGAGGTCACACCAGGAATAATAACACCAAAGGCTGTATTACAGTTCACTCAGAGTGTCAGCACCATCCAACCTCAGCACTGACAGAACTGAGGTAGAAAAGGCCTCTGCTGAGGTCACTGGAGTGATGCAGGAGGAGAACCAGCAGCACTGCACAAACTCAGCCCAGGTTCTACTCGTGTTTGTGTGAGGGAGCCCTTCACTTACCCTGAGAACCTGCACGGTGCAGAGCCTGGCAAGTGGGGCCATCAGCTTCTGAGAGGCTGTAAAACCTGCACCTTCTGGCTGAGCCTGAGCCCTTACCTGCAATCACAAAGAATTGTTAACTGGGGTAACAAGGAATTGTTGCTATTATCTCCCCTGTTTGTAAACCCAGCCAGACAATATTGCACAGCCAGCTCTAAGCTCACAGCAATCATCAGTTAGAGAACTACCACAGAACTGTAGCAAGTGCAAGAAAACCATGACAGTCATCCTTCAACCATAGCATATATAATAGATAACCCCAGCAGATTTGAAAGGCTACATCAGTATGTAATAGCTAGTGTAACTCACTAATTTCTACTAGGAAGAAACTTCTTATTTTTATTTCTCCTTTACCAGAAACAAACTTTGCTGTTCCCTGTGCAGAAGGGTTGGCCTGCCTGTGCCCCTGCAGAGATCTGAGTAAGGAGTGCCCCTGTTGCTGGGGTCTGTGCATGTGCCTCTCTGCCCAGCACTCTGGGGGGTAAGTGGAGTGTGGGGCCCATCCCAGGAGATGGGCAGGGGCAGGGCAGCACTTCAGCTGAGCTCCAGCATCACACAGAGCCACAGCAGAATCCAACAGGAACTGACTCATGGCAAAAATACTGAGATAGCACCAGATAGCAGATCAGAAGCATTCTGTTCCTTTGGGAAGAAAACATGCAGCTCTTCCAAATGCCTACCAGTCACTTTAACATTGAAATGTTTCTTTTCTTTCAAAATCCAGCATGCAATTCTCAAGATTAGGCCAGAGATAGGAAACATCATTTCAGCAATCAAAAGATGATGCTTTCATATAAAAATAAATATTCTTAATAAAGTCATCCCCAACACCTTTATGCAATCAGTTACTAGTCCAAAGCCAAGATAAAGTGTAAGTACAATAACTAAACATTTTAAAGTATAACATAACCCCCATAAGTGTAATGAAAAGAATACTGCCACCTCCTTATTTCAGTTGAAAGTCAGAAATAGAGAAACACACCTACGAAACTGCAGATATAAGTCCTGGTGCAAGACTGACTGGTGAAAATAAAGAAACATATTTAAGTGCTACTCAGTGACAGAGATAATAATTGCTCTGTATCATTCTTCATAATCAATTGCAAAGAGATTAAAAACATCAGGAAACAAAAACAGCAAAGGAGAAACTCTGCCCCAAATGATAAAACAACACTTCAAACTGTACTGTTACATTTTTGTTTCAGCAACTTCTGTAACCCCCTTTGATTTGGAAGCATTATCCACATAGGAACAGAAGAGTTCAAATGGCAACATTTAGAGGACATAAAACCAAAGACAGATCAAGTTCTATGAATTCAGGATTTGGGTCACCAGCACAAAATGGAAGCAGCAGCAAATGTCATCAATAACCAAAACATCATCAGGCAAACAATAAAACTGAGAAAGGATGACCTTAAACCAACTTGCAAAGAAATTTTGTATTACCCGATTGCAAAGATGAAAAGGTTTTTTCCTCCAGTTAACTTGAACTGAGACAGATGAAGGGGAATGACTGGAACTGAAAAAAAAAAGATACAGAGTTCAGAGAGAGTTATTGAAGTTGCCACAGACTCAGTTGGATACCAATAACGTTGGAACAAGAAAGAGACATTCCATATAATTGGGAAATTAGATTTAGAAACAAGAACATTTGTTTCTAAACAAGTATTTCTACAGAGAAAGAAGCAGGAAAAGGAAAAAGCATAAGGAAGATTGACATTTTCTTTGTTATTTTGAGAAATGAAAACTTCAGTAAAACATCACTTAGAACCTTCTAGCAAAGCTTTCCAGAAATAATCAGTGATTCTTAGTGCCCAACTAGATATATTTATAAGGGTCCTGCTACTCATAAAGTTTAACACCTAAGTAAACATTTGCTGCTCTACAGTGGTTTTGTAGATATACAGGCACTCCATAGTCTCCAGGAGTGATGTTTGCTTTTCCAGACCAAAAATCCAGCTATAAAGTAATTCTACTTCTATGAATGAGAGACAAGAATAACCACAACTTTGCTATGCCTATTTGAAGAACCAGTGAACTTAACGACCTTGCTAGTGAAGATAATTTGTCAGATGTATCATGTAATTTATAATATCCCCATCTAGAAAATAAAGTCCTCCCAAACACACATATAATCAGGGACTAACATATTGTAGCAGAGTCTGTAAGTGTTGTTACACTCTCACTGCTCTCAGCATGGCCCCAGAGGAGCAGCTGGGGAGCCACAACCACCATCCTCTGTGTTGCTGGTGCCTTTCTCATTGTGCTTCAGCTGTACTTCAATAGACAATGGAATATTTCTGTGCCATGACAGCAGACAGAACCTGCCAGTAATTAAAAGAAAAATTCATATAACCCTTATAAATCTTCAGATGACCAATATGTCTAAAGCTATTTTACAAAGGAAATATTGTAGGAATGAAGGACACCTGAAAAGAAGCTCACATTGTGATTTCACATTGCAGGGCATGGGTTGTGTGTTCCCTTCATTTTTGAGCATCCAAAAAAAAAACTCCTGAGACCAAGTGGCAGAAGATTAAAAAGTCATCTTGAAAGGAGTCTTTTGACAAAACTGCAAAAGAAATAAAAAAAACCTCCAGTTTTTAACATGATCTCTGGCTTAATATTTCACTTCTGCAATGTTCTGCTTCACTACTACTGAGTGACAGAAAAGGAAGTAACAAAAAGTCTTTTTGGCATCCATATCTTGATTTTTTTCTGTATATTGTAAGAAGAAATGACAGAGCCGATAATTAAAAATATTACAATTAAGTCCTGCAGTCACCAGATGTACAGCTGAAAGAGAAGTGGGATCAATTCTGAAAGCTACATCACAGTTAAAGAGAAATTAAAACTGGTGAATAAACAGAGGAAACCATTAAAAAGAAAATGTAGCCTCTTCTGCTAGACTGGAAGTGAGGAGGGTGGAAAAGAGGCAGTATCATGTTGTTTGAATAATCTAATTCTTTGTTATGCACTTTTCCATCAACATTTTTAATGCAGGCTTCATGTAGGTTTAATGTAGGCTGTGATATAACAACAAATAATCAATTTTCTATTCCTCCCATCCCCAATTAAGAATTATAATAGTTGGAGATACGTGGAATCAGAATAATTGATCCTGACTGGGACACCCAAGTTTGACAACAGTCACCTTATACAACCAGCCACGGGATGTGTTTGCTGCTCATGGATACATGGAACCTCCCAAAGAAACAAAGAGGTGAGTGCAGACACCAGACAGGGGTTGGATTTTTATTGGTTTTGCTACTGAGCAATAAATCAAATTCTGAGTACCCTCCATAAGGTAGTTACCACACAGTTATTTCAGTGGCTGCAAATGCATAGCCAGGTAGAGAGCATCAGCCTCTCCCTTGTCATGCATAAAAGTAAATGAGACCTTGCCCACCCAGCAAGCCACTCCTCTCCTCTTATTTCATTTATTTCTTCATGTATGTGGAATTTTGGGTTGTTGTTTTACAGTTATTTTTCTGAATTCTGGACCCTTAAAAAAACCACAGTTGGTAAAAAAGCACAAGCTTAAAACAGCTTGTATTAACTTCCTACACCATCCTTTGGGCTGTTCTCAAAATATCTTCTCATATATTACAAAAATATATTCATTGTCGTATTTTTCTTAGTTATTTATATAATATATTTAATTCATAAATTATGAACAAGTCATCTTTGATAGGTAGAAACAGACAACTTCTACCAACTGAAAGGACAGAAAGATTGGTTCAGAATAAAGTTTTAAAAAAAAAGAAGCTGACTAACTTACAATGTGTATTCTTCACAGTCAGAAGAAAATTGAAAATCCACATGAAAGACACCTGGAAAGATTCTACTATAATTTTTTTTCCACCTGACAACATAATTTCAAATGCATGTAAAGATATTAAAAATGTGAAGGAGAACTTGTTTGAATATGATTAGAGGAAAGGACTTCAGCTTGAGGCCAACAGCTATAAAAGTACAATTCAAATCTGGTCATGAAAATCCCTCAGGCTGGAGGAAATGTGAGGAGAAGCCCTGCTCTGCCAGGAGCACAGGAATTCCCAGCACTCACTCCTCAGCCCTGCCCTGCAAGCACTGCCCACACTCCACCTGCTGCTCTCACCAACTTAAATGGATTGTCTGCACTCTCCAAGAGATAATCACCTCCATAAATCAAGACAAATAAATTCCCACATAGTAGTTATATACATTTTATAATGCCAAATCTCTTCCAGACACAGGTTGGAAGGAGGATTTTTTTGTGGGAAATGAGGGCTTTCAGACAAAACAATTTAGAAATGAAAACAAAGGTAAGGATACAAACCAAATCCAAATCCTCAGTGATTCAGTTCTTCGAGTGTTTGGAATCTTGATTTTAAAAAGATATAAACATTAAATAAAAACATAAAAATGCTTGAAACTTCTAAAACATCTACGTGGTCTAGTTGTCACTATTCACTATCCCACCCTCTCCCATTGTGCAAACACTAATTGCCTTGGCAGTGTATGTTTGGGGACACAACACTAGAAGGTGCATCCCATCCATCGCTGAAAACCATGGGGGGATTTCCAAAAAGTAGGAATATTCCATGTTTTCAAGCCATGTAAGCATTTCTCATTGACTAGAGTGGGACAAAGGATCAGGTTAGAGCAGGCCCAACTGATGCCCGCTGTATTTTGGAGCCTTTCTTTAAATCACAGTCAAATTGCAGAGCAGAGGGAAATGCAGCACACAACCACTCAAGGATGAAGAACTAAAATGCCCCCGTTTTTGCAGCAGTAAAGTGCCATCAGAAAGAAGCCATCCTGCCTAAATACAGATCTTTGAGAAATTAGAAAGCAAACCGGGCTTACTTCGGTTTTTATTTTAAAGAAAGGTAAGGAAAATACACCAAACCAGTAGTCACATTTTCTTTAGCAAAGGCTTCCTTTGTCATTTATCTTATTCTGAACTCAGTGAAGAGCTGTAGAGGCTGCTGTGAACTACAGCCAAGCAGAGCAGAGGGAGCAGAGAGCAAAGGGAAGGCTGCTGGCTGCCGAGCAGATGGAGCCATTAGCTGCACTGGGGGAATGCAGTCAAAGCAAGGGAGGATAACTAGCAGGGAGCATGGCTTTCAAGGGCATTTCACAGGAAACTTGGCTTTTTTTGGCCTTTTTTCTGTATTTCTAAATTGATACTTTATTGTAGTTCCTTTTTGCCTCTTCTGCTATTGCAAATCCTCGCCTTACTGCTGCAACCCTGGAGAAAGGGCTTATTTCTGAGCTACAAGGAAATGGAAAACCTTCTAGGTTTCTGGGCAAGAGTTCAAAATTATATTAAATATTTTAATAATAAGCCCTTTGAATTGAAGTGGTTTCCATGTTGCTGTCAGTCAAGACCCTGATTTGTCTGACCATCTGCTTATTTTCCTGGTCTTACTGTCATACATGATCAAACAAAAACCATGATCTTTTGAGGCACTGTGTGAAACTCCTGCTAATTTCAGTCTAGATTTATGAAGACTGTAGGTTTTGGAGATGGATAAAAATGTGTCTTAAAACTGGTAACTGAGCAAACATGAAAACTCACAAATACAGTATTTCATACACGTATTCTGGCAAGTTTTAAAAATTCTTATAAAATTAGTATATAAACAACTGCCCAGAATACAGCTCACAATGTATCTCAACATTTTCCAGCCAACCAGAAAGATATAGAAAGATGTAAAAACTTCCCAAATACAACCAGTCAGCTTCTTGAAGAGTAATCAAAAGTTTAGCCTGGTTTTACAGCCATGAGAAACTTCTGCAGAAGGGTAGTTCATAGCACAACTTGTGCTGGGCAATTTTTCAGCAGACTGTGAACAAAATTTTGAAGTCATGCAACAATTCATCAAAGCAGATGCTGCACTGGGAAGCAGAATGCTTGGATCCTATTTCTAGGGCTAGGCAGACCTTAGATAAATCATTAACCTCTTTCCTCTCATGCCCATCATCTGTTTTGCTGCCACAATTGCAGTAATCACGTTTCTGCAGTGCCAACGGACCTTCCAAACTGCCCAGAGTGCAGATTTTCCAGCCTGACATTAATTGTAGCAGTAAACCAGGCATCAAGTGTTGATGCAAAGGCAAAAATGTGGAGCTGTCTGGCCATCAAAAAGCAATCTGAGGGTAAGCAATATATTTCACTTACTCTGTTGCAAGCTTTAGTGAGATAATCCTTTCTTATTGCCTACACATACACAAGATGCAACACATAATAATCTTTCATCTTACGGCATTTACATGTTCCTTAATTCAGAAAGTTCCAAGTTTTCCAAGTCCCTTTTTGCTATGTCGGTTTTACTGTGTGAAACGATGGAAATTATAGTCTTATATAGAAGTGATGCCTACTGAAGAGATAAAATATTCTTTATTAAAAAATCAGAATTATATGAGCTTTGTCTATTATTTTCTAGTTAACTGTCAAAGCAACAACTGAAAAAACATCTCAAGAGACATCTGAGATTATGAAGCTGAAATGGTGAGAACAGACAATGCCTCACAAGGTACAAGGATAGGTTTTGTCAGCATCTGGTTTTCTTCTTATCAGGTGTTGAAATGAAGTAAGAGATCTATCAAGAAGGGAAATACCATCCAAATAAATAAATTCCAAAGTTGGCAGGTTATCACACCTGAGAAACTGTCTCACACACAAAAATCATCATATACAAGGAATAGAGAACTTTATATTAAAAAAAAAAAAAGAGGTGACATTTTTTAATTTGGGAAAGAACCCTCCAAATAATGGTATAGATGGCAGCTTGTAATATGTTAGCAGATACTATAGGGGTCTTTTTATCATTAACATAAGATGTGCCATTCTCCTGCCCGGGAAGAACCAATAAGAAAAACTCACAGAGCCTTTCATGAACTTTTGCTGTTTGCCATCAACTTTTCTGAGGTTCCTCAGCCCCAAGTGCTTGTTTTCCAGAGAGCGGATGCTTGTGACACATTGTGGAGTGTATTTATAAGTGACCACAGAGTTAGATAACAAATATGCACGTATTTGTCATCACATGAGGGAAAATAAATGCACTGGTTCTCTAAGACAGGCATTTCAGCTTGCCTGGGAACAGGGAAAAGACTGAAGTTGCCATAAGTGCCCAGGGCAGGAGCTGGATCCCACTGGGCTATCCCCAGTGCAGTGGTAGAGAGGCAAACGTGGTAGAAAGGCAATCCTTGATCACAAGGATTGTGATCAAACCAGAGAACTGAGCTCTCTGGGAAACTCTGAGCATGAGAAGGTACTACAATGAAAGGCAAAGTTAAAGAGAGTCAGGAGCTGGCTACAGCCTGCTTTCTTGGATGTGCATCCCTCCTACTCCAAGCTGGCAAGGGAATTTTTCTCCCAATATGGTGCACCACGTGCACGTTCTTCACTGCTGTAGTTTCCTGGAATAGCTCAGGAGACAGTAACATAGGGGCATTGGCAAAGGAAAAGAGGGAAGAGGTCACATTCACAGGAATCCCAAACTATCTTAAGTTCTGTTTAAAATGCTTCAATCTATATTCCTGGAACTGATCCTGCTAATGAGAGAAGAAAAAGGCAACATACCAGCCACTTCTTATTTTTTAAATAACCCTTTTTGATATGCCACAAAGTATTGCCCTTTATCACAGCACAAGGATTTTGTCCTTTCAAATGATGTTGGCAGGGAAACATAAATTTAAGAAGTTGATATCACCTCCTAGTGAAAGGTTTCCCCATTACTTAGCCAGTTAACCACTGAATTCTAATTTCCTAATACAAGCTGTTAAGATATCGTATAACATTCAAGCACATATGGCATTGGTAATATATATTAGCTAAAACTACCTATTTTCTTCCTTTTTTATGAAAAATTGTTTATTTTTTTAATGAAAATAAAAGAGTATTATCATGACTGAAAGAATAATGTAATCTGAGCAGTTTAGATCAAAATATACAACACTTAAACAGTGTTGTGGCTATCTACAATTCGGGTATTACAGCAACTGAAACTTTTGGTTTTCATGTGATCATCATTTTGCTAAGGAAACTGCACAGAGAGAAGGTGGCTCCCTGGAGGATTTCCTCATTCCTACAAAGAGCTGATATCTTTCTTTGAGAATAATGTGAATACCACAAAAAGTTCATTTGAAAGAAATCTTGAAATTAAGTTGACCCCAGTGTCTGGGAAACTGATGTTTCCTGCACTGTGCATAACACACCAGGGGAGTTCAGTGGCATAAAATGCCAGTCAAACACACCTCAAGGCTACTTCCCATTTCAAGCCTATATTCTTGTTATATATATTTTATAGCTTTTTATTTGTGATAGGATGTAATAAGGAGCATTGTCCATGCTTTGGTGTAACTGCAAACATTTCTAGCAATAGTATTTATAAAGTAGGACAAAAACAGAGCTTCTAGAGTCAGTATTTAAGAAAAGCTCCCAATTGCAGAAATGAAGAAACAATCAATTATTCCATTTTCTGAAGTACTAGAAATATCAAACCAGCCTAGTACCTCGTGGTTTTAATTCTTCACGTCAGAATTCAGAACCATGGAGAAAACAATTTGGTATTTGTTGACTTAGAATAATTGAGGTTTTTTTTTCTTCTGGAATCTGTGAAACAAGCTCTATTCACCTGCTTTGTTCCTGATCCCCATTTTAGGGTGGCACAATTTAAAAATGCATCCCTCACCGACAAATTCCTTTATGCTGCCAAGGAAGAAAGTTTCACTTTTTATTTTTCAGGTTTCCTTATGCTTATTTAATGAAGCATAAATATGGATGACACCTTTCTCCTTACAGCAGTTGAAAACATACAAAAATACATTCAGTTGCAGAAGCACCTCCTTTTTAAGCAGCCTTTAAACAGTTCCCTTGGTTTCCATTGGTTTTGCAGACACTTGGGCTTCCTTCACACCCCTGAGCCACACAGGCTCCAAAACAAACTCATCACATAAACTCATCACACTGATGTCAGAAGAAGTAAAAGAAAAAAACATGTGCAACACTCAGAACAGGAAAATCCTTTCATGTAGCAAAGACAAAGAAATATATATTATTATTATTTACTTCATTTCTCTTCTTATTAGCTGAGTGTTTCGTACTGATGTCTATATGTCATTCTTTCCTCTTTAACCATAATTAACCCTACAAAGAGTCTGTCAGGAGTACTTCAAAGTACTTGTTATTTAAAATATTGACCTCCACATAAGTTCTTATCGAGATATACCTAGAAGTACCAGAATTTTGTGCATGTACTATTTTCTATTTCTGGATTAAAATAATGTTTCTTGACAGAAATATCTTGTCAAGTGTTTCCTGTGCCATTGCCATAGTACAGAAAATGAGGGTGCACCTAAAAAGTCAGAAAAGAGTTTATCATAATATACAGCTGAAATGTCTGCAGGAGACAGCCTATGCATGTCTTTTTTTCTTTTCCTTTAGTTTTATAGACCTGCATCTCTTGTTTGGTAAACATATTATCTGAGTAAAGTATATTTTGTCTTCCTTTTTCCTTCTATTCTCCCTCCTGTTCTACACCTCAGGGCCATCATTTGTCTATATGTGAGGAGACCTAGATCTGGATTTCAGCTGGATCTCTGAGGCTGAGCTTTTGCCTTTCTACAAAGAGGAGGATAAAAAAGGAAGGAAAGAAGACAAAGTTCCAGTTCATGTTTAGTGTACAGGTAAACAGGTACTGCTGAGCAGGGATCGCCCCTGACAAACAGTCAGATATTCTTGTGATGACAATTAATTATACTTTTCAAAATATCTAAGCTCTAAACAACAGGCATTTCATTTCAAAGAAAGGGGAACACAGCAACACTCACTGCATGAGAGAATAATAGAGATGAGAAAGCACATCTGTGAGTCACAGCACAGGGCTCACGAGCCCTGCAGCAGATTCTCCTGCCAACCACATCTATAAAGGATGGACTTTGAAGGATTTTTGCATTTACTCAAAGTAAAACATTCATGAGCCTGCAGTACTAACACAACCCCCCAGTGATTCCCAGAGCCCTGGTCCTGGACATTCCATTCCCAGCTGACACGTTCCATTACGGCTCCATTGTACCCACACATGGTTTGGGGCACATCAAGGGCTCAGCTCCCGAGCTGAGCAAGGAATATGGATTTTACAGCTGGGCTTTGTGGAAGGGGACAGACTTCGTGCACTACATGGATTCTAAAGAATTCCTACAAAGTATGAAAGAAGAGTAAATTCTAGAAACAGAGGAACATGTGGGACAGAGACATTCTCAAAGTCTCAGCCAGCAGAAAAGGAACTCTCAGTGTTCACAGAATTCACAGTGGTAAACACACAATAAGAAATAGAAAAGAGAGTCCTTAGAAGTTATTTTATCCATAAGCCTGAAATTCCACCATTCCTGTGGGGTCAATGTAAGTAATAAATTAGTCCCGAGAAAAAAATTCCTCCCACTGAAGGACTACAGAAAAATTACATTCTCTAGAATACGTGTAATGATTAAAAAGATGCCATTTTATTCTTTCTCAATGGTCCCTTCTCCCTCTAGTATTTACCCCAGTCCAGACATTCTCATTACAACTAATGTTAAGAATAGTTATCCAACCTTAGTGTCCACTGGGCAGAATATTGTAAACCAAATATATTCTTTTAAGGAAAAAATAAAAAAAGAAAAGGATCATCCTTCAAGTAAAAGCTCCCTCAGACTCCTGGAAGAAGCGACTTAGAAAACCATTGACTCTTTTTGTGTCATGACATTTTCTCAAATGCTCTTTTGAAGTAAAAGTGTTGCAGACATACAAAGTGTGTGTTAGTCAGTGAAAACAGAGATCCCTGGGGAGCCTACAGAGAGCACGGAAGGCACTACTCAGTCATGGGTTTATTGCAGGTGGAGCCTGGCTGCAGAAAACAAGTTGTTCCACAACACATCAGACTTGCCCTAAATTGATTAGGAATACATTTCATCTTGTCTTGGATAGGGAGTTATTACAGATTATCTACATTCACACTAGGAGCTCTTTTCCTCTGTTCCTACAGAATTTCAGGAATAATCTTCATGTGAACAAGCTGAAATGGGCCAGAGACACTTAAATATTTATCTCCACATAAGAACGTATCAGCAGACCTCAAAAGTATGGGAATTCTACATCAGAGTCCCAAACTGAATTTTCATTTCCTAGTGAATAAGCAAGATACCTCATTCTGGTTACACAAACCCTTCCATTCCAATACACCATGTTCAAGCACTTTGCCTCATTCAATTGTACAGCCTGACAACTGCCAAGGTACCTGCAAAGCACACACAGGTATATTTTTCTTAGCCTGATTGTCATAGCTGGCATTTGCTACCCATGAACTTTGACTTCACCATATCCAAAATGCAAATTCAGTTTGAACTGAGCCCATGGCTAACAATATGTTTGGGCTCCACAGTGCCAGGCAACACAGTGTGTCTATTTTGGTGTGTTTACTGGATACATAAATACAAGCAGGGAGTACATGCATCTCTCCAGCCCCCTCACAAAACCACCTTTCACACTTTATTATCTCTTACTAAAGCCTACTGTTGGCTTGATTGAAGTGTGTAGGTTGCACTATACTTACCTGCAAATAAAGCACCTTCATTTGGTTCTTAAGTTACTTCAGAAGCTCTCCCTGTTATTACATGCCTCCTTTACAAATTATGAATTTCACACACTTCACTGCTTTTGTGTTTCATTTAAAGTCTTGTTTATTGGTGGCACAAAAGTAAAGCCTGACTGGTGCTGTCTGCCTTTTTCTTTTCATGCTTTCCCTCATGGGATGCAATTCATCTCCCATTACTGATGTGAATTATTCATTTCTGCAAATCTTTCAAGTAGGTCTGAACCAAGCAGGTTCCAATGTTTTCTACCCTCAGAAAGAGTGGAAGAATCATATTACAGATTTTCCACCCTTTCATATATATGATTTAATGACAGAACATACATAATCATCTTTCTCCACAGATACTGTTGAAGTTAAAGTCTGTGCCAAGCCAAAATCTGTTTTTCTACCACAAGATCACAGGATCATCTCTTATGGCTTCTTCAAATGTAAGGTTGTTTTTTACAAACTAAATGACTTTTACACCTCAAAAGGCTTTTTTATTATTACTTATATTGTGCATACAATATTTTCATGTCTTTTAAAAATAAATCATTCATTTTACCTGCTTTCAGAAATGTATAATTAAAGAGGAGACAACTCTTGTAAGTTGTCTAACTCTGTATCAGAGTTCTTATGCACAGACTGCAAACTGAGTAACTATATGATTCCCCTTGTCCATGTAATGTTCAGAGAAGCAATATTTTTCTTTAGTGCTGTTTTAAAAATTAGATAGGTTTGTTCACTGTAACAGAGAGCATATTAGATCTTAGGGTTATGTAAAAACATAGTTATCATCTGTTATCAGCTATTTCTGTTAGCTTTCCTCTCTTGGTAAAATGTTTGCCACAGGAAAAAAAAAAAAGGTGGATAATCAACAGTGCTGGAACAAGGGGCGGGTTTGTGTTTGGTTTGGGTTTGGGTTTTTTGAGATTAGTTTTTGTTAGGTAAACAAACTGAAAGACTGCCAGATGCTCTAGTTTTTATCCTCAGGTACTCCTGGAGTGATTGTGGTTTGTATTTCAATTTATATATATCCATAAGCACACAAACCCCAACACTGTGACTTACATCAGCTTGGTCACGTGGTGTTGTGTGAGCTCAGTTAAATGCAGGTTACTGAATTCTGACTGCCTGTTTTGAAAAGTAGAAAACTTTGCTTTCCATGCTAGTTTTGCAAGGAAATAAATTACACAGATGCACTGCCAGCCTGTCACTTCTCAACCCCTCCCTCACAACTTTTGAATGAATTGGCTAATTTTGATCAAATTTGACAAAAGGACCTGGTCTCAAAAATATGAAGTTCCAACAAGTTTCCATGAGAACTGACAGTTGAGTAGGAGATAAAGACTGACATGAGTCTTCCCAGTGAGGCAAATATTGCTGTGTAAGCTCAGCAATTATCTATTATGCCTGACATCCCCACCAGTCACTCATTGTGTGTATCAGCCACACAATCCACTTGTGTAATTTGGAAGCAATCATGGGTCTCCATTTCCCTGCCAGCCACAAGCTGGAGAACAGAGGAGTGGTTGGCAGTAAATTTTGGAATCAGTGGAGAAGTTAGGATTTAGCAATAAAAAGTGAATGAAGAAGGAAGCTGTAGTTTGATTGGACATAATCTCACTTGAAACCAAACATCAGCATATCCACTGTTATCAGAGGAATTCTTTAAAGCTTGCAGAGTGTTTATAATCATTGATCCACCAGACTCCAAAGCAATAAAAACCAGGAGCAGATCCCAAAAGGTCATGCTGACTGTGATTCAGGAATGCTGCAGACAAGTTCTCTTTTCCCTCTCCCATGTCATTGCAGCAGCCCAGCACTGCAGGGGGCTCCTGGGTCCTTCCTCCAGCCAGCACTTGCTCCAGGAGGCCACAGGCAAGTCCACACGAGCCCTGCTGGTAATGGCACAGTTGGCTCTGGGGTTGTTGGGGACACATCCCAGGATAACACCTCAGGAGCCCGAATCTTTTAGAATTCTTGGGATGCTGTGAAAGGACATTTTACCTTTCCAGGCCTTTGTCTGGGTGATTCTCGGCCCACATTAACTGAGGGAGTCCCTTTGGTCCTGCCCAGTCCTGCAGATGCCAGTCCCTGGCTCTGGGAGTTCTGGATATGCTGTGTTTCCTTCTGGTCTCCTCAGCCAGTTGCACCAATGTCACATAATGAGGAAAAACAAGTTCCCCCTGGTCCTTACTCCCGTTTAGGTTCTCTGCTTATTCAGGAAAAGGATTACACTACTTTTTATGCAAAGGCATCACACCAGGACCTCATGTTCTGTTATTTTTTTTACTACTGTGAATCCTTGATCTTTTCCAGTCATTGGTTTCAAAGACAGTATTCCATTCTGCTGATGAAGTACTTCACTTACATCTGCTCAGACCTAATAAACACTCCAGAACTGGAGGTCCATCAGTGTTGCTGAAAATACTTGTTTGAATTATCATTTAAGCAGTCATATCCCTCCCTCATTCAGATGTTGCAGAACATAAATAATAAGAAACCATTCCAAAGAAATCTGCATTGCAGTCATCATCAAAGTGAGTAAATAAAGAAAAGCTGACAGGACCTCTCACAGAAAGCAAATCACTGTGATCTTCACAGAGAAAGGTGAAGGATTTCTTTTTCTTCTTTTCTTTTTAAGACAGCTTTTCTTCTAGATTCAGAGGCTTTCATGTTAAATTCAATATTTTTAGCACCCACACGACCATCTAGAATTAAATTGCAGCAGTTCCTTAGCATCTGAGTAAGAAAGCAATGATAGATCACTGTGATTCTCCTGTCCTTGTACAGAATCAAAGAATCATTTACTAATAGACTGAGTCGCTTCCAAAAGCAGAAATCACACAGCTCCATCTTGTGGAGGATGAGATTCCTCGTGTAATGTCACAGCTCCGTTCAACTTCTGCCTTTGGTAATGATTTAGCCTTAGGTGTTTTTTCCATAAGGTTTTACTTACTGCAGAAATTTTGTCACGTACAGTTTACACACCTTCACCAAGAGCAGGAACAACCTGCACAGTGTTTTTACTTATAGTCTTCTGTTTCATTTTATTTTCCCATAACATTCTCCCAAACAGGTCCATGCTTCAACAGTTCATGTTTGTACCAAGTGGTGCAGAACCAGCTATTTAATTTTTTCCTGTTCTCCTGTAAGAGGTTGAATACCTTGCAGAAGTGTCCTCAGTGAACACACCATACATTAGTACTAAAAATGTTTGATTTTCAGCCTAGTGGTCCTTCTTAGCAGGAAGCATTTGCAATGCAGTTTAGATGACACAAAACTGCAGAGCAGCTGAGTTTGTCTCATTCATGTAACACAGAACCCTAATCTGTACTGTTTCCATAATCCAGTGCTACTAAAGCAAACCATGTCAGAGGAACCAGGTAACTTTCCACAACCAAAAATGGTTTCCTGGATTCTGGAGACAATCAGTGTCCTACCAAGAGCTTCCGAATGGATCATATCCCAAAAACATCCATGTCACTGTAGGCACTCCACACAAACCATAGCTGTGCCATGCTATCAGGAAAACTTTCATTTTTATATTTTTGACTGTACATTTTACTTAAGGAGAGCATATTAAAACAAGTTCATCACCAGAGGTCTCCAAACTGCCATTCCCCAAGGTAACAGCAAGTAACTCACTGTAAAGGCTTCCCAGGATATTCTGATGTTTCGAAGCCTACGTTTGTTTGGAGCAGAAGGTATTTCTCAAAAGTCTGATGTAACACTCCTCTATCAGATTCTCCCAGCCTACATTCGAGAAGTTTTATGAAAAAGCAGCAAGTCATGTGACTCCTGGGCCTGCTCACAGGTGACTCTGGGAACTTATTTCCCATTTATTTATGACTGAAATGTGTGAGGGTTCAAAAATGACCGCAAACATTCCCTCAAGTCTTCTAATTTAATTAAAAGGATAAATGATCCTAAGTATTTTCATCTTTTTAATTAGTTTTAAATTAATTTTCAGTGTGAGAGCCAGAAGTCCTAAGAGAGAAAGTAAGGAATTGCTCATAGGAGCTTCTACCAGATCTGCATGATGAATGTCAACACAATAACCAAAACCAGCTGCTTATTAAAATACTGGTTTGGACTACAACAGTCAGAGACTGTCTGAATTAACACATATAGGCAAAAAGAATGCAGTAGAGAAAAATCTCCTTAAAATAATCCAGACCCTGTGTTTTTAACTAACATGCTGGGACTTAAGGGGGAAAAAACAGAATAGCATCTTGATTGTTTCCCTACAAAGGATATTCCATGCCCCTATTGAGATGATTCATCACCACTTCACTCCCCTGAATTCATCTTCCATACTGAGAAACATTATGGCATTTCTCCCTTCTGGTAGAAGTCAAAATAGCAACTCTCTAGATATGAGTGACAAGAAAAAATACCTCATCTCTTCTGCTAACACTTCTTTATTGTTTGAAATTTCAGGAACAGTGTTGACTTGATTTCTTTTTATTAAGTCTTGAAGTGATCTTTGTTTCCCTGAGAAGCATTAGTATTTCTCTGAAACACTGAAAACCCAAATCTACAGAAAGGATGAAGAAAAAGAACCAAAGGAAAAGGCCTTTCAAGGTTCACCCCCCACCCCCCCAAGAGCTGCCAGTCCTGACAAGGAACAGGTCCCTGTGCCCGTGGGTGGATGCCCCAGCTCATCTGTATCCAGGCAGCCCTTGGGCTGGGCTGCAGAACCTGCCAAGAAGGTTGGCAATTAGTGCCAATCAGGACAGGGTTGGCTGTGATATGGACACCCAGGCAGGAGATACTGGGCTGATCCTATCAAACCACTTTGCACCAGTATCTAAAGACTCTTTGTGTGACTTTGTAACCTTCAGTTACTCCCAAGATTAGCCACAGAGCCATTGAAAACATATTCCTTCATCAAAAAAACCCTTGTGTGGTTTTTAGCTGGAAGTTCTCTTGGGCTTTTCAAGGAAGTGCCAAGAGACACTGCCAGAAACACAAAGTCATTTGTCCAAGAGGGCTACAATTATTTCATTCCCCAAAAGTAGGAGATTAAAAATTATATTAATTAGGATAAATATTGAGAAAGTATTAAAGCATTATTACAAGACAAACCAAGCAACAAAAGAGTTGCTGACTATTACAACTGCTCCTTAAATACTTTATAGTGATACTCTGTGCTGCATATGGTGCTTAGAAGCTGCATAATTACACACATTTATTCATCCTTAACCTATGTGTTTTCATTACTTTGGTGCACACCATTAAAATTGAAATGTTATCAAAACATGGCATTGGAAATAATTTAGTATTTCCTATTTCAGACCAAAAAAAATAGATGATTAAGTGCTACCTATGAGGAAGGTCATTCTGGTTAAAAAGAGGACAAAGTACAGCACAAGCACCCGAATCTGCTTGTTTCCCAGTTGCCTATTTATCCATTCCTTTTCCAATCCATGTGTATTTTGAATAAGGCATTAAAAGTGTAATCCTGATTTCCCTGGTAATCTAAATGGGAGATTTGGCTGCAGGAGAAATCAAACCTCAGCTTTAGGGCAGAGAGGAATAAAAAGTAAAATGCCTGGAAGACTTTGCAGGTAAGCAGTTTTAGTATAAAGGCTCTTGTTTTATTATGCATGGAGTATGATTCTTTGGATTCTAAAGTACTTTAATCAATGTTCAAGGGTTTTTAAGAACCTCATTATATATCTCTTTTGCAGGATTATGAATATTTGCAAATGAGGTCACGTAGTAAAGCTTCAAAGGCTAAAAAGTTAGATCAAGATATATTTTCTAAAACTCTTCAAAATATTTCAAAATCAGAAGTGCTGCCCAATATACATTGCCACATTCAAAGTGTCAGCATTCTCTTTGAATTTTAGCAACATCTTTTTCTAATATATATATTACTCTTCCCCCTGCCTCACTGTTTTCCTATGATGATGATTACATTTGCACCATTTTATCCAAAAGTAAGCAGTAAGAGTTTAATTTAAATAAAATTAAAATAAAGGTACCAAATTAAAGTTCCATATACTAAAGACTGAGGTGATGAATTTAATTTAATTTACTAAGCAAGAGTGTGCAAGGATTAATAAATATAATTATATTATGGTTGAGCACCTCTATGGCAGTTTTGTAACTATCCTTTCCAAGGAGTTTTGTGTTTATTACAGGAACCAAAAAAAAACCCAAAGCTGGATCAACAGGGACTTCATAGATTTATAAAAGCATCTTAGAGTTACAACTTCAGTTTTCTAAATTTGTGTATGGTGGGTCACTCAGTATTTTGCACAGGTAAATGTATGCAGTGTTCAGGTATATTTTATATATATTTATATATTGTATATATATACTTGTACAGGGTGGAGAAGAGTGAGAAGTTCTGTGCAAAGTCTCCAGAGGGGAGAGAGTGGTTGGTAACAGCACAAAGAAAGATGGGAAGGCAGATTTGGTACATTCAGAGCATGACAAAGAAGGCATAGCAGAAGAAAAACTACTTACCCATAATGAGTTATTAATGGTACTGAAATTGTACCATTCATTTGTTAAAATGAGTATGCTTGACTGTAGATTTTCTTGTCAGTCTATATATTTTGATTATATGCACCACACAGCTCAGCAGTAAATTACTGCAATTAACTTTGATTCCTTAGGATCCACAGCAGAAGCATATCCAGGTCTCGTGGCAGAATCTAGAATTCAACTCTAAATTCTTGTCTAAAGTCCTTGTGCAAAGCAAGTGGTTACTTTGAAAAGTGCTGGCAAACTCCAGCAGAAATTCTACAGAGATCTAAGGCCATAATGGTTGTTAAATTTCTCATAAGAAAAAAACTTTCTAAAAAAATCCAGGGAAAATTTAGTATATCCATGACAGTAAAGTTTGGAAAAGAGTTGAACAGTTTGAGGTAATTTCTTAACAAACACCTTATGCACTCAGCCACCACTTTAGTGTACCAAACACAGACACTTCAAGGAGAATCTTAGCTTACAGATAAGATGTTTTCCATGCTGTTCCTTTGAAATTTGAGTAGCACATCCCCTGTGAAAGCAGCACTGTTCCATCTGTGCAGCTCTAGAGTCAGACACTTCCTCTCCCAACAAATCTGCGCAGCTTGCTCGGTTTGGGCTGTGGGAGCACAAAAGAACTTGTCACAAAACAACCTGCAAATAATCAGACACAAGATGCAACTCTCTAGAAGAAAATTATAGCCCTACTTTGGTGAGGACAAACCACAGATCAAGTGTCAGCAGAGCCTGGGACAGGGAAGAGACAAAATATAAGAACGAAGGGAACTAAGAGAGACTCCCCAGTAGAAGATCCGCCAGGAAATAGCGAGTAACACAAGTCACCCTCTGACTTAAATTGGACAGTATGAGAAGAGTCAAGACAGACATTTGTTTCTGCTAAAGAACTCTAATAGTTCCCATGTCTGACACATGCTCTTGGGGTCTTGCTTTCATAACTTCCCAGTGAACTACTGGGCAATTCCCGGCGCTGAATGAATTTAACTCACAAAGTAAGTGTGCTTTTGTGATTTGTAAAAGTTACTGAGTGGAACTATTAACTGTGGCAATATCACTAGAGTATCATTCAGAAAATGATACAGAGATAGTAGAAATAATGGAGAATTTTGTCCTAACTCACAAATCCTGTGAATAGATCATTCACAGGCAAAAGGCAGCAGGAACTGGACCAAATCTACTTGTCACTACTTGCTTTTGATATCACAGTAGAGTTCAGAGACCACAACTAGCACTTGGTGCTGTTTTGGTAGGGCACAAACACGAAGGATTTTACAAGCTGTGACACCACTTACTCCATTTGACTCCACTCTGAAGAACAGCCAGCAAAATTAAAAATGTCCACACATCCCAACCACTCCCAGCTCAAAGTGTGGTCTGGCTGCACGAGGACAATGCCCTGGGAACTGAAATGGCCCTGGCACACTTCCATGTGCCACTCAGCTCCAAGGTGGGGCCATGATAATGCTGGTTTTTAACATTGCCAAATTATTCACCATGGCTTTGACAAACACAGCAAAGCCATGGCTAAGGTAGCTGCTCCCTTCCCCCCAGTATATCAACAAATACCCCCTGTAGCTCCTTAATAAAGTTAACTTGCACCATTCATCTGGTAAATAAAACCCTTGGAAACAATGAGGAAGCAGTCCCATGCATATTCAGAGAGTTGTAATTGCTATGGAAACCATCTCTACTAATAGAGTCTTGCTTCAGAGCATCAGAGGCAAATCAGAATAAAATGACAGCAAAACAAAGTGTAATACTGCCTGAGACTTCAAAGTCCAAAACTGAGGGGAATTAAACCACTGTGAAGGAAAAGCCTTCATGTTCTCCCATCTTCCAGGTTCTTTTTGGAGCATATTTATGGGGATGAGCTCTTTGGTTTGTTTTCTGCCTGGGCTTCCCAAATTGCTGCTGAAGTAGCACTGAGGGCTGGCAGCATCACTACAGTTGTTACAGAAAAAGGAAACTGTTTCTTCAGCCTATAAGTAATTGTAATTTTACTATTAGAAATTTTGGGAAGCTTGAAAACATGTAACTCCATTCTAGCAATGCTGTTTGGTTTCAAGGCTCAAAAAGACTGATAATAGGGTCAAAGAGGGTTACAGGGTCAAGGATTCTGAGGTCACTGATGGCAGAAATTAGCTTTAATTTATTTTATTTTAGATTTTAGAATATTACATGCCTTGCTTTCATTTCTTTTATCTGAAATGTTCTCAATTTATGTTTTTTAAAAAGTTACTGAACTGAAAATTCCACACACCTGCCTGTGAACAATTGTGACAAGGATTTTGGTTTATGGTCATGTGAACTTTGCCTTTCCTACCTTTTTTTTTTTTTTACTCAGGATCTTCTAAGCCACAGAGACCGACCAACTCCCCATGAAAAACAAACTCTAGGAAACACCTGTTTTCCACGTTACAATCAGTCAGATGTGAGCAAACAACCACATTTGGTCAAGCAAAGCACAGGATGCAAATTTTGCTCTATCACTTCTTATAACCAGGAGGCAAACAATAACTATTCTCACATAATGCCATTTGCTTTAGCATTAATCCACCACCATTTCTTTGCTGACTGTGAAGAGGCAGGATGTGAACCCTCCAGACAGTTGTGCCCTGTGATCACAGCCTTTTCTTGATGGCTGTTGTCAGTCACAAAGCTCAGTTTGTCATCCTGCCCGACCACACCCTGGGCTTTCTGGAGAAAAGGGGACCAAAACAGACAGCAAGTTACACACATGATTAAACTCATTGTGCACAACCCAAAATAATGTTTGGTTCTAAAAGTTATTTCAGAAGAAGAAAAGATTTGTGTATAAAACATAAAAAATTTAGCACCAATATAGCAAGGATATTGATTTTGCTTCTCTAAAATCCTCCCCTGGGATATCACCAAAGTTACCAAACTAATGTATTAAAAAAAAAAATTGCAAACCCCACACACACACTTCTGGTACCACTTAGAACATTCTGCTTTTCATCAATATGTTTTTCACTTATGGTCAGGAAACACAAATCTTCAACTAAAACTGCAAAACCAGATCTGCATTGCCACTACTGTACAACAAATCTACACTGCTCACAATGGTGCAAATGTTTGCAGGTTGAAATATTCCCCATTGCATCATCAACTGCTGCTTCTTTTGTTCATAGCAAAGGAGGACATTTGTAAAATTCCTTCTTTTACATGCAAAGCTAAACATAGCTGAGTGAATATGACCACAGCCCTTAGAAATGTATGACAGAGCTGAATTTAAGTAACATATTAAAACACTTCATCTATCTGTCATTGTTATATATTGCCACAATAAAGAAACCTCATTGCATTTCATAAGTTTTTCTTCTAGAAACTATTAAAGTGGGATGTTCTACCCAGACAGCATGTGTATTCTTTGTATAAGATGCACAAATAGAGGGGGGGAATAAAAATTAAGGTTGTTCAGGGTACTGAAGTACAAACTGTATGTATGTATCTTTAAAGTTTTAAACCCAGCCTTGTAATTGTGAATTTAAAAAAAAAAAAAAAAAAAAAAAAAAAGACTGTGGAACTAATTAACAGCTGCTAAATTCAGTTCTGATTTACTTAAGACAAAGCACATTGAACAAACACACTTGTATGGCAATTATACCCCAGGGGGAAAGGAATGGGAAGGAGTCAGTCATTCCAGGGGCTCCTGGTCTGTGCAGAGCCAGCGTGGGATGAGAACTCACCTTTCCCTTACTAATGTCCCCTATCCATCAGAGCAGAGCCCATATCAGGTCTTTTATTGGAGTCCATTTTTAACCCAGCAAAAACATGTCATATTTAATTTTTACAATAGCTTCACTGAAGAAGAGTAATTAGGTTTTCTTTTCTAGGGGTAATATTTTTGAACATATAAAGAATGTCCTGTGTGGAGACTGCTGGAGAAAAATCTGTTTCAGAAAGTGCCCCCCTCAGAACTACATGCTCTAAGAACATGAATAAATGTGGCTAAAAAATGGATTATAAAAAATTCCCAGATTATGGAACACATTTTTTTCAATTTCTTATGTGTATTTATACACACAGACAAATACTAGTATTTCAAACAACAAATGAAGTCAAAGACCCAATAAAAAGTTCACAGAGTAGGAAGTCTCACCACGTTCTCACACCTGAAAATATGGAGTTTTACTTAAATACAAAATATGTTTTACATAACTTATCTAAATATTGGTTTTCCTCTCACAGGGAGTCCTCAGCTCTTTACATGATCAGTAACAAAAGTTAATTAATATCATACAAAGGAACTTCACTAGTTTTCAGATAAGGCTGTTGTCATTACACAAATGGGCAGATTAATGACTTAGTCATGATTTTTGCATTTTTCTCTTTCACAGTAAGGGCTAATAGCTTGTCAAAATTAAAATTAAAAAAAAAAAAAGTAGTTGTCCAAAGTGTATCATAAAGATCATTAATACTGGTGATCCCAATAACGAGTGAGGCAAATAATCATCCCCCCTCCAGGGATCTGTTCTATTGCACTACCAGACAATTAACCTGACTTTCATCTACTGTGAATGTGAGGAAATAAATAGGTCTGTTAATGCCTTTTTAAAAGATCAAGTAAATGTCTTGAGGTTGATAATGGGCTGCACTGACCATCTCATATCATCCATCAGCTTGAAAGCAGCCTATAATTTGTGTGTGTTTGTAATTCTATATGGAATAAACTCCTAAAGTTACTCCAGGTGTTCATTACACACACATATAACACGAGTTTTAATATGCTTAAAATTAAAAGCAAACCTTGATTGTTGAATACAGAAATGTATTCATGCATTCCCCTCAATATCATTCTCCTGGCTTATTATTCCCAACTCAAAAATTACATAGCTAATTTGTAGACAAGTTTTATTTATCCTTTTCCTACACAAGTTATTTCTTGTGGGTACATGAATACTTTTTAAATACTACTCTAATGTTTTGGAAAGAAAAATTCCACAAAATTGAATTGCAAGATTTAGGACTAAATTCTGGTCTTCTAAGGTAACAAATGACAGCCCTCTGCTGGTTAATAATTGTGTACCCACAAGAAGTACATTTCTCAACAGCTTTATACTAATACTATATTTAGCAAAAGTGAAAACATATAAAAATATATATATAGTACAAAATAAAATTATACTACAGAGATACCTGAAATATTTTAGCTGGACCATTAGAAAACATATTCTTTCTAATTCATGTAGGAAATAGGAAACAGGAGGTAAAGGAAATGGCTATAGAGTATTGGAATTCCTCAAAGAAGTAACCTTACTAGGCTACAGATTTCCATACAGGATTCAAAAATAGTAAGAAATGTTAATGGTAATCATCGTGTTATTGTGTAAGGCTTTGTTTTGGTCGGTAAAATCCATAAAAATGAAATATTGTTCAAATAAAAACACTGCTTTTCTGACATTTTTGTGGTCTAAAATAAGTTTTAAAAGCAAACATCACAGAGCTTACTAGCAGCCAGCTAAAAATGAGTACCAAAGCATGGTATTTGGTACAACAGCCAGCAATATGATCCAGTTTGCAGGTATCAGCATAAAATTCAGAAATATGGCACATGTATGAGAAAAATTAAGAATAGTCCCCGTATTTTATTAAATTTTTTTCCAATTTCTAAAAACTTGTTTTCTACTTTGCCCTGAGGCTCTGTACTGCCTTTTAAAATACACAGATAGATAGATAGATAGATAGTAAATAATTTGAATTTTTCCTATGTTAATTTAAAATATTCTGTAGCATAATTCTGACCAGGTGGCAAATTCACAAAGAAGGCATCGCAAAGTGCATCTTCATTAACGGTGTCAGCTGGAACAAGTCTGCAGCAAAAGAACATGCTGGCAGCTGTACACCCTCACTTAGAAAAACACCAAACCCCAAAAGCAAACCCTCTGAGGCTGCCAACACGTGACAGTGTGAAACAAGGAACTGAAACTATTTATTTGAATGTATTTGACAGTTGCCTCAATGCCCCAGTAATCGCATTTTACCAATAGAATATTGAGAGAAGTAACTGGAATCAACACCCAGTGTACATAGGTCCCTTCCAACCCAAACCCTTTGTGACTTTATGATTCTGTGATGCTCAGCTGAACTGCAGGGGAACTCTGAGCAGTGTCCTTCACCTCCAGCTGCCTCTGAAAGCTGGTCCAAGGAGTCCCTCACCCCTACGGGCACAAGCAAAACAAACGAACCCCTGGGGGACCAAGGAAACAGTGAGGAACTGATGGATTGTGTGAGGAATGCGGGATAAGTTCAGTCAAGTGTTGTTTTGCTGCTTAAGAAATTAGCTTACAGGTGCCAGGTAAGAAGTAACAGAGTCACAGAATATCCTGAGGCAGACAGGACCCACAAGGATCATCAAATCCCATCTCTTAGCCCTGCACAGGACAACCCCAAATCTCACCATGTGCCTGAGATCGTTGTCCAAACACTCCTTGAGCTCTGTCAGCCTTGGTGCCGTGACCACTGCCCTGGGGAGCCTGTTAGGTGCCCGACCACCTTCTGGGGGGACAAACCCTTTCCTAAGATCCAACTTAAACCTCCCTTGACACAACTTCGGGCCATTCCCTCGGGTCATGATAAACACATAATAAAAAAGGCGAAGACCGGCTACCTCACACCGACACTCGGCGCTCACACGGCCCACACGAGGAGGATCGGGGGCGCAGCTCCTGTGGGGAGCAGGTGGGGCCTGTCCCCCATCGCTTTCCACGCCGGGGGCTCTGGATCCTCCAGTCCTTCCTGTCCCAGCTCTCTCTCCTATCCCAGCTCTCTGTCCTGTCCCAGCTCTCTGTCCTGTCCCAGCTCTCTGTCCTGTCCCTCCTATCCCAGCTCTCTCTCTTGTCCCTCCTGTCTCTCCTGTCCCCGCTCTCTCTCCGTCCCCGCTGTCCCCGCCTCTCCCTCAGCCGCCGCTGGAGGACCGCGCTTCACGTGCCCGCCAGGGGGCGCCGCCGGCGCGGCAGGGGTGTGCCGGGGCGCGCGTGGCGCGGCCGGCGCGCGGAGCGATGGGGCGCTGCCTGGAGCACGAGACCAGCTCTTTCCCTGCGACCTGTTCCACCGGGACGGGCTGTGGTGTGCGCCCGCGCGGCTCGGCATCGACCGCCTGCTCCTTGCGCTTCCTGGCCGCCTCTACTGCGAGCCCGCCCAGCCTCGTGCTCGTGCTCAACACCGGCCGCGAGGAGGTGAGGGGGCTGTCAGCTGCCCGGCGCGGCCCCCGCAGTGCCTACGGGCGGGAGCGCTCCTGGGGCGGGGGCGGCCGGGGTGGCTGTGCGGGATCACGGGCCGCGCCGGGCGCTGTCACAGAATCACTGAGTGGGTCAGGCTGGAAGGGACCACAGTGGATCATCTGGTCCCACCTCCCTGCTCCAGCAGGGTCATCCCAGAGCACACGGTACAGGATTGTGTCCAGACAGTTCTGGAGTATCCCCAGTGAGGAGACTCCACACCCTCTCTGGACAATCTGTTCCAGTGCTCGGTCACTGCACAGGGAAGAAGTTCTTCCTCATGTTCAGGTGGAACTTCCTGAGCATCAGTTCCTGCCCATTCCCTCCTGTCCCATTGCTGGGCACCCCCGAGCAGAGCCCGGTCCATCCTTTGCCCCCTCCCTGCAGATCTGACAGACATTGAGGAGGTCCCCTCTCAACTGTCTCTTCTCAGGGCCAGCTCCTCAGCCTGTCCTCAGAGGAGAGTCCCCCCATCCTCTTTGTCACCCTGCGCTGGACCCACTCCAGGAGCTCCGTGTCTCTCTTGTCCTGAGGATCCCAGAACTGGACACAACACTCCAGATGGGCCTCACCAGGGCTGAGTAGAGGGGCAGGATCACCTCCCTCGACCTGCTGGCAATGCTCTTCCTAATGCACCCCAGGACACTGTTGGCCTTCTTGGCCATGAGGGCACTGCTGGCTCAGGGACAGCTGGTTGTCCCCCAGGACCCCACGTCCCAGGGAAAGCTGTCAGACCAGACACACTTGGGATCCATCAGCTGAATTCCTACTCCTGCAGCACAGTAAAGCCCCAAAACCAATACTGAGCTAAAACAAGCATATGTACATAATTGTAAGTAACCACTGAGCAGAAAGGGATGAACTTGCTGAAGGTTTGTCCCTGCTTGTACAAAAAATAGCTGCTCTTTTGTCCCTGGAACCAGGGAGATTTCCCACCATCAGGGAAGTGAGGTCCTGGGGACTTTTTATAGTGGCCATAGGGGAATAAATATCACAGCTCTAGTTTGTAAGATTAAACTTCATGTATAGGTCCTACCTGCTGTAGTTGTCTGATAGCAGGTGAGGGCACCAGAAGATGAACTCTTCCCAATTCTCTGTTCTTAAGGCAGTATTAAAATTGCATGTTCTCTGAAAATAGAAATACAGGAAAGTGTAAGCTCTTTTGAGTGTCAGTTGCTCATATTTACTTAAGTATTTTCTAGCTACTACTGACAACACGTAGATTTTAAATCACCCAGATGAGTTTGAAACTAAACAAAGTATATCAAAGAAGAAAAAAATCATGATAATTATGACTTCCTTTAGTATGTTATACTATCATGTTTTAATTTGTCTTGGACTGCTCCTCAAAATTGGCAGGGTATGCATAATAAAGGTGTTTATTGCATCCAATAAATGTGTTTGTTTCATTAGTTACCACAGTTATGTGTTTGTTTTTATTGCATTTGGTTTAGGAGTATTTTATTGACCAGCTGAGGTCAGATGGAGCTGTTCACCTTCCTCGGCGTGTTACCAATGAAATTGCAAATAATACTCGGTACGAATTTTACACACAAGGAGGAGTCATCTTTGCAACAAGTCGGATCCTGGTGGTGGATTTCCTTACTGACAGAATTCCTGCCAACCTCATTACTGGTAAGACTTTAATGAAATGAAGGTAAAAGTATTCTGTTTGAACATACATAAAGCTTAATTCTATATGAAGAGTTCTGCTAACCACTATCGAAGAACTTTTCCTTTCCTTCCCCCCAAGACTGAGGTAAAAAGAGCAAATATGTAGTTCTTTCATATTTTTAATGGTTTTCTTTGCTCCAAACTTGTTTGTCTTATTTAATCAAAGCATTTGAAAACATGCACATTATTTTTACAGAGCTATTTTTACAGGTTTTGCATTGCCACCAGAGGTCAGTGCCAGAGCAGCTGTGATAGACCAGCTGCTTCATTTCCAGCTTCCCCAACACCTGGTTCCATGTGCCTTACCTGTGTGTGAGACTGCACAGCCAAACCAACAAAAACTTGTAATAGTGGTTCTTGAGGAGGTAACACAGAAAAAGTGTTTCTAGGTTTTATAAATGTGGTTTATAAAATCAGTGTAGAATCACATGTGAATTAACATCTGATGAACTCATAAAGTCCAGCTAAATGGAGATAAGAAATTATCACTGTGGTAAAGAAGAATTATTCCTGGTAGTTTTAGCCAGGTAAAAATGATGTACTTGGCAGCACAGTAAGACTGATGCAAGTGGGTTTAATAAAAAGTGGTAATAAAAGGGCTTACAGAGCAGGTACAAACTCACTCCATAAGCAGACATATATTGAGTGAAAGCTGGAAGGTATTATGATAAACACACAGTCTTACTGGCCCGGCACAAATTGGTTGTCCCCTCTCATGTCCATTCTGAGTCACATCTTGACAAACTGGAAGTTGTTCAGAAATGTGTGTGATCATTGTTATGTCCTGAAAAATTTGCTTCGTGGGACAGATCTAACAATGTCTAGATAGAAAAATACCTTGTAGTGGATTATTCCATGACTTAATCATGAATGGCTAGCAGTTATATGGAAGTCTTTTTTTTCTAGATGCTTTCTCATTTACCAAGCAAAGGCATATTAAAATCAGTGTCTAGGTGCTGAGTTGAAGAAACTTGTTGCAGAGTTAAATGCACTGTAAATTTATGAGCTTATGTAGGTACAAGGTAAAACCTGTGATGTTTGATGTCCTTTGCTTCCATTTCAGAAAGGCATTTATGATTCCACTGCAAGCTGTGAACAGATAAGGCCTCCCATATAGGCCTCACTTCAGCAGGGGAGAGGGAAGAATGCAGTGTACTATTTAACATGATTAAGTGGGAGGAAAAATAAGCCTGAGTTTAACAGGTCTTGGCTGAGTGAACTGTGAATCCCAGAAGTATTTGTCTCGAACACCTAATTAAATTAAACTGTTGTTTCATTTCTCTTTACTAAAATGTGCTTGATAAATCTTTTATTCCTAATGCCCCCATAGCCCTGAATAAAGCTGGGGGTGTACTCATACAGTTGATAGTATTTGCTGTCCTTAAGAGAGAATATGACTTATCAGAAGGAGGAGAAAAGCAAAACAAATGTTTTCAGATGTTCTTTGAATGTGTAAACACTTGAACTGTTACCAATGAAACATACTTGACCAGACTAATTCCAGAATTTCTCTAACAAAGGAATGCAAATATCACAGACTTGAAAGTGTCAAACTTGCTGTGCTGTAACAGTGTGTTCTGTCGTGCATTTGCTTTTCCTCCTTTTCAAAGGCTCAAGTTCAAGTTATGCCTCAGGAGTAAAGAATTTTCTAAGCTAATAAGTCCTGCCACTCAAGCACAAGATTTTTTTAATTTTGTTTTTATTAAAGATGCATCATTAACCCAGTTCTGTTATTTGGCAGTTCTATGGTACTGAAACTGAGGAGTCACTTGTTCGAACCCCAGAAAGTTTGTTCAACGCTCATTTTAGAAGATATAAATTCCTATAATCCAAAGAATATTAGAAGCATAAGACAGTTATGAGGAAAATTCTATACAAAGTTGGACCTTTCTTAACTTCTTGTAACTTGAAAATGTTTTATTTTGCCAGGCATTTTGGTGTACAAAGCACACAGAATCATCGAGTCCTGCCAGGAAGCATTTATCCTGCGACTGTATCGCCAGAAGAACAAGCAAGGCTTCATTAAAGCTTTTACAGATAATGCTGTTGCATTTAACACTGGCTTTTGCCACGTGGAAAGGGTGATGAAAAACCTTTTTGTCAGTAAGCTTTATCTGTGGCCAAGGTGAGGCACTTCTTTACTCCACTGGAGAGTTAAACTTAAAAGAAGGTGAAGGATGTTAGATGGGTTCCTCAGAAAATGAGGTATATGCAGTCACACTGCTTAGGGGTGTTCCCTCATATCCCCAAACAAATTTCAGTCAGGTTTTGACTGAAGTGGTCTTGAAGATGCTAAATTTCTGTATGTATTTTTGAAAATAGACTCAAATTAGTTCTGTAAGGGGCTGAACCTTATGGCAGAGCTGGCCTTTTAGCCAACAGAAATCACAGCAGAAGGTGACACTCCTAATAGCTCAAGAAAAACTTCCCTTACAAAACAGAATATATAAGCCATGAAGTAACAAGAACACAGTCTCTCAGTTCTCCATTCAGGGAGGTATTTGTTTCCAGCTGTGATAAAACTCCATGGATCTTTCTACATGTCAGATTTTTTTAATCTTCTTTTACATGTATGTTGTGTATGAAGTATATTTCCTGATGACTGATAAAAACCAAATTGCCAGGTTTGTGGCACATGTTAAGTCATTCAGAAGCAGAGCCACAAATGGAACTGGACCCTTTATCTGCTGACCCATTCAGTGCTCTTGCCTTGGGCAGGAGTTCTGCCCATTTGTTCCAGGCTAGAATGTGTTTCACTCCATCTTGATGAACTGTCACTCTGCCTTGTAAACTCTTTTTTTAACAGTCTTTCTTCCAGTATTCCAGGGAAGTAGAAGTGCACATAACTAGGCAAGAAAGGTTGGATAAAAGCTCTCTACATTTTCTTCCTTGGCTTCTGAGCCATGGCAAGGCCTGGGGGTGCAGTGTGTGGGAGGGGAGATGCCCAGGGAGTTCCAGAGGTTGGCAGGCACTGGGCTCTCTGAGCCTCCCTGTTAGGGAAAGGCAGTGACATGTCTGTGCCTGTGCAGCTGAGGGGCTGCAGGGGAGGCTTCCAACAAGGACCTGCTGCTCATCCTTGCAAGCTGGGAATGTCACAGAACCTGCTGGTGCAGTGTCTGATTTCAAAGAATTCATGAGCCTGTTCCTGTTTCCCCCTTATGAGATTTTTTGGGTTTACTTTAGTATTTGTTTGTGTATTGGTGATGGAGAATCTAGTGCAGGAATTTTCCATGGCTCATTCACCAGCCCTATAGGCTCACATGACTAGAATGCCTACAGTCATCATTGTGGAACAGATGGTTTTCTGAGGCTGTTCATAAGATTGCAGTCTTCACATTAGTAGAATCTGATTTACTTTGGAATTAACTTACTTGTTCACATTTAAAACAATTGTAATTGTAGTTTATACAAACTTTTGAGTAATTGTGGGTCAAGAAAACTTTCCATGTAAATCTTAATAAGCTGTTTTCCTCTTAGATTTCATATAGCAGTGAACTCCTTTTTAGAGAAGCATAAACCTGAAGTGGTGGAAATACATGTGGCAATGACCCCTGCTATGCTTGCTATCCAGACCTCAATCCTGGACATTTTGAATGCCTGTCTGAGAGAACTCAAACGTTATAATCCAGTTCTTGAAGTAGAAGATCTCTCTTTAGAAAATGCTATTGGAAAAGCTTTCGACAAGGTAACCATTCTGATTGTTTTGCAGTGTCTGACTAACAGGATGTAGATCTGCAAACCGCCATGCAAACAAATTTTATTTGTAAAATTAATAACCTTCAGCAGCTGAGTGTTCTCCCATGACATGTTTATTAGTGGTACCAGGTGATGTAATAGTGATGTGACAGTTGCCAGTAGGGTTTTTGGTGTATAGGTATTATTGTTCTTCCTTCATTTCCCAAGTCTTACAGCAAGAACATCCTGATTCAAGGTTTTCTTTCCTATTTGTGTTTCCATTTCCTCTAGTAGGAGAAGCACAAGTATACAGTAGACAACATGCACATGCATGCCTCTGCTGTATCTTTAATCATTATATATGTCAGTAATTGTGTGTTCACTGCTGTTTGTGGCAGATGTGCAATGTTTGGCATACGTGTGCTTTCTGTAAGGTGAAATCATAAACTTCAACCGTCATAGTGAAACACAGTTATTTCTTAACTACTATTTAATCCTGATGTAAGGCCTTCTGTACTTTAAATATCTGGAGGTTTTTTTCTTAAGCTTTACAGGTTGCACATCTGCATGGTACCAACCTTATTTTGGAAATTAAATGCCATTAGAATGGTTTCTGCTTTACAGGCCAGTGCCACTAAATTAAGGGTAGGGAGGAGTATTGTACCAGTGTTTTATTATTAGATGGAAAGGAAAAAGTGTACTGAAAGCATTAATTGATACACATCTGCTAATTGCTCGAATATTTTACATAAAGGCATCTATATTATGTTAACTTTGCTAAAAAATTATAACTTATATAAAAAAAAATACCTTACCATCAGGTCTTTAATTTGGTATCCTTAATAACTTCAGGAAACTAATGGCATCCCCTATAAAGGAAAAAAAAAATGTGCATTTTTAGCACGGTTAGTGTACTATATATTTGACATCCTGAACTTTCCAATTTATATTTCTAGACAATACGTCACTATTTAGATCCTCTCTGGCATCAGCTTGGAGCCAAGACAAAATCTTTGGTCCAGGATTTGAAGATACTCCGTACTTTGCTCCTGTATCTCACTCAGTATGATTGTGTCACCTTCCTTAATCTTCTGGAGTCACTGAAAGCAAGTGAAAAAGCTTTTGGTGAGAATTCAGGTAAACACTCAAGATCCATACAAGTCAATGCATGAAACAGTGAAATGTTGATGTTTTTAATTAGCATTCCCAAACATTTGAAGGTACCTAATTAGGCTTTACATAACCAGCCATAAGGACGTAGGTTTTTATTGACAGATAATGCTTTTATCTTCCCACCTAACTGCTGTTACTTAACAGGGGCAGATTTGCATCACATTTGTCTCTTACTAAGCTGGTGATTGCACAGCAAGCAGGTAGCACAGGTATTCCAGATGAGAGGTTTGGGGCTGCAAAGGGTTGAAACACATCCCCATTGCAGATGTCAAGCTGCTTCCTTCTGCTCTCCCCTCAGGTTGGCTGTTCCTTGACGCCAGCACCTCGATGTTTGTGAACGCTCGCGCTCGAGTTTATCGCATTGCAGAGGAGAAGCTGAGTCAGAAAGGCAAAGCCTCTGAAAAACGTGATGTGAAGAAGGAGAATGGTACTGATCATTCCTAATTTTAAGTTTGGGAGTGTCACGATTTCAAGTGCTTTGCATGTTATTACTGGGGCTCTGGTTCCCTGCGTGAACTTAACCCAGCTCAGGATCTCCATCTGTTAGCTGGGATAAGCTGAGACATAATCTTAGTTCAAAAAGCATATAATAAACAACATACAAGAGTCATGAAGAAATAAGGGGTTCTCCTAAGCTTGCTCAGCTGATCACTGGGAGAGCTTTTATGGAATTCTTGTGTTGCACTGGTGTTTAGCTTGATCTTTATGATTTTACTTGAACGGGTAGGAGGCTGGGGTTGCTTTTATTAAAAAAATATACCCAGGAGTTTCAGAATTGAAGAATAAGTGAATATTGCAACTTTTTGCTTCACTAGAGCACTTATCCCCATTTTTAAAGTTAAGAGTGTTCTCCAACCCAGTAACATAACACATTGCATATGTAGGCTGCTGAATATCATATTTGCCAACAGCCATCACGCTATTGACATCTAACCACTAATTTAAAGTCTGAGGGAGATTTTGGCTGTAAGAGCTGCAATGTTCAATCTTACTTTGTTTCAGAACTGAAAAGGGAATTGGTTCTCGAAAGTAACCCAAAATGGGAAGCTTTGAGAGAAGTACTGAAAGAGATTGAAAATGAGAATAAGAACAGTGACAACCTTGGTGGTCCAGGTGAGAGAATACTAAATGATGAAAGTTTTCATGGTACAGCTGGTTTGCATTTCTGCTTGTCTTTGGAGAGAGGGAACCTAACTCTTTACTGCAGTTTTATCAAAGAGATAGTTTAAATTTAATAATTTGTGTTGGTTACTATGCAATACAGTTTAGGAAAGAGAATTTTTATTATTCTGAGAAATTTTTTTAACTTACATTTCAATATTAGACTGATACTTTAGTTCCAAGCCCAATAAAACTGATGTGGAAATTTATAATAATCAAGGTACCATTCACTCATTTCTTAAGTTCAACTTCAAAAAAAGTGCCCTTTCTAACTCACACATTCTTCTCCTGCACCTGAAAATTTGCCTCTCCAGGAGATGCATATAAATGGGGTAGAGATTAGAAGGCAGGGTAGAGAGTCTAACTGCTTTGCTGCCTTTCCTATTTTAGGGCTGTTCAGCCCCTTAAATTTCAGCAAGTTTTATTTTAGGAAATAGTAAGGGTAAAAAAGTGCTCTTTTCTCCCACCCACAGTGTTCTGACTGCATAAGAACTGGCTCTCTCACCTAGTGTTGTAGGAGTTTATCTGAGTCAGCTTGTGGAGAATTGTTATTCAAGACCACAAATGTCAATAATACTGGGTGAAATATGTATTTTTTGACTTTCTATCACAGCTGACAAAGGCTGAAAATTAGACTGGTCTAAATTAAGTTCTCTCTTATTCCACGTCTTAAAAAGAAGTAGTTGTGAGTGTGTTTCAATACACACTATGTTTCAGATGGCCAGAAGGAAAACCTCACAAATTTAGACGTTGTGAGAATAAGGAATGCTGAACTTCCATTAATCTCCTCTAATCTTGTTTGGTACAAAATGCCCATGCACTTTATATTTCTCTCAGAGTCCAGAGCAACTGTGACAACCAAATACAAAAGTCTTTGGCAGGCATTACTTCCAGGATCAGTAAACCCAATTTGCTCAGGAGATGCCTTGTAGGTGGAAAAGAAGCACAGCATTACAGCCTGTAAACGTGATATTGTTTCTTGACTGCAGGGCAAGTGCTCATTTGTGCCAGTGATGACCGAGCCTGTGCCCAGCTCAGGGAGTTTATTATTGCTGGGGCAGAAGCTTTTTTAACAAGGCTGTATAACAAAACCTTCGGAAAGGAT
Organism: Manacus vitellinus; assembly: GCF_001715985.3. Lineage (NCBI taxonomy): Eukaryota > Metazoa > Chordata > Aves > Passeriformes > Pipridae > Manacus > Manacus vitellinus. Next base: position 12,848,415 of record NW_021938949.1, read on the forward strand.
GAGAAAGCTGGAGAAGTATGGATTACAGACAGAAAAGCCATCAAGTCCAAAGGAAATGCCAAACCAGACCCAGGGCCTCAAGCCAAAAAAGCCAAACTTGCAGCTTCTTCAAAACAAAAGAAACACAAGAAGCAACAAGACCGGACTATAATCCAAATGATGGGGAAACCCGAGGAGGAAAAGAGAGAGGAGTTAGAGGTGGAAGAGAACAAAGAATTCAGCAGTAGCCAAGAAAGCAGCGGTGAAGAGGCCATTGCTGAAGATTTTGGTGTGAACCTGCCCTCGGATTGTTACTACGGGATTTTCAAGGACCCGCTGACCATCATCCACCCGCTGCAGAGCTGTGGGGACCCCTACGCCCTGACCCGCGTCCTGCACGAGGTGGAGCCCAGATATGTGGTGCTGTACGATGCAGAACTCACCTTCGTCCGCCAGCTGGAGATCTACAAGGCCAGCAGGCCTGGGAAGCCTCTGAGGCAAGTTCACTTGGTAATTGTAGTCTTACAAACTAAAAAGTGCACTGTCAGCAGTCAAGGTAGAACGTGCAGCTGTTCGTTTTCTTTAGCTACCCTTTAATTCCTGTTTAGCCCTCTTCCTAATTTTAAACAAAAGCAAAATGTCTGGAGTAACCAAAAGATAATTTTTACTTTCCAGAGGGTGTTTAGTCTCTTAGGGCAGAAACATACCTGTTAAAATCCCCAAAGTTCATTCCATCTTCTTCAAGACCTCTGCTTCGATGATCTTAGGGGCAGTAGATCATTTTGAGGTGGTGTAGTCTCATTTTAAACCATTTCTGTGGGTATGATTTTTACACAATAAGATTCATTTTGGGTTTAATTCATGTTCACATTTCCTGATGTTGGCAATGCTGAAGACCAGTAATTCAGAAACTGTAACAGAAAAACAAATATAGGAAAACACAATAAAGAAAATGAGAAGTATTTGCAGTTATACTTTGTTCTAGCTGACAGAAAGATCACCACACTGTGTATAGGTATTTGATACACCTGCCAAACTCACTTTTATGAATAAATTTCACAAACTAATTAAAAATATAGAAAACTTTAATATACTATTGACTGACTTGTCAGGCTACTAATCTTAAATATTGATTGTGGGTGTTTTTAAGTTAATATGAAGTTCTGTAAGGATTTTTTTTTCTCTTTCATACCTACAGAGTTTATTTCCTCATATATGGGGGCTCCACAGAAGAGCAGCGTTATCTCACAGCTCTGAGGAAAGAGAAGGAGGCCTTTGAAAAACTCATTCGGTAACACTATTAGTTTAACCACCTTTATTATTAGTGTTCCATGTCATTCCCTTACATGCTTACACTTCAAACAGAGTGAAGTTCTTAACTGTGTGAAGGCTTTAAATAAACTTTTAATTCAATTGTTTTTCAGGTGTTAAGAGAACTTGCCCACTGAGAATCAACAAAAAGTCAAACCCCATTTTATTTATTAATTTAGCATATTAAACTTCTAAGGCTGAACAGCACCACTTGGATTTTCCCCTAATTGTCTCTGTGAATTTCATTTTTGTAATTGTCTTTTTGTCTGCAAGTAGCATTTCTTGTAAGATAATTCCTAAGGCTTTTATAACCTAAGTCAGTTGGGGAAACAAAATAATTATTTCCTTCGACTGTATAAGACAGTATTTTTACTGACAGTATCTTCTCATCAGGTTATAGTGCTATTACTAGTTATTAGTTCCTTAGTTTATTATGCTCTGAGAAGTTCTAGAAATAAAAAAATAATCAGCTGCTAAAAAGTGCTGGTAGTTGAAATAGAAATACAACATCTAGCCCAACAATGTGGAAAGCCTGGTAAAGTGCAGTTTGGGTCTGCAGTTAGGATTAGACTGTATATATTTTACATCTGGATGAAGGCTGTTAAACTGTTTGGGTGTATTTTTCTCATAGATTTGCAGTTTTTAGTGTGTGTTTGTTTGTGGTTCCTTAGAGAGAAGGCCAGCATGGTTGTTCCTGAAGAGAGAGAAGGAAGAGATGAAACAAACCTGGACCTGATCCGAGACGCCAAACCCCCCGGCGTGGCTGCCGACACGCGCAAAGCAGGTGAGCGGGGCCTGAGCCCAGCGTGAGCTCTGACCCTCTGGGAAGCCCCATCACTGCTGCCCTGGAAATGCCACCAGGGACCAGCACCAGGGTCACAGACACCTACACTGGCTCTGCAGTCTTCATGGTGAAGAAACAGTATTTCCCAGTGACGGTGAATTGTGGTTTTCTCTGACAGTACAGACTAAAGAAGGGGTTTACCATTGAAACCATAGTTTCTGGGCTGCTTGTTGGTTATAAGACCTTCTAGTGCTGTTTGTAGGGAGAGAAATTAAAACATAGAAACTGAAGTCTGCAGATAGTCAAAGGAAGTCAAGTTGTCCTTGAGGCAGTAAATGTTGGGGACATCTTTTCATCTTGGCAGAACAGATTGCCTGGGTAAACGACTGCACATTGTGGTTTTGATCACCTTCTTTGTAATAAAACATCCTTTTTCTTTTTTTGCAGTTCTAACCACATTTTTGTTGCTTTCCTCTGACATCTATACTGTGCCTTTATCTTCACAGCTCTGCCCATTTTTTGTTGCTGTCATGTCTGTAATGCTGCTCTCCTTTACCATGTGCTCTCTAATCTTTGCTTTTATGTCTTTTGTGGCCTTGGTGCTGCAGTCTCTTTATGTGTCTTTTTGCAGACCTATAGAGGCCAACACGTAAGTCCTACAATAAAATGCCATATTTCTGTGGGAAACAGCTGAAAATAAAAAGGATCAGCTTCATTGTCTTGTTTTGCAGGCAACTTTTTAAAGATTTATTTAAATAACTTTCATCTACAGTTGAATGCATTTCATTGTCACATGCACAAAGCTTACAGCAGGTAGCATGGGAGTTCTGTGAAACTGCAGAGTGTACTCCAGAAACTACAGTACAGAATTGGGCAACTGAAAATTAAATGAAGTCTGGATTTATTAAATGCTGAATTCGAGGTATAATTTGGGATGTGAAGTCCATCCATTACAGAAGCACTGGCAGCACACATGAAATCTCTCAGCTGCAGGTCCCAAGTATGGGGATAACTGTGTTTATTTTGCTCTTTAGGGGGACAGGAGCAGAAGGATGTTCAGCAAACGATAATCGTGGATATGCGGGAATTCCGCAGTGAGCTCCCCTCGCTGATTCACCGCCGTGGCATTGACATTGAGCCCGTTACTCTGGAAGTTGGAGATTATATTTTGACTCCTGATATCTGTGTGGAGCGGAAAAGCATCAGCGACCTGATTGGCTCCCTAAACAATGGGAGGCTGTATTCCCAGTGCATTTCCATGTGCCGCTACTACAAGCGACCAGTCCTCCTGATTGAGTTTGATCCCAACAAACCGTTCTCCCTGATCCCCCGAGGCTCTCTCCAGCAGGAAATTTCCAGTAATGATGTTACTTCCAAACTGACCCTCCTGACGCTGCACTTCCCGAAGCTGCGGCTCCTGTGGTGTCCCTCTCCCCACGCCACCGCGGAGCTGTTCGAGGAGCTGAAACAGAACCACCCCCAGCCCGACGCAGAGACGGCGATGGCCGTGACCGCCGACTCCGAAATCCTGCCCGAGTCCGACAAGTACAACCCTGGGCCCCAGGACTTCCTCTTAAAGATGCCAGGTGTTAATGCCAAGAACTGCCGGGCCCTGATGAACCACGTGAGGAGCATCGCAGAGCTGGTGACGCTGTCCAAGGACGAGCTCGCCAGGATTTTGGGGAATGCTGCCAATGCCACGCAACTCTTCGACTTCATTCACCTCACCTACGGAGAGGCACTGGCCAAAGGGAAAAGCAAAAGGTGACTAATGCCTTGGTTCAACGTGGAGCACAGATAAACTCTTCTGGCACAGGACTTCGGCAAATACATGAAATATTTTGATAAATGCCCCCTCTCAGATAACCAGCTCTTTCTTGCTAATGCTGTTCCATCAGCTTGAAAATGTGAGTTAATTATTACTGAAGGCAAGTTTCAAAAGGAATAAGGATTTCTAACAGAGATATGTAAATTATATTTATTCGTTTTAAAGCACTTTAACCAATTCTGTAATGAATTACTGAATTACCACTGAATTAACTAAATTTTTTCACCAGTTCCAAAGGAATTAAGTGCTAAGACTAATTGATAAAGGTGTTTTCATATGGAAGTTATGATGTCTTGTTAAAGCTAAAAATGTACCATGTCTTGATTAGTGTGTGTGACTTGCTGCAGGAAACATCACCTTGCTTTTGCCATTTTTAATGTCTTGCTCTCTGGAAACAGCCAGTTGTTGATTGACAGTGGTGAGCTATATCATAGTCTTTGCTCAGGAGTTTTTTTAGGAGAATATACTTGGACTCAATCCTAAATTTTAGAATTTAGCCTTTGTCACAGTAAGATACAGTTCTATGCTATGCTTTACATTCTACTTGCTTACTTTACTGCAAGTTATATTTTTGCCATTCCAAATCAGTCCAGCTCTGCCTTGCTGGGTTTTGCAAAGTGCATTCCTTTGGGCTGGACTGGACAGCTGTTCTGAACTCTCAGTGTGCCTTACTTATCCTTTGAAGATGCTTGATTTTTTTAATCAGTTTTGATAGTTCTTTCACGTCATTCACTGGCAAGTGAAAAATCTGGGGATACCATTGGCACTGTTCTTTTAAATATACCAGGCCATATTTCCTCTTGTAAAATGCAATAGTTTTCTAAGCAAGGTTTTTTAAAAGTGTGGACAATTCTTTCAATATTGACTTCTTTCTGTGTCCAACTGCACTTGCATTTTAACGTCTCAAATTGTCCATTGTCATCTAGAAGATAAAACTTTCAGCATTCTGTGTAGCATAAAAGAGGGAAAAGTTACTCTTCTTTTGATAGATAGTTTGTGAATGTGTTCATTGTTAAATTATATAATTCTGCACTGAACTTTGATACTGGGTAACAAACTGCCATTGCCAAAAGGGTTGGTCCAGTGTCATTCCATGGTTATGTATTTACATTTGCTATTTACAAACCCTTATCTGTGATTTGTACATGTATTTATATGATTCTAATGGGAACAACAAAAAAAAAGTATCTCCTTCATGAAAGGAGAAAACATTTTTTATGTTCATGTTCAGTAAAAACTGTTCTGTGTACTTTCAGGTTTGTTTACTGTGCATTTTAAGTATGAACTATGAATTGTTAACTTATATTCTAGGGCTGAGCTGTGACAAATTTCCTAAGTGAATTCTGCAGATGCAAATTTCAGTATTAAATACATCCATAAGAAGATTAAAATTTGTTAATTGTCTCGTTTCTCATTTGGCTGTGCTTTTCTATTAAAAAAAGCAAACCAAACCCCGCTGCCTTCAGGCTGTGAGTGTCTCTTTCTTATCCCCAAAACAAGACTCTGTGTCCAGGTCACTCAATATGTGAGGCCTGTGGGGTTCACATGATATTGGGAACTAAGTTTCCAGCTGCAACTGCAGAGGAGCCCTTTTGCTGGCAATGTCACTGTGCAGCTCCAAACCAGAACTAACTCTGCTTTTGAAATTACTTCTTCTGCATGAATGTGTAAAGTCAGGCTTTTCTAGTACCGTCTGGCTTGATGGCTTTCAGAACTTAAATGTAAACCAGTTGACCCAAAATCCATGCTGCTTATAAAATATGCAGATACACTGTAAAAAACAGTGGCTCTTTGAGAAAGTAGAGAAGTTTAAATGTGCAGATTGTTGTGGTTGTGAGGCTTTCTCATTTGCAGAGTGATAGTACAACCACAAACAACATAATTTTTAAATATAAAAACACTTGTCTCTAAAGCTTTCCTTAGTCATCCAGAATTCCAGTTCTATTACTGTAGAATAGAATCCAAAAGCAAACGTCTGCCAAAAAAACTGTTATTAAACAGATACTTTTATATGCCAAACAGCATAAAAAAGTGTAACTGAAGGTCATTAAAGAAACTTGTCCTGTGTGGGCTCAGCAAGAGACACTCTGTAGTTTGGGCTCCAGGAGGAGTGAGGGCTGCAATCCTTTCATAAGGACTGTTTTAGGATAAGGTTCCCCTTAGCCCTTTTTCCAAGATAACCTAAATTACATTAATATTCAGTTGATCTTTTTTCTAAAGTACATGATTTTAAGAAATGCAAGTAGGGTCATAAATCAAAAAGATCAGAAACCATTGCTGCAGGATTTTGTAACACTTTGCTTTTATAACTTGTTTCACATGTTCATTCTTTCTTGACATAAAAGAATTTTGGATATTTGCAGAATCAAACTAAGAGTAAGCCCTTTATGTGCTTCATATGAAATGGTTAATATCTGCTTAACTCTGAGGTACCTTCTTGCCTTGAAAGTATACTCACTGACAGTATAGGCACTAATTTTTCTTAATTTGCAACTTTTTCCACCGAAGTTTTCAGGTTTTTTCTATAGTCATCCTCTCCAAAGCTTCCTCTCAATATTTCTAATACCCAGTTTCACAGTGGGCTGGCAGCCTAGGCAACAGTAAGACATAACTGTTGTACCTATTTGTCAATTGTATTTCTTGCTTCTTTTATTTCCAGTTCATTCTAAGTTCAGCTTGAAGCCACAAGAAATAATATCTCTCACCTACAAGATGAGGGGGGAAGAATTAAACACCAAGAATCTTTCTCGCTGTTTATCAATCCAAAATGACTTAGCTGTGATAGCAGCAGGTTTGGTGAGGTTAGTAATGTGTAAATGTTACGTCCCCTGTACTCTGGAGTTGCTCCTTTGTTTATTTTAAATGAAGGTTGAAGTTGTAACAAGTGAAAGGGGGTGTGATTCATGTGGCACAGAATGATGCCAAAGCCTCTAAGTAAGAAAAAAAACCTTTAAGTGTTCCTGCTCCCCATCAGCCACTACAAATGGGATCAGAGAAAGTCACTGCCAAACTTGACCCAGAGTGTAGCTGAGAGGTAATTCAGAGGTCATTCAGAGGTCATTCAGAGCTACTCTCCTCCCCTTGGCTCCAGAGGAAACACTGGCATTGTCCATCAAAAATGGCACTACAGAAGAGGAACTAAGAGGATCACTTTAGCACTACTATCTCTCCTTGTATTTTATTCTTGAAATCAGCCAGCAGGTTTGGGGTGGGAATTTACTCCAAAAGCCAGAGAGAGAGAATGTACATGACTGACCAAGTGTTTTGCTAAGGCTGTACATGGAAATATTCAAGGGTTTTAAAGTTTCATTGCCATTTTTTATTTTGAGTACGAAATGTTAGGAGTTCATCTCCCACACTTCAAAACAAACAGGAGGACCATTTTTTTCTTTGAGTTTTGATGTGTATTTTGCAAGCTTCTCTGCAATAAATAAAGAGGGAGAAATATTCTCAGCCATGACCTTGAAAATAGGGAAGAACTGTTCAGTAGCTTGGCCAGCCAATATTTAGCTGCAAGATGAATTCCTTAGTCTTCCTGAACTTAGTAAGGGTAACCAGGGCTGCTACACTGCTATGATTTGTTGTCTAAACAGAAGATGTTGCTGCAATATATCAAAATGGGCTAATTTTAGTGTCATTTTTCTTTTAAAGCATGGCAAAATTACCTCGATCCACAACTGCTATAAAGCAGTCTTCCTAGGAATATTAGTTAAATACATACTATTCTCTCAGCTTGCATTTTACCTTGTATTTGTTTGTAAGAGCTTCCCTCTGTAAACAAATGCTTGGATTCTATTTCTAGGGTCCTCTGTCCCTCAGTGGTATTTCTTTTTTCTTTCACCTTAATCATCTCCTATCAAAGACTGTAGTTATTAAACTGACACTGATACTAAAATATAGTGGTTGGGGGGTGGGTTCTCAGCCCCAGCACCTCCTTAGGGATCCCTGCCATATTTCTAGTGGCTTGAATAAGTCATTTATTATTACCCAAAGCGAGGAGTTTCAGCTGATATCTCCCAGGAATCTCTGCCTTTCCTTTCATTATCAGCTGCACTGTGTAACATCACACTGGGCATTGGCACATCCACACCCAGACACACAATCTGCTGGGCTGGGTAACATGAGCCTGCACATCCTCAGTGTCCAAGTCTCTGGAAATGACCCTGGAAAAGTAAGCTAAGCCTTTCCCTGTTTCTATATATAAAACTGTTTGTTTAATTGGTGGAGTGCACCAAGAATAAATAATGAGCTAATTCTGAAGATCATTCCCAGAACAGCCAGCTAGGATTGTTTCTGCAAGTCAGAACTTTCTCCTCTCCTTTGTTTGGTTTTTTATATCATATTAAGGTGAACAGCTTTATCTAAATGCAGTTTTAGGAACAGTGCAATATTTCAAGAATTAAGCATTCTGCACATAAGTGAAGTTTTGGAGAGTTTGTTTGCTGAATGTAAAAGTAGTTGAAAGTTCAAATTCTAAAACTGGATCAAGGATTTTAACCAGATTAAAGATGAAGTTTCTTCCATACAAAAATATAAGGAAAAAAATAAAGAAATAAAAAAAAAGATTTCAAGTACTCTCAATCGATTAGAGAAGACTACCATGATATTTTTCCCAGACCATATTTACCTTGCTTAATAACAGTTAAAAATTATGAACTTAACTACAAATTTTATCTTAGAAGAAAAAAAAAATAAAAAATACTTAAACAGGTACAGTAATTACTTTTTCAACTTTTTCATTAAATCTTAAGCTGTAATAGGTTATAAAGGCTTAATAATATTTTTTAAATCCCTTTTTATGTATTTTGCTTTTAATGTACCAGTACCACACATGACTCTATGTCTCAGTGTGTGCACTAACAAATAGATGAGGTACAAAGCAGCTCACAGAGTTCAGAGGGAAGTAGGACTGTCCAGTAGCAGAGTAGGCTTGCTCATGGACTTGCTGGTGATTTCTTATATTAATACAGTAATTGTCCTGTTTAATGACTGTGGACATAAGTGGAACTCATTTAACTTGACCCTCTGTGGTTGAAAGAATACAACCTCTAGTCAAATACAGAGACTCTATAAGGAGAGTACTGTGTCTCTTTGCTAGGTTATAAAATTAGGAGCTTCAGTTCTGTCCTGCACTTGGTGATGTGTTTATTTAATCTCACAAATAGGGAGCCAGAAAAACAGAAGGCAAAGGGATAAGGCCGAGCTGACAAAGCAGCAACAAAGTGTGAAACTGAAACTCAGCCCTGACTCCCGGGGCAGTTCACACCTCACAGGCTTGGCTTTCATACCCTTCCACAGGCTTAGTCAGTTCTGATGTGCTGTTGCTTATTACCAGTTTAAGGTAAAAGTCCTCATTGCAGTAAGTGTCTGGTGATCCCCTGAGTAAGATACACTGAGGTTTCCCTTTGTTCCTAGGACTGATGCACAGATTCACCCTGGGTCTTGGGCCCCAATATGACACCTATGCTATGGCAGGAACTCACCAATAAAACCCCTCTAGAAGCCAGGTTAATCTTGCCTTCTGGTCATCTCTAACTCCCCTGTAAGAGAGGGAAGCTGGGGATTAAGTGGTAGCATGGAGTCAAGAACCAAGAAGTTACTGTTTTGCTGCTAGACTTCTTCAGTTCAAGTCCTTGTTCAAAGAGTGAGTTTTAAATACTACAGAGAAATTCAGGCTGGCAGGCAGGACCCACTTCAGACCTAGAAAATCTGGATTTCTGAGCAGCTGTAATTAGCTTGACCCTCATTTTTAGGGCCACGCTGCTTAAACTGGCAGATTTCAAAATGGGCTCCAGGCCAAATCAGTTATGATCTGGTTTTATTTATCTGAAAGGCTCATGTGGACCTAATTTACTATTGTGTGTTAAGAAATAATGAGTAAGTAGAAGGGATTATGAACACATGTTTGGCCTGGAGAGGAAGAGAAAATGCAGCCATAACTTCAATTCTGAAATGTCTTACTTCATCATAAGCTTAAATTTCAAAGCTGACATGGAGATTTTGGTACATAATGCCTCATTTTCAACTAATTGCATCTTAACTGAACATCGAAACCTTCAATTTGGAAGCTCAAATTAGCAGCTATGTGATGGTGCTTTTTTTCCCAGTTGTGTGTAGATGCCAACTGGAGGATCTAGGCATCTTATAAGTACTGTATAAAATAGATTGAGATAGAAATTAGAACTCTTTCATCAACTTTAGCCAAGGTAGAGGGGAAACTGTGGGGAAGCAACAGTTATGCAACCTCAGTCCTGTCTGCAGAGGAGATCTGTGTCCTATCCCCTACTCTCACATCAACACTTTTCCTTTGCCTCTTTGCCTTTGAGAATATGTAAAAACTTATGCTTTCTGTACCAGCTATCTATTATTTAACTCTTTAGCAGTTCTCATAATGTACCTTTTGGGAGACAAGTCTTCTTTCAATGCAGGCAAATAATCCATACACCAGCCTATTTCATTCTAACTGGAAAAAAAAAAAAAAGAAAGAATAAAGCTAGAAATTTAGTTCAAATTCCAGTAAACAAGATTGTTAGCAAATAAAATAAACACCAAATTAGATATTCCATTAAGTACAAACCAGCAGCTTAGATTCGAGCTCTGTTTGGTTTTATGAGAGTGCAGTGTAGGAGTAATAGACTTAAGAACAATTAGTATTTCCCAGGCCTTTTTCCTTGCTTGTAACAGAATCACAGACTGTGTAAAGTTGGAAGGAAGGGACCACAGTGGATCATCTGGTCTCACCTCCCTGCTCCAGCAGGGTCCTCCCAGAGCACACGGCACAGGATTGTGTCCAGACAGTTCTGGAATATCTACAGTGAGGAGACTCCACACCCTCTCTGGGCAATCTGTTCCAGTGCTCGGTCACTGCACAGGGAAGAAGTTCTTCCTCATGTTCAGGTGGAGCTTTCTGAGCATCAGTTCCTGCCCATTCCCTCCTGTCCCATTGCTGGGCACCCCCAAGCAGAGCCTGGTCCATCCTCTGCCCCTTCCCTGCAGATCTGACAGACATTGAGGAGGTGCCCTCTCAGTCACCTCTTCTCTAGGCTGAACAGTCCCAGTGGTTAAACTTACTTCTCTAACTATGTTTATTAACATCTATCCTGCCTCTCAAGGTATCTGTTAACATGGGGAGAGCAAAAAATATTTGCTAACACTGAAACATTTCCCATCAATACAAAAAATTAATTCATTTCTATTAAAATAGCATTCAAATATCTAAACAGTTTCCAAATGTAGCACATACAGCTGGCACTCATGGTAACAGGCAATAGCATTCCACAATATACTCATGTATCAGACTACTTGCTCAGGGACACTATCCCAGCTTCTATAACTACAAATCCACCTTAGTTCCCAATTAGCACTATGCCAGAGAGGCCTAAAAACCTTAACATGGTCCTGCACAATCTCCAAGACAGATCCCTCTCTGGAACCAATATTTGATCACCAATAGCTCACACTGTGCACTGTCTGTGCTTTCACCCCACATCTGGTTCAGAAAGTCCATAAGGTACAAACTGGTGGAGCTGGGAATACATCATCCAGGCTTCTCTCTGCACCCTCTTTTCTGGCCAGTCTCAGAGAAGCAGGATCAGGAGAGCCAGATCCTGCAGCATGGCTCCTCACATGTACATTTATTGGAAAGTCATAATCAGCACCTTCATTATGCTGCTTTTCATCCTGGATCTCTTAAAATAGAATCATGGAGCAGATGTGTGAGCAGATTGCACTTCTCCCAGCTGCACTTTTAGGAGCTCTGTAAAGCACACAGTCACCTGTCTCTGCTACCCGACATTATTAGTTGGTAAGAAAAAAACACAAGAAAACTTAAAGGCCACTGTATGCATTGTTGTAAATAATTATGCCATGGGAGGTAAAGTATATCTTTCTTACAAACCAGGCAGCAAGATGATCTGTCTTTCAGAAGGTTTAAATACTAAATATTCCTTAGTTTTATTTGTCCCTGTTTACATACTGGGAATTACTGTTCTACTGTCTTTATAAAAAGGATTATCCTTTCTGTTTGTTTAAATGGATTTATATGTCCCTAAGGCATACAGTGAGGGAGGAAGTAGCTTCAAAGTTTTGAAAACCCAAGCCTTTAAATACATTTTTATAAAGTAATGAGAATAATCAATATATGGTGACAGGCTTTACAAAAAAACTTCTTATAAACTGCTGGTTTTATCATCTTATAATCTGCTGGTCCTGATCGATACCTTGAATAATTCACCCTGAAGTTTTCTCACTCCTATATGCAGAGAAAAAACAGTATCCCTCCTTAAAAGTGCCTTGCTTTAGGGCCAACAAGAAACAAAGAAAAATGTGACTGTCTAAATAATTCATGTGCTACATTGTGTCAAAACTGCATTTTAAGAGTTTCAACTCACCCAGGGAACAGCACAAACGTCCCTGGTGGCAGATACCAGCTAAACATGAATGCAAATCACTGTTTCCTTAACTATTTATGCAAATTAATTTTTCAGTTGGGCATGAGATGTTTATACTTTAAGCCCACCAAGTTGATTAATGACTTGGTCAACATAAGTCTTGGTTCACAGGGAAAGCATCTGCAGATAAGTAAATCAAACACTACTTGCCAATTTATAACATAGTATTTATGCTTCTACCCCGTGCATGCTGAATGATGGCAGTGGCACATGAATCAAATGGGAACTTCACAGATTCCCAAATGCCACAATCTGCCAAGATTTCATTAGCAATACCATAAAATAAAGTTTTCAGTCTGGAATCTGAATAATTTCTTAAGGAAATCAAACTTAGAGAGAAAAGCCACCTCGTGCTCTTTGAAAGTCAGAAAAAGACAAATGAAGAGCAGCTCTTGGTGGCCGAGGTGTGAGAAGGAGTTGCAGAGGAGGAGTTACCCCAAGGGTTGGGGTGGGTGGTGCTGCAGAGCCAGGAGTGTGTGCTGAACGGGACACCCTCTGCAGACACTGCACAGCCTGGCTCTGTCCTTCCTTCCCTCCTAGGACACCTGGGGCCCTGCTCCATATGGATCAGGACACTTACATCCAGCACAGTGGGACAGAGAACTGGAGAAGCCTGAGCAGAGCCCTGCAGCCGAATCACTGCTGCGTCAGCGTGAGAATGGGGGACACCAGGACTGGGTGACACGGCCGAGCCACCTCCCACCCTCAGCCCGAGCCACCTCCCACCCTCAGCCCGAGCCACCTCCCACCCTCAGCCCAAGCAGAACAGGGCCGTGAAAAGGACGGTACTTAAAAGGCAGAATAAACAGGAATAATTAATTTTCAGGGACTGCAAAATGATGTGATCACCTTCAGATTCCCCCCATCTGTTGCTAAGCAGCATTCTTAAGTCACAAGCTTTGCCTTACAAAATGAACAGCAGCCTCCACACATCTTGCTATTTTTACATTTTAAACTGTTCTTTTGCCAAGTTTTCATTAAAACTGTATTTTTCAAAAGGTTCTAAAACAAAACAAGACAAGCACTAGGATAGCTGCATCCCTTGGGAAAAGGTTTCAGTTACTACCTGGGACAAGTAGCCCGTGGACTCTCCAGTCTCCAAAAAGGAATTACAAGAGCCTCCATCTCCCACGAAGCACTTTCTGCCTCTCAGCTGTGAGCTTTCCATGAGAAATTGAACCTGCATCATGGAAAAGGCAAGAGTATGATACATTTGGGTTTGTATATTCATTATCAATTTCAAACTGTATAAACAAAATCTCAGAATTTTTCCTGTGGTGGTAGTGAATTAATTGTATTAATTCTTTCAATCTGTGTTAAAGATGTTCCAATGAGACTCCCATTCGATGCTCTGGGCATTCTGACAAAAATTAAAATTAAATTAACTAGCTCCCTCTGCTAGAAATTCTCTCTCATTTAATTAGAAGTAAAGGGCTGGCTGCCAACATTCCAAAACTAATGCCAAACATCCCCACTGCAAACACCCTCTCCACAAACACTTTGATGTGCTCCCAGAAACTTCAGAAATCCTCGAGAAGCAAGCGACAAAGAGTTCGGGATCTTTCACAAACTGGGGGCTGTTAATTCCTCACCCTTAGAGCCCACGAGTCTGCAGTTTAACCACACTACACTGGTAACTCAGTTGAACAAAATGAGCAATCATTTGAAAGTGCAAACTGACCATCAGCTCCACCTTTGATATCCACGGAAAGAATAAATCATAAACTAGAATAACACGGGCCACCCTGTGCAGTCTGTGGTCTGGAGGTGCCTTCCCAGGAGAGGAAATATTCACATTACAGCAGGTCTTTTCCCACCCTTCTGCAGGAAAGGCAGAAGGTTTTTGCACGGTCTGCTAAACCAGCTCCAAGGTGATAAATGATACCTTTTCTTGCCAGTCTCTCCCCAGGGTAGCAGTAAATAAGACCACAGCCACCATCACACAGGCTTCTTTCTTGATAAGGTGTTTTTAAGCACTAGCAAGAGACTGACTGGAGATTCTGGGGTCCTCTGCTGAACCACAGGATGTACTCTCAGCTCTCTAGAAAAGCATTTCCCAAAGGGATACCCTGAAGGCTTCCCAACCCTCCCTGTCTAACTGTAGCAGCATTTAGAGCCACCCAGCTAACAACTGTTTCTCACACAGCCCCTGGCCCAAATCCACACACAATAATTAGTCCATGACTTTTCATATCCTCCCAGGTGCCTCAGCACCCACAGAAGCAACAACTCACCTTGGCCCCATACCCAGCTACACCCCCAGCCTTGGAGCAGCTGCATGGCCACTGATTAGGTCATCACTGTCTTGGCAAGGAGTATTGCTTAGGGAAGATTTTTGTTTCATATAAATTAATATATCAACAGAATAGCTTTAATAATGTGGGCACTTATATCCACTGACTGCTCAGGAATATCTGGGGACCTACACTTTACCTGGAGGAAAGAGAAGCAGAGACTGTCATTTTTAATCTTTGTTCATCTCTTTTTTTTCTCCCCCAGCTGAGTAGAAGGACAGGAAGCAGGTAACCAAACCTGCAGCCTAGGGGGAGGTAAGTAGGCAGACCTGTTGCCAACTCAGTCTCATCCCTGCAAGCCTCCAATTCCTGCAAAACTGCAGGACTGTGGCTGAGACATGAAAGAACAGCAGTCCCTGGCATGTGTCCTGTTGCTTAAGGGAACAGGCAGATGAGGAGAAAAGAGGCATGGAGGCTGCAGAGATGGAATACACACGTGTTCAAAGGTGGGGCTGCATCCACACAACAGGAAAAACAGGCAGAAAAGTCTAATGCAGGCAAAATGGGCTGATAGAGGGGATACAGGTACTCCAGGAATAAACAGCCAAAACAGGGAAGCCATTGGGAGAATTAGAGAAAATAAGCCACTGGAAGGATCAAACAAAAATGAAAAAATAGAATTTAAATGCCATCAGTAGATATATCCATTTCTTGTGACAGACTACTAAAGCTTCAGTACAAGACTGAATTTACAATTAATAAAAACAACTACTGTTTGGTAGTGCTGCAAACCCCAATGCAGTACCAGCCGATGTCCAGGAGTTGTAAGTACTTTCTGAGATATAACTCCAAGTGTAACCCTGTTTTCTTTCACAAGAAGCCACTGCTGACCTGCAGTGAGCTCCATTCAGTAAGGTCAGCATGACTACAGTTGGCAATGGAGACTAAAACTACAGGATCATTGCTTCCAGACATCGGGGCCCTTCTGGATAATCACTGGGTTCAAATCATTGGAAGTTTCTCTGGAGAATACAAAAAACTCATGGCAGAGATAAGGTCAGCCTACTGATCTGTAACAGGGCTGTTTCAAATTAATACTGGTTTATATTGCTTCTTTAACCAGTAAGCTGGTGGGAGGTTTTCATATTTTTTGCCTTAGTTCTTCACTATTACACTGATAAACTCTGTCTTCTGCTCTTTCAGTCTCCTCATCCAACAGAACTAAGAACTGGTTCTGTGGTTTACACAAAAAGTCCATCTAGTCCAGCATCCTCTCTCTAAGAGCAGCCACAATGAGACACTTCACATAAACATCCCATCCTTTGTTTCCTACTGAACTCCAGGAGTTGTTCTCCTGTGAGAGAACCACCCCTTTTAACTATGCTGCCATTTTGTGAGGGCCTGTGCAACCAGAGTGTTAAAAGGTTGTTCAAATCCAAATAACACTGTATCAACAACTTATCCTCTTCCTCCTCAGTTATTTGAACAGCTCTAAAGATCCTTTGGAGAAAGCTCTTTGCAGAAAGTAGATATTTTGTCCTTGCATAGCATGTTTTGTCAATCTTTGACCTCAGGCCTTTAAGGAATATATTGGAACGTAATAATTACAATTTATAGGGCACTAAGAGAAGCCATAGTAGTTCTTGCCCTAGTTTCAAAGTAGCTTGCTCAGCTGTAAACTAACTGCCCTATTATTCTGTAATCCAGCAAGTTATGTGGCAAAATTGTGGTCTTTACCCAGTGAATTCTAACATGAAATGCAGTATCTCCCATCAAATATGGAGCTGGCACTTGGCTTTGGGAGCCAAGGCTAACAACTGAATTTCTTTTTCTGCAGGTAGTCCAAGTCTTTGAGGATATAACCTGCCTAAAATGATGAAAGAGCACAGATGACAGATATTGCAAAAGCTAAGATATCAAAGGAACAGGGATTTAACTCTCTAGAAAATAAGAATAAGATAACCACATCTGCATTGTTACTAGAAAGTTTCCTCTGCATGTTCCTTTGCCCTCTAGCTCAGACCTGATCAAAATATCCTAATAAGCAGCAATTTCTGCAATCATATCCTCTACTGGAACTTCTCTTGAGCTTCCATGTTAATTGTTCTTTTGTGGACTGTGCTGGAAAAACTGCAAGTACTTTCTAACAAAAATATCAGGCACAGAGAACAAGGATCACAAAATGCTTTTCTCAGCATCTGAATTCTTACAATGTGTAATTAAACCTCTTAGAGGTTAATCATTCAATAAACAGTCCCATTGAGCAAAAAGCCTCACACACTATGTACTAATTGCAACCTGAACAGAGAAAACCCCAGCTGGTTCACTGGGGCTCTGAGTAAAAGCAGATTTACAGAAATTCTGGGAAATGCTTAAATTGTAATGTGCAGAAACTGATTTATATGAATTTTCAGTGCTTCAATGAAGGTACATTTCCAGTATGTTCTAAAGCAGAATTAAAAAACTTAACAGCTTCAAAAAACATTCTTATGCCTATAAATAACAAGAACTAGAAATTCTGATGTTTAATATAATTCCTTTACATGGCATTTCTATTTGGAGAGAGGTGGAACTATGATACACTTCATCTGAGTAGGTGCTAAGCTTGTCTCTGAAATAGCACAAATTTGGTTCTGTTTTAAACTAAGTGCTCCAGCTATTTGTGTTAGCAGACACAGGCTTCGAGTGCTTTCTTGGGAAGGATGTTACAAATCACAATGTCTCAAGATTAGGATAACAAAAAAAAGCCCTACTTGAAAATTTATGCTCATGTTTTTTAAAATTCCTCACTAGAGTTTACAGAGAATGTGGTTTTATTGAGTGACATTGGATTTCCTCCATTGAAAGCTGGTGTGATTCTTGTATATATTTTTCAGATATTTATATATCAGAAAAAGAAAAATAGACTGGAAGACCTGCATTGTAAGACAATCTTTCTCTAAGCAGCAGTAGCAAGTTGTTATTGATAATGAGGCAGTCAGATGCAGTGGTTATTGCACCAACAGCAGGGCAATTCCATGTTCATGGGAAGCTCTATATCCAGGCTGGAGTGACAGCAAGGGATTCTTAATATCACTGGACAACAGTGTCTTCTTTTGATCAGCACAGATATGGACTTGTTGGTCGAGAAGAAATGCAATAAGGCCTCTCTTTTCTAATGTCCTCAAGAAAAGAACTGAGGGAAAGAGCTTGGAAAAAAGTGCAAACGACTTTGAGGTGTCCTCAAAGATTGTTACAGACATAACTAAGACAAGTACACTGATGATTTTACTGCTGCTGCTTGTATTTGATATGACTTGGACATGTAAAATGACACAGGTGATTTTGGTAAATCCTGTGCTTATTTGAAGTTAATTACAGAATAGTTTTATTGTATATTTGAAATAATGAATTGTCTTTATTAACGAATCTGAACACAGGGTAGACATCTTGAGAAGAATTTCTTTATATAAAGCCTGTACTAGAACTGAGAAGCATCTATAGTTTCTAAATCATTCCTAAAAAGGTTTGTCTTACTAAATAAACAGTCCTTCCCTTAAGTATACAGCTTGCAAGTGCATGATGAAACACATTTTTGTTATAAATCACAACAAATGTTTTTATCTGTGCATTAGTTTGGATATTAAAATACTGACACTGTGTCATTTGTATGCTTCTCATGTTGCCCTGTTTCTAACAGCAGGACAGTGGTTTGAAAGCAAGAG
Source organism: Manacus vitellinus (assembly GCF_001715985.3). Lineage (NCBI taxonomy): Eukaryota > Metazoa > Chordata > Aves > Passeriformes > Pipridae > Manacus > Manacus vitellinus. The sequence goes on from NW_021938949.1 coordinate 12,866,705, forward strand.
AGGGAATGTTGGGTGCACCTTTTCACACAGCAGCACTGCTCTGGCAGCTCAAACCACTGCACTGCTGTTCCTTATCCTGACTGTTGTAAGAAAGGGAACAGAGAATTCATTGTTGTTCTTGGAGGGCTCTCACTGAACTATTCTGTAATAAGGAAGTGTTGTACATGTCCATGCCCAGGACAGGAAAGGTGGTGTTCAAAAGACAAGAACTATTGTGTGGAGCCAGACAATTTCCACAGAGTGATTTTATGGAAGAAACCGTTTCTAAGTAGTGATTTGCTGTGTCTCCTGTTTCACTGGCTCACATCACCACGTTCTTTCAAAAAGCACAAATACCTTCAAGAAATGAGCACCAATGGTGTTTAATGTCAACTCTTTAACACACCTTTGTCTCAGATACCTCCTTTTCAGGCTTTTAGTATCCTATAGTACTCCTTCCCATGGAATACTCCATGTGTTCTGTAACAGGAACCACATCTATACCCCTCTAATCAATTAAGGGGCAGTGCCTTCCCCCGTGCAGATGTTGAAATAAGTGGAATGCTCCAGGCTGCATTGTGACACTGAGGGGATTTACATTTCTTACACAATGCTCTTGGATGTGCTTGTTTCCTCAGATTCCATTTGCTCCCTGAAGAGGTAATCTGCATTTCTGGAATAAGGATGGAATTTCAGTTCTTACATAAAGATAGAAATACAATCTATAAACGACCATCCCCTGAAATCACAGATAATCTTTTTGTGGTTCTGTTTTTCCAACATGTTGGCTAACTTAAAGGAAGGAAAGGTAAAGAGGAAGACTGGACTTAGTCAACATAATCTCTCTGTAGCAAAGGGATGTCTCTTTCTTTTAGGAAAAGACAAAATAAAGAATTCTTTGTGAATAGAAACCATTCCACAGAGATTAATACAGCAAATATTCCTGTTATTCAGTGCATTTGAAAAAAAAAAAAAAAGGGAAAACCCTAACATAATTTCTTTGGCATAATTATCTGACATCCCACCCTCAGTATCATTCACACCTGAAATTTTTTGCTAATATTTACATTATAAATCTTTTTGTCCCTAAATCCTTTTGGGTTTCTGTGCACTACTGAACTTTTAGGTAAGGGTGTTTTTTGTTGTTGGTTACTTAATAGTTTTCCTAGAACTATCTAGACCAAAGTTTTACTCCCAAAATATTAAAAAATTAGAAGATTTCACAGAAAAGGGCAACAGCAAATATTAGGTAATTTTAAAGGATAATATATATGTTCCAGGCATCACCATTGGGATGACCTGATGAAATCTCCTTGAGACTAAATGTCCATTGAGACTAAATGTGAAAAACAGAGTAGTATTGCTGAATAAGAATTTATTTATAAATGTCTTTACTCTCTACAAATTCTGACCATGTTAAATGCACTTAAATGCACTGAACTAAAGGCATTCCAGCAGTTGTTCCACTGCACAGCTCTGTTTAACTGTATCAGTCACCCACTTACATACATCTCTGTTACTTTTCCTGCTGTTTTTGTTAGCAGCAATACCTCCTTGTGTTACATAATAATCTGTCCTGAATTTAGAGTATTGTTTCTGCCAGTTTGAGAAAATGATGTTTGGACACAACAGACATCCACTGAATTTGTATCCATTTCTCTGCCTTAATTTCCAACGTTTTAGGACTGTCTCCAAGTAAGGTAATAGCACAGCAGGACACCTTAACTGCTTTGTAACCCTAATTTGATTGCTTAGATGCTACACAGTAAACTGAGCACTTATCGGTGGTTGTTCGCATTCTGGTTTTAAAAGCAGGCTCGCATTTGAACTATTTCATTTGAAGAGGGACAGAAGTAAATCTGGAGCAAATTACTGGTTTTAATGAGATCTTTACATAGTTCATTGCTAAGTTTCCAGGTCACTGTTTTTAGTTTGTTCTGAAATTGGATAAAATCTGATTAGCTGACTGTAATCAGGAGAAAGGAGATATGTACCCTGTTTTAAAAAGCCAAACAAATACTAACCCTTCCAATCCATCTAAAACAATTTGAACAAGTAATTCTTTAAATGTCAAAGCATTTGTTTATGGTGAAGCATATTGCAATGTTGTCTTAAAACTATAAGAAATTAAAATATGACCTTTTTTTTGTGCCTATGGTGTCACTGCTTAACAGATGCACCAAAAAACTCTTTGGAGCAGAGAACCTTGTTTAGCTTGGTCAGCATGACACAGTCTCCCAACAGGCTCACAGACATTAGGAAATGGTAAATAATAAAAAAGCTGTATTAGACCATTGCACCAAGTGGCAGCTTGGTCCTTGAGCTGTGAGCAAAAAAAAAAAAAAAAAAAAAACCCAACCAAAAGCATCAAGGTTGCATAATAACGGGCCTGATGCAGTGTACAGACAGAACAGGGCTGGCTCGGTATTAGTAAAAGTCAATTTGTTAGATATTCACTGCTGTAAGCACAGTGTTGCTCAACATGTGCAATAAATTATTGTGTGCGTGCATGGTCATATTCTGCTTGCAGAATAGCACCGGTGTTCTCTATTGCACGTTCTCAAGCATAAATCATCAGGTTTCCAAAACCTCTTTGAGGGATTTTTTTTTTATCTCGTGATTGGTTTGGTGTTGAATCAAGTTCAGTCACCTCAGACACTGACAGCTAAGCCTGAAGGTAAAACGCACGAGGTATGAGCCCCATCTTGTTTGTGAGTGTTTGCACAGCCGACATTTGAAGCCATGCCCTGAGTTTTGCTTCGAATTTCAAACTCGTGCTGCTGCAGCACCTGGAGGGGTGCGCTGAGGGCCCGAGCGATACTTCCCCCAGCTCCCCTCAGCCTCCGCCCGCCCCGGGCCCGATCCCCGGGCACGGCCAGAGCACCCTGGGCCACCGGGGCAGGGGCGGCCACAGCCCTGAGGGGCCACTGGGCCAGGGAGTGGCTGTGAGGGACGGGCCGGTTTGCCCGGGGCAGGGGAGGGACCCCCGAACGTTCAGAAATACCTGTATGAGGAATAGTGCGGCAGCAGGACCAGGGCAGGGGTTGTAACCCTGTGAGGGGGACACATTCGTGAGGCCACACCTCGAGTGCTGTGTCCAGTTCTGGGCCCCTCAGTTCAGGAC
>NW_021938949.1:12871192-12875027 GCF_001715985.3 Manacus vitellinus
ATGATTTTAGAGGTTTCTTCCAGCCTTGACGATTCTGTGATTATATCATCAGCTCTGTTCACACGTGTATCCACAGCCCCTGTTCGCACAGATCTGCATCCCAGGGCCACAGCACTCGGGTGGCACTCGTGGCACTGGCATTCTTCGGGATGCAGGGAACGAGGTGCAGAGCTGTGCTGCAGTGCCGTCCTTTCTGCCTTTGCCTTTATTCCATTTATCTGGGGTTTGCATTGGCGTCCAAGTGTGCAGTGCAGAAAACTGCTGTTGGTCTATCTTAGTGCAGTTGAGAGGAAAACCATGATTTCCTGGCTGCAGCAGGCAATTACCTGAAATAAAACTTCCAAGATTTAAAGGGAATAATTTATTTAGTCACCAAGTAAACATTAGAAAATTATCTTTTCATGCGTGTTCAGCACAGAGCACCATGAAATCTCATGTGTCAATATGTCTAAAATACTTAAGACTTAAACATCACTCACCTCTTAAGAAAAAAAACAAGCTTGCACTGTCCTGTGAGTATGGCATGTTCCAAAGTTCTTGTTTATGGCAGGTGATCACACTTCTTCCTGGCACTCCCTCTTTTCCTTTATGATGGAAAAATGCACAGTTTTTCAATTAATTGAGGTTTTAAAGCTCTCAACAAAGGCACAGCTGGCATTTTATAAAATTACTCTCTTAATGTTTGAGATTTTAGCTTGTTCCTTTCTGAACTTTTCTTTCCTGTGTAATTAGTTAGGGCAAATTGTGATTTTTGTGGTATAACTTGCATTGAAAACTTGACAGAGTGCTGTCTGGTAATGACACTGGTTACTAAGCAAATAAACACATCTGGAAGCTGAAGATCCCTGGTATGTTACTGGAAGTGCAGAACAGCTTTGAGGATTTGGCAGTATTTAGAGGAGTGTAGAAAACAACTTGATGCAGTCATCCAACAACACGAAAATCACCTTAATATTTACCTTTTTTATTTGTGGGATTCTGTTGAATGAGTTAGTATGAAAAAGCTTCAGAAGTGGAGGTTAATACATGGATATTCAGACAAATTTAGTATTTATATGCATAAAATGCTTAGTAAATTGGAGCCTTGGCTTGTTAGTCAAGCAATCAAATTAGATAATTGGTGAAATGATGGATTAATATGATATTGGGTAGGGAATGTGCTTGGTTGTGGTTTATGGTTATTTAAACAATGTTAGGATTACTGATGAAATAAATATTGGAAGGAAGAGGGAATATATTTTTTCATTGGCCATGTCTTTTTTTTTTAGGCCTTTTTGCCATTTCCCTCTTATAACCTCTTCCTTGTGAGTGGTTTGGTTTGTTTTTTTATATGTTTAGTTTTTAACCTCTGTCACTGATACGTAAGGAAACCACAACATCAGCTTCAGCCTTTGGGCATGGAATCCATTAAAAGAAGAAAAACCCAATCTGTAGGATTCATCCCTGGGAACAAATGGAACATTGTGTGGCTGGGCAATGCATGGGATGTTTTAAGGCTGATACCTTTGGCTTCAAACCTAAAACAGGAAAACCTCATTAATGTTATATGAAACAACATGTGATAAATTCCAGCCTTAAAAATAACTGGTTTCGTGAACTTTTCTAAATTTAATATGCATTAGGTTTCTGTTGACATCATCATATGTGTCTGTATATGTATATTTGTTCACACATACTCTAAAATGTAGCTGAAGGAACAAATATGTTTGAGTTGTCACAGCAAAAAGACAAAATGTCATGTGAGCAGTTTCTTTTTCTTTATAAAGGGTCCATTGCATTGGAATCTGTAGAAAACTAGAATATGTTTCTGTTATTAAATGAAGTTATAGTGCTTAGATATAATTGGCACTTAAACTTCCAAGTGTGAAGACATTCCAGCTGTAAGAAATTATGCAAGATGGACTTTAAGGAGCTGGAACTGATCTCATATGTTGTAGTTGAGTTAAAAGAAGAGGGGTTTACCACTGTTATTCTTGCCAGAGGTAACTGGAAGGACAAATAAGGTCTTAGAATTTGAGTAGTAACAGAAAAGGTGCTAAAAGATTTACTTAGAGCACATTAGAATCAGTTTACTCTCAGGAGTTTAGCCTAGTAACATGCTTTAACATCACAAACCTGCAAAAACTGAGAAAGGTGAATTAATATTCTTAGGGATTTAATTTCTTAAATGGACTAGAATATGTAACTTTGAAAATAATGAATCCTTGTGACATTTTTGTGACTTCTGTTTTTCTTCTTTACTTTCCAACTGACCAGAAATGTGCTGAAACGGACACTTTAGAGGGGAGCAAGAGATACAAGGTAAGTGCTGTAGCTTAAAATAATTAAAACTTTCTAAATCCATTTTGTAAATAAAGCTATTTTTTTAGTGAGAAGTGTATCCCTTTAAATTGTGCTGCTTTTATAATCCTGTTAAAATGGCAGGTTTTCCAAGAGATATGTTCCTATACAAACAGAAATTTGGAGATCTGTAGTACCTGTGTTACATGAACTAAGAGCAAGTTTCTGTGATTATATGCTTTGGCATTTGATACAAGTAATTTTTAATTACCTCTTAGAATTTTGAATTAAATATTTGTATGCTGATTGAAGAATATTTTCTCTTTTTAAAGGACTGTCATGCTTGCAAGCCTTCAGAGATTATATTAGACTTTTTCCAAATGTGAATAGTTTTGCTATTGGTAGGTAAAACTTTGGCCTATGGAGCATTTTGTTTGTTTTTAACAGTTTTTCTGCAGTGATTCAGGCTCATCCCAGCCCAGCACTTGCAAAGGGCCACCAGACCCAGTGTGGTTTGGTTAAATCAGTCCTGGTAGAGATGAGGAAACTTCTGTTTCAGAGGGAGTAACCAAGGAGTTACTGATAGTGCTGTCTCAGGAGGTGGTAGGGAGGGAAATCAAGCAGCTCAGTAACACAAGGAATTTAGGTTATTTCAGCTAAAACATTCTCAGTTTTGGAACTGTGTGCCTCTGTGTTCTGCTGGTCCCCAAACGGTGACAATTCTGATCCTGCTCCTCCTCTTGCATGGGGAAAAAGGGCTTTGTTGGGGGGATGAGAGGGGTTGCCTGATTTTCAGAGTAACTGAGACAGACCACCAAGCTTAAAATCTCCTTGATAATTTCTACTGAGGCCCCCTTAGATGGACCAGAGCATTGGTTCCACCTCTGCAGAAGAAGCCAGACACTGCACATGACTTTGATGGCTAAGAACTGCTCCAGAGACTGGAAGGGACAGCAAGACATACAAACCACCTTCTGTGTATACCCAGTTTTGTATCTGGGGCATTGATGTGTTCCAACAAACCCCAAAACTGTGGTGTTAGGCAAAAAAAGAGCAGCTGGATACACTTGCAGAGAGAGGAGCTTCCTTTAACCTGAAGGCAAGGTGTGTGGAGGGCTGTGTTTGGGCTGCACAAAGAGCAGAGCAGGTTGGTTAGACTTGGCAAACCAGTTCACTTGGTGTGCTGGGTTAGTAAATCTACAACCCTTGTTTCTGACTGGGAGTGTATCTGCTGCTCTCCTAGCAGAGTGCCCACAAAAAGAGATCAACAACTGAAATTAGGCCTATTTGCACTTGACAGCCATGAATGTTCCATGTTTGCTTCTTGAAATGAAACTATTCCATGCTGCACTGTGGACAGGGAACCAGTATTCCTGGCCTTGGTTAAGCCTTTTTAGCACCTGAAGTTCAAGAGCCCAAATTGCATTGTATTAGTTATGGCACACAACATTTCCAAACTTTCCTTCTGTGGTGAAGATTGATGGCTTCTGTAGAACTGCTCCTTGTGGTTGTTGAGGCTCTGTCAAAGCCACAGCCACAAAAATCTTCCATGTCC
>NW_021938949.1:12875457-12889975 GCF_001715985.3 Manacus vitellinus
ATGTGTTTTTATTCCCACATTTTGTTTCTAATACTAGAAGCCTGCTGGAAGGCTGGGGAACAGTTGCTAAAAATGTGAATAAAAATTCTAGAGACATTAAAATTAGTGTGCCAGTCATTCTTTACTCTAAATGTAAAAGAGGTAGCTCATAAAAATTCAGCAGAGAAACTCATTAAAATGAGTTCAAGTTGTTAGTCTATTCCAGTAAAGTCCAGTTAATACCCATAAATGTTTCTTATATCTAGTGAGTGGCAACTTTTTCAGTATTTCCTATAGAAAAAATAAATAGAAGAGATGTAGAATTCCAGCTGCTGGCATTCTGACTAATTTTAAAAATGAAGATGTGTTGCTTGGTAAAGTTGCAATCCAGCAAAGCTTTAAGCATGTGTTTCTGAGACTAAATGGGGTGCACAAAGTTGAACACGTGCTTAAAGCTCTTCAGGATGTAGAGCCACATGTCAGCAAAGCTTTAGGAAAGGAATAGTTGGGATGTAACATGAGCAGGGAAATGGGTGTGTAACTGTGTCTGTGGTGGGGTCTCCTCACCCCACAGTGCTACAGATGCAATTCTGTGTGTGAGTAGTCCCTTACACGGAGGTGTTCAGAGGGAATTATGGTATCACTGTCTTTATGTTCATTATGGTTGGTCTGAACTGCACTATTTCTGCATTATTTTAAGAGTTTTTGAGTGGAGTAATAAATCTCTTTGAACTATTTTTGAGTGTGGTTTTTCGTTATGATATGTCACTTGGGATGTTATTTTTTAGGATATTCTCTTTAAAAAATATCATTTTAAACGTATTTTTCTATGGAAAGTACAGCTCAAGACAGGTACCCAAGAAGAAATGCCTCAGTGTTTTGCTAATGATTTCCAGTATGTAACTTGTACTCTTTGTACAGCCATACTCTGTATAAATATCCTTAGTGTGTTTATAAGGTTTTTGTTAAAGCCTTGTAACCTGTGTGAATTAGGAAATAGTTTAAAAAAATCCTTTTTTTAATCAGCTCTTGACACCATTTAGTACTGATGTGTCAGATTTGCTGTTATTCAGATCAGTAATTTTTTTCCAGTGTTTCTGTAGTTTGGCTCATGTGTTTTAGGTAAGTACTGAGAGCTGTTACAACAACTGTGTGTGAAGCTCCAGAAAAGACAAAACCTCACCATTTTCTCCTTAATGTGTTCAACACTAATTTCATTTGCAGTGTCTGATTTCAGTTCACAGTTTATGAGGGTAGAGCTCACTGACTGTATTTCTAGTAAATACTTAATTCAAGAGAAGTTACTGCTTTATGTTGCAGTCTTTATTATTTCTGAATTTGTATGGGTTATTTACAGTAATGTTTCTTTATGTTAATGTCAAATAATACAGCAGCACTTGCATACGAAGTACTGAGTGTTTGCAAAATATAAACCATCTTTATGGGGATTATAAATCTTCCAATGTGAATCAAGCCTTAAATAATTCACTCTACAGCTGTAGATGGTTTCAACCAACTTTCTTTGCTTCTGTGAATAACAGTGTAATTTGTGATTTTTGGAATGAGATCCTCCCTCCTCTGCCAGATGTTCCACCCTTCCTCTGTTCTGCCAGTTGAACCATTTGATGGCTCTTTCACCAGGTCTTGTAGAATGTGCCTGATTTTAAAAGCTGGGCACGCAGGACTGGGAAAACAGAAAGGTGGAATCTCTGGGAAAGGGTGAAATGCAGATGGTTTCAACCTATTCCAGCCCACAGTTCATCTTTCTCTGCTTTGAGAGTGCTCTGAGCAGGAGCAGGGGGGGAATGTGGAGCCCAACCAGCCATCGGACGTGGAGCGTGGATAACTCACGGGAAGGTGCTGCCCTTTCCTGCAGACTAAGCACAGGGAGACTCCTGGACACACACACAGGTCAAAATTCTGCTGTTTCTCAAATATCTGGGGCAGGTGGAGCCAGAAGGTATTCCAAAAGATACAGTTCCATAAGCATCTCTCATCTGCCTGGGGGTTCTTGGCATCTGTAGCAGACTTTTGAAAGCCTAATCCAAGCCTTCTCCTGGCTGGCTGAGGAACGTGGTCAGGAGAGGAACAGGTTATCAAGGAAGGATGGTACACAGAGCATTTGTGATGGGTAAAGTGGAAGCTGAGTTGAGAGGTGATTTAGTGATACATGGAGGATAGAAACAAATTGAGAATTCAGGGAGAGGAATCAGGAATGGTACTGAAGTGATCTGGGGAAGAAAGGAATTATGATCTGATCTAGAAAAGGAATTATGTAAAAAAGGCAAGAGCAAAAGAAACCTGGACTGTAGTATTTATATCTGACCAGATTATATTTAAGGAATATCTTGTTTTCATGAGAAATCAGTATTTTCCAACAGAGTGTCTAACCAAGCTTTGTAGTATTTTTTTTTATATTTTGAGTGCTGCTCAAAAATGTATCTTTGAGGAAAGAGTGGGATTGCTTAGGTTTTCCAGCCTGTTTTTACTGATTTATTCATGATTAAAAACACTGTGTGTTTTAGTGTTAGTAAATAGATCAAACCAAAGTGTTTTGAAACATACCCTAATAAATGACATTGGATAACTGTTAAATGATGGAAATGCTACAGATCAGAAGACATACTAAAGCAAGATATTTTCTGTTATGCTGCTGAAGACCAGAAATGTCTGCTATACAGATAAAAGTATTATGTAGGAGAGAAATTATGGCTCCAAGTGTTTTTAGGCTAATGAGTTCATAAATTGACTGCTACTCTAGTTGTGATGTGTTCAGGAGAAGAAATGGTCAGTAAGAGCTTTTTCATTAGAGTACTGCAGAGGGATAGAAGGAGAATATATTGAAAGTATTTCAGCCTATGTTTTAAGGATTTTTTTTGCATTCTGAAGCTCATGAAGTTTACTCCATGACTGAAGAACATCTTCAGCTGAGAGGAGAGAATTATTCAGCCACTTGGTTGTTCTGACAGAACCCTGTATTTAATCTCTGTGCCACTGGACCTAATTTGCCAGTAACTGATTTAGCTTTGGTAAACCCTTGAAGCAGATGCTCTGGTGGTGTTGTGTTATTATTTTAATCATACATTTATGAACATTATTTTCCTAAATTAATATGATATTTGGAAATAATTGGTGGAATGAATGAAGGTGTTGCAGTCAGGTTTTCTCATTTTTAAGTCTACATTTATGACATTTATATCTTTTAATACATGAGACCTTTTTCTCTGTATAATAAATTTCTGTTAAGTGGTTCTTGAGATTTTAAGTATTTCTAAGGACCATTATGTTTCTTCCTTGATCAGCTTATTCTTGGTTACTGCCATTTCTGCATAAACAGAGGACTTTTCCCTCTCCTTTATAACTGAGGAAAATGAGAATGATGATTGTTTTTTAAGGGGAAGGTTTACTGGCTTTTTTTTACTTCAATTTGTATTACAAGAAAGATCCCAAGAAATACAGAAATTAGATGTGTTACAGCTGCTAAGTGTAGCAATTTGTGCCAAAATCTACTGTAAACAATGTTCTATTTCTTATTTATTTATTTTTAAACAAACAGCTTTGTAAGGAATGAAATATTGGAACACAATAGTTTAACAGATAAGAGTTCTTTGAAAGTAGCCTTAGGCAACATAAACTCTCCTGACCCAGAGTTTCTGCCCTGTTAGTCTTTAGCTAATTTCAGTATGGAAAATGGAATTCCAGTTCATTTTAGCTTTGGAGATCGTGAGAAATTGGTTCTTAAAGCAGCAAGGGCATGGACTGGGGATTATAGCATTAAACTGTTTAGAACATCAGAGTTTTCAGGCAGCATACTAATAACATCATTTTTCTGGTTATTTTAGAATATGGGTGTTGATCTGGAGATTAAACTACATCACTTATACTCTTGGATCTGTATTTATAAAAAAATAATAAGTGATATTCCTTCCTGTGCTCTTACCCTGTTCACAGGGAGTATTAATGTCCTTGTTAGAAGAAATGTGCTTGATTTGAGAAGTTAAAGTTTGGCTTTTGTTTAGTAAAGAGTAATTTCATCTTTAACCAATTTATTTATTTTTGTGTTACAACCATAATACCATGTATGTGGTGTATCTTCATGCTTAATTTCCAATATTTAGGAATCTTGGGGTTGATATTTTGTGGTTTGCTGAGGAATTTTTCTTCCTGAAAGTCTGTGCTTAAATGCATGGAATTCAGCATTCTTTCAGTATGCAGCTTTGGTGTTTCTATTAAAAAAACACCCCAAAACACTTTAATTCTGGGGAAGATCCTGCAAGATGTAAATCTATTACAACTGCTGTAATTGCATTCACACTGGGATCTTTTGTCACTGTTGTATCAAAAATCAGGTCACAATGCAGAGTGGGCTGTAAGCAGGTGAGCAGTGCAGTGTGACACTGTTCTCCCTCCAGGAAAGTGGGAAAACTTTTCCTTCTCCCTGCTTCACCAGAGGTGTAACTTGGAGGGAGGGGGTCATCATCCTGGAGCCCTGAATCTGAGGAACAGCTGATACAGGAGTGATGAAACAACTGTGCTCCTTCCCTGCTTTTTCGAGTGTGTAGTAGAAAGGAATGCTTTTAAGCCAAGCAATTACACATCTGTGCCCAGTTGCAGAGGCAGCTTTTGCTGGAAGGATGGCCCTCACTCTGACCATAGAATAATGCCACATCAGTGGAGAATAATTTATGTGTGTTACAAGAGCTGGCAAGAGCCCAGAGTGGTATTATGGGATTGCCAAAACCTCGTGTCACTGTTTAGTTAAGGGAGATGAGCAGTTGTACCACAGCACATGTGAGGAGTACACTCTTTCAGGGCTGTAGCTGTGAGTACCTTTGGGAATGCCAGCACAGCCTTCAGAATCCAGGGTTGTAGCTCACCCAGTGGTTTTGTCTAAGCAGGACAGCAGCACTATAAAAAATCATCTCAGTACTTACCCCACCACCTTTAATTAGCCCTTAATTGTGCTTTTGTTGCTATTCAAAATGTCACATCATCCAGTGTCAAGTGAAGTGTTGAAGAGACGGTCCCATGGACTTGTAAACCAGACACTGGTTTTGGACCAGGCCTCTCTTTTCTTTCTAGTTAAAGGAAATAGAATGGATGAGAAGATTAAATACTTCTAATAGCTTTGAAGTAAAACCAGTTGTTTGAGACAAATATGTGTCATAAAGCTCTGCCAGGATTTTACGTGGTGGGTACATGGTTGGAAATAGGAAACAAAAGAATATTGTAGAACTCTAAGCACTTATAGTGTAAATCAGGTAAAGACTGCACGGTAAATAGCTGCTGCTCTAGGATGTACAGCAAGTTTATTTTTTATTTTTTTAATTAAACATTAACCTGTCACCTTCTAAATTTTTCTTTTGTCCATTAGTGGGTTAAATTTTAAAAGTTTTGCTTTCAGAAGTTAAGAGGAACGAGTTGACTGGTTTCCATGGGAGCTAATTCAAGTTATTGTTTGCATTGTTAATATCTGAAAGTAGATGTGTTGGTGCAAGTCAATATGCAGCAAAAGGTTTGTGAAAGAGGGTTTTCTAAATTGTCCCAAGGCTCTGAGTAGGGCCTGCTTAACTGGGAACCACCTGCATGAGTGCCCTGAATTTCAGGTCAGGTATAATTATTTTGATCTTTTCGGGGCCCTCTAAATGGAAGTTGCTAGTAATCTCTAATTCTGCTTACCTCATTTTGAATTCATGTCTAATTAGTATTTAGTTTATTGCTGAATGTGAATAGTATGTTGAATTCTGTCCAATAGAAGTTGGTTGTGTTTTTTAAGAGAACAGCAAATATTATAATAATAAGGCTTTGCTAGTCTCTGTAACAGTGTACAGAAATAAAAAGAAGCAAAGTATCTATTTTTCCAGAACTTGCAGTTAACAGATGTGATTGTGCCAGGCTCTGTCCCATTTGTGGCAGGAGCAGAGAGCACGGTCAGCGGGAAGCAGTCCTGCACTTCCTTCCTCCCTGACTTCAGTCCTTGTGCTTTCCTTGCTTTGTTCAGTTCAAGGGCTTGCTTTACAGGCAGTCAAATAAACAGAATAGCACCTGCAGCTTAGTCATAAATGGGAACATCTCGCAGTAGCCAACAAATGAAATCATGTTGTCCTCCAGCCTTTCCTGAAATGCCTTCACAGCTTTACCAACAGTCATTTTTAAGGTAGGTCAGTATTTTGGTTATCAAAGGACTCTGAACACATACAGGGTTTGTGAAAGGCTATGATCCAGTTTATTGATAAAAGTTGTTAATTATTGCCTGAACTTGTAAAAAGCTCTGTGTAGGTTCTCTTCCCTTTTTTTCAATAAATGCCCACTTGTAGGACATGACACTAAAATGTGTAGCAATCCTATGATGTGTTCATATAAATATTTGACCCTTACTCCAGACTTGAGCTATCAAGTGCTTTTATAATACCAAAATGAACACTTGGGTTTAGATTTTTTCATATGTTGTCAACTTCAATCACATAAATAGATTCTGCTGGCTACACTTTATGTTTGCTGGCCACAGAAAATCATGGAGCACATGGGATCTTACTAATTCCTTCCACAAAGTTCTGTCATAGAGCAGAAGAACTGAACTTGCTTTTTGGCAGGTTAATCTGGGTTGATCTTGCAATTATTTGAACACTGCTGCTAAGTGCTTCACATTAAAGCTGATATTAAGGACTTAGGAATTTTTGTTAATTGGAATTTGAGTAAGTTGCTTCTGAAATCATATGTCACTAGGTTTTATTTGTTTTATTGTAAAAAAATTTCTAATTTAAATGTGCAGAGATTTATGAGGATGAGAAACTAAAAGCATCATTTGTTTGCACCCCAGTAATGCACATGGTGTCTTTTTTGTTTGGTTGGTTTCTTTGTTTCTTTGTCTTGCTAAATTTAGGTATTATAAAACTGACCTTGTGTTGCTTTCTAAGCTGTCTCCAAATTAATTTGCTGCCAGTGTTAATATAGGCATTTTAAAGTAGAATATTAAAGCAAATGTAAAATATTGACAATCAGCATCATCTTCATAGACTGAAAAATAGGAATGACACATTTAGATTTTTCTGACCATTTGCAAATGACATATTTCCATGCACTGTGTGTGCAACATCTACACAAGATACTACTTTGTTTTACCTTTCTAGTTTAAAGTATTTTTTATGAAGCTGTTTATTTCAATAGAACTGGTGAGGATGTGTGCTATAGCAGCGTTGTGTTTGTTTGATCCAGTTAATCCAGCTGAATGATTTACACTGCCATAACATGAGCATTGCTGATCAAGAATATCCACAGAAAAGATGAGATGAAATCAAATTGTGCCTGCTCAAAAGGAGATTAAAAGTAAAAAGCTGTTGAGTTGCAGAGTTAGTTACAAAATTTAATCTCAATAAGTGATTTAGTAAAAGGGGAAATTTTTCTGCACTGCTGACCAGGCCAGTGTGGACTGTGTTCCTGGAAGGAGGATGGCATTCCAGGCACTGCTGTGATGGGAAGCGTGACAGAACCTCAGCTCTGTCAAATACTTCTGCACATTGTTTTTTTAAGAAATTAATAGTAACAGGGAGTTTTGCATAATGAATAATCCAAGATGATTACTCATGGTTAGTCAGCACTGATATTTCTCATCTTTTTCTGCTTTTGTATAATTACCTCAGTAAAAATAGCTGTATGATTTAAATCCTTGTTGCTTTGTATTTTACCACAGAGATCAACTTCATTAATTAATATCTTGACACTGTGTTTTAACTGTAGGATTGCAATTTCTCTTTCAATATAATAATTTAATGTCAGTTTTTGTGTCAGAGTTCCCATACTGTATCCAAAATACTTCTAATGAGAGAGGCTGGATAAGAAGCCAAGTGCAGGAGTTGAAGTGTCACCAGGCTGTCACTACTGAGGCTCCACTCTGGGAAAAGGAACAGCCTTGTACTGTGTGAAGGGGAATCTAAAATGGTTGAATATTCTCGAGATTTTTTTCATTAAAATTGTCTTCTGGTCTTTTAATCCACTGCGAAATACATGAAATTAGAGCAGAAACCTCAACAAAATAAGCATTGTTTATGCAACAGAGGCAAACGTAATTTGAGACATTTTCTCCAATCAGTGAAATTATAAATGACAAAAATGAAATAGAACAACATATTCAGTTAATTTACTGATAATCTAGATGATTATTAATAGCAAGTACTTTCCATGTCTGTTATTTTTTGTACTCAGTCATAAATTCATCTTCAGTGGTTCTAAGTGCTCTATCAGAAAGTGGATTTGAAACCTACTGGAAAAAATGAAAAAGAAAAAACAACTAAAAACCTATTCTGCACCAGTTCATTGTTAAAACTGTAGTGCTAAATGCAAAAGGTTACTTTTTAGATTTTACATCTTTCCTATTTTAAAAGCACCAATATATGACACAGTGCAAAAGACAGGTCAGTGATTTGGAAAAATACCTGTAAATGGGTTTTAGATACTTTGTAAGTATTGCCAAAGCTTTTTTTTTTAATTACTGTTATTTATCTTTCAGTTTTGTAATGAAAAGTTACTCAGGACCCTTTTTGCTGAAGGAATTTAATAAGATCTCAGCTGTATGATGGGATGAAATTGTGCATATACAGGGTGTGTCTACCGACAGAGCACGGGGCATTCCAGAGGTCACAGGAACCTGTGTCCTGGACTGAGGAGCGTTCCTGCCGCTGGAGCAGAGCCGTGGATTTGGGGTTGCTCCAGGAAGTGCCTGGAGATGCATTTCCTGCAGCCAGCCCCGGGAGCTGTTCTTTAGTTTCGTGTTACCCCTTGCTGGTGGGCAGCGTGCCCAGAGGAGTCATCCTCTAGAAGCTCTGTGCCTTTGCCTCTCCTTGAAGTGGGTGTTTCATCCCCAGGGCCTGTCTCTGGGAAGTGACTCTCCAGGCTTCCAGTTCCCGGATTGTTCAGGGAGCTGAATGTTCCCGTGGACTTGGAGTGTTCATGTCCAAGATCCTGGGAAGAGAGGGGGAACTGGGCATTCCAGGGGGCTGACCACGGGCACTGGGCTCCTTTGGAGATGAGAAGGGAGGTTTGCTGAGGGTGTCTGTGCTCTGGTGGGCCCAGCAGAGCTCTGAATGCAGAGTCCTGGCCCTGCTATAGGAGAGAGGAATTGCAGGTTGGTCTCAGTGTGACTTGGCACATTATCTCAGGTGCAGGTCACTAATGCTCACTGCTCACATGGAAGGAAACTGTAACAGTCCCAAAGTGCTTACTGTGATCTCCAGCCCCACTGCACAGATTTCCAGGTCTTTCCAGGCATTGGCAGGAAGATTGAAGAGTTTAATGCAAACGACCTTCCTTGGCAGCCGTTGGGAACCTGCTGGATCTCCACTTACTTTTGAAGTGTCTTAATTAGTGTTTAGTGTTTTCTGGCACTTGGAAGAAAAAAAAGTAAGAAAACTAAACCACACTCAACATTTTGCAATTCTAGTATTCTCTAAAGACTCTGATGTATTACAAACTGCAAGCTACAGTTAAATTTTACTGAGTTTTATAAATGTAGAAACTGATTGCTCATGTTCCCACCATGATTGTGTAAATCCTGTTCTGGAGCCTGGTGTCTAACCTGGTGGCTGGTAATTCAGTTAAATCCTGCCCTGTGTATGGTGCCCCAGGCCCCTTGCAGGTGTGAATGAGGGAGCAGTGCTAAGGTCAGCCATGGGACTTGGCCAGAGTTGCAATGCACTGTGGTTCTTGAACTGCTTTTTTCCAGTGGATTTCTAAAGTAAAAGCTGATTTCCTACCTCAGTGTCATCCAGATTTCACAGTTTGTGCTGAATAAAATACCAGTTCTAATGTCTCAAGTAGCAGGGAAGTATGTATTTCCCTCCCTTATAAGATTTTTTCTAAGGAAATATACTTTGTCTTTTGAAGATAAAATGTTTAAAAATAAAGGAAGCGTTTGTCTTCAGCAGTTAAGAAGATAGCAACCACCTACAATCTGTGAGAACACTTACATAAGGCTCATGCATTGTACAGAGCTCTCCTTTGCCAGGGCTGGAACACTCTTTCTGTGTACTTGTCAGAGAAATGTGAACCACAGCCCTCCTTGCAGTGCTGCTGCAGGTTCTATTTTGATAATCTATTCTAAAGGTTAAGTAGGAAAATAATTTTTTTCTAGTTTTCACTTTACTACTCTCAAACGTTTCACTGAATTCTGCATTTAAAAAAAATCCCAAACCAAAAAGCAACCACCTGAAATCTTTTGGGAACAGTGGAGTATTTTTATTTCAGTTGCCACGAGTAAGTTGGTATTGTGCTTTCCAACAGTTTTTGATACCAAATGTAATGATGGTTCATACAACTTAACCTTTAGATTTCTTAGTTTCAAGCAAGTGAGTGGAAGCCCCTGAAGTGACAACTGAATTCTGTCAGACCAGCCTTGTACAAAAGGTGCTTTCTTGGACTGTGCAGAGTAGAATGCTGAAACTTTAATAGTACAGATTTTTTTTAATTGTATTTCTCCTGTACGTGTTTTTACTGTTGAGATTCAGTTATGTTATAAATACACTTTGTGTATAGGTCTGCTTAAAAGTCAGGGGTTCCATAGATAATGGTTACCATCTGTAAATGCAGATGGCAAATATAAAATAATTCTTCAAGATTGAGGAGGCTTCAAATAAATGAGAAACAGGAGGCAAATTGTTATCTTTAATATAAAATATGATGGTATCATGGTATATTACATTCTAAATCAGAGGGATTTCTCACTTTTGCACATGGTTACTGGATAAAGTCTTTACTGTGCAAGGTTTGATTTTAAACAAGGTGGACTGATGTGTTCTGCTGCTGGGTTTTGTCTTTGAATTGCTGATGTCCAAACAATCAGTTACATTGGAAATGTCAGAATGGAATATGGCTTTGGAAGACTGAAAAGAATGGGAGATGTTCTGCATATCTCGAGACTCATTTCATGTGGAGTAAATGCTGCTGCTCGCAGCACCCACTTGGTGAAAAAGCCATTGTACTCATCTTCCTGAGCAGTTCAGATGAACGTGCTGAAAAGCAGTGGTGTGGCAGTGCAGCAGTGTAAAAAGATGTTGTTTACAGAGACACGGCTCCTTTCCTCCCTATTTCTTTGTCTGTTTCTTTGTTTGGAAAGTTATTTATCAAAATGGTTTTTAAGTTTCCCAATTACTTTGTCAATCAATGAGGAAAACCTTATGCCCAAGACAAACTAGTAATTTCATGGATGCCAAGTTTAGGAGTTCTCTTCAGAAAGCTGAAGAGCTGAATTCTTCTTTAGAGTCTAATGGACCAAGAGAAAAGCATCAAATTAATTATTTATGTTTTATTATTGCAAATCTTCAATGTATCATCATAATATTTTTTAGATGTTCTGATCAGTGATTCAGTAAGGAGCTGTAAGGATACTGCTTTATAGATTTTTTCCCTGCTACAAAAAGCCCTTATAAACGTTGTGTGGAGGTGTGTTTTCTTTTTTAGGGGAAGGTCAAGAGAATTTGTTGTTCTAAGCTCAGAAATATTTCCGTAGTTTGATACAGTAGCAGTTCATCAGCAGTAATGAAAAGAATGAGAGCAAAATGTGATTTGAGATCTGACTGAGGAATTTGAGGGATTTAGGCTTTCTGGGAATTCTAGAGCGTCTCTCATTCTAAGATTATGTAGCAACGTTGCAATAGGGTTCCAGTCATAGCAGGAGGGTTGTTCTACTGTTAAAGGATCACTTGGGAAAATATCTGGATTTTAACAGGAGAAGGTAATTGCAATAGCTGAGACTTTACTGTGAACTAGAAACTCTGAAATTAGGGTTAGAGTTCTGCATTGGAGAACTTTGGCTTTAGAGTTTTCCTAAGGATGAAGTTCATGTACTGTGTGAAACCACAGTGCAGACTGGGAGCTGAGAGTGCCCTGAGCAGAAGAGCAGTCCTGTGTGGAGGGTGGGCAGGGCATTCCCAGCCAGGCTCCCCAGGGGGGGAAATCACCTGCTGTGGAGGTTTCAGACCTTGACAGGATGAGTTCCTGAGCAGGGGGGAACTCCAGGGGACTGGGGGATGGACTAAGTGACCTCCAGAAGGTCCCTCTGAGCCTGATTTACTCACGTTCAAGCTGCAGATCAAGCTCATTTTGTGGGGGAAGTCAGGCTTGTTTTGAATTGTGCTGCAGTCAATCCCATTGCACTGCATGCCCTCTTCTGAGGGGAATCTGGACAATAAACCCACGTTTACATACATTCCTCAAACAAACCTTAAGAAGTGGATGTGTAACTAGTCCAGCAGTGTGTTGTAAAGTGATCAGAGTTAAGCTGGTTTAATTTAAAGCATGATATTTAGTTATCTGTCATGGGGAAAATAATTAATCAAGGCTAACGTGCAGCATAACGAATGTTAAACCTTCAGTACAAGAAGGTGTTTCTATGAATTTCACATGGATTTGAAAGCATGAGTACAGCTCATGTGGCTTAATCTCTTTGAGAACTGACTCCAAGGCAACATATAGCTAATAAATTGTGGATCAAATGCTGTGAATATGAGCAGATAAGCAGCTAAATTTTCTCTCAAATTCTGCTCTGAAGAGACTTGCTTAGTTAATAATGTACTTAATTTGTATGAGTGAGTGGGAGTTTGGGGAGAGTGTAATGTCAGGAAATCGAGTGAGAGCTGGGTGAATTGTGCTTCTGAAAGCTAAGAACAAAGAAAAAAAATCTTGCATAAGAGTAAGTTAATGTGTCTTCATTTAATGTGAAAGCACCAATTGGTAACTCGGGAAAATAATGAAAAATATGCATTTAACCATCATAATTGTTCTGCTGAGGTGTATATATCAAGCAGTACTTGCTTATATTTCTTATTTTTCAATTGACACCTTCAGAACAGGATCCTCTACCTCTTTTTCTAGTGTAGGCCATTCTTTGGTGCTCATGATAATTTTTTGTCATCTTTATTTTTTTAAAATATGTAACAGTTGAAATATTTTGAGTTTGGTCATTGAAACTGTATTTTAAAAACCTTGGAATACACCCCCCAACATGTGTGGTATTTCTGTGCAGCATACTTGAAGCTTGAAATGGAAGGCTGAGTATGGGCAAGCAGTAGTGTTTCTTAAGCAAAAGAATTAAAAATTAACAAACAGTCTAACGATAATATTTCTTCATTTTTATGAATCTTCTTGAATTGGTAATATTGTTCCAGTTTCCAAAAATCCAGGGATGGACTTCACTGAAGTCCATACTGATTGATTGAAATTTTAATGACTTGATAGTTCTGTGAGCTATGAAAAGCCTGCACCAGTAATTCATCGTTCTGTCTGTCCTCACTGTAGATTAAGTACCACATTAATGATAGGGAGGAAAGAAATAATAAATTGGGGGGGTTATTCCACTCTGTATTCTACAATAAGTAGCTAGTGTGCAGTAAAATTCATTGTAAAACATTCATGCCTAAAAGTCTTCCCTGCTGGAGAGCTGGAGGAGCAATTAGTCCTAACATAGTCCTGAGGCAGTGTGAAGTCCTGGATTAATACTGAAGTTGATTTGGGGTACAAAGGAAAGTCGTGCAGTGCTTCAAAGTACTCAAAGCCATTTGTATGTTATCATATATTAATTCAGCATTCTCTGGTATAAGTTACTGAAAAAAGGGTGTTGTGCTGACAACGGGGCCGTGTCAGGGGTCAGGCACAGGAGATCCTGAGGGTCCACAGTGGAATTGCTGTGCCAGGTGAGCAGGGACACTGTCCTGCTCCTCAGAACCAGTCCACTGTTCAGTTGCCTGTCAATACATTGCTTAACTCTGTTTTTGCAAACCCGTAGTATCTGTGGAGAATCAGTAATGACATCCCTATAATTCTAAGGTTGAATTTTGCATGTGAAGGAAGCGACCAAACCCCGAACCCGAACTGAAAAATGCCAGTGTGATCTACGTTTGTTACTCAAGTAGAGTGTGCTTAAGAGTGCCCTTGTTTTCCCAGAGTGCAGAGGATTGCCCAGCATGGATCACCTGGGGCCCGTGGATGCCGAGGAGGACTCGGGGCCCCCTCCCCGGCTGGCCCCCAGCCCGCACAGCGAGGCCGTGGCGCACGAGTTCCGGGAGCTGTCGCTGCAGCCCAGCCAGTGCCTGCCCCCCCTCACCGAGCGCAAGAATGGTGAGTGCAGAGCCCCAGCTGCTGTGGCCACAGCTGCTCGGGAAGCCTTGGGGTCACTTGGCTCAGTGTCAGACAGAAAAAGACCATTATCGAGAAATGGGGGTTTTCTGCCAAAGTAATACGGAATTGATGCTTCACGTTGTATCCCACAAAGCTCAGCTCGATATTATATGTTGAAAACAAACCCCAAACATAATATATATCAAATTTTATGTGTTTGGGGTCCTGGGTGGGTTTTGGGGGCCCAGGGGGAGTTTAAAGGCCTCAGGGTAGTTTTTTGGGGTCCCAGATGGATTTTGGGGTCCCTGGATGCATTTTGGAGGGTCTGGGAGGGGAGGGTCTCAAAGCCCCCCCAGGTGCCCTGCAGGAGCTGGTGCAGGACAGAGGACTTTGAGGGGGTCCCTGGTGGGGATTTGTGGGGTCCCTCTGGCTT
>NW_021938949.1:12890100-12944464 GCF_001715985.3 Manacus vitellinus
TTATAATTATATTATTATAACATGATCATATATAATTTTATATTTAGAATTATATATATGTGTGTGTTTGTGTAGATATACCTCTGGAAAACTTCTTTTTTCCTAATTGCCTGTAAAACCACAATGCATGACACAGGTATCTGTGTCATATATCCTGTGTTGAGTTTAAATAAGTCAAACCTCCAGAGCAACCAAACTGTCACTCAGCTGATTAAGGGATTTTGGCTGATTTGGTTAAAAGTAATTTTTTTTTGTGGAAGCAATAAAAGTCAGAAGAAAATTTGCAAAAGTGACATTTGAATGTGATGGATTCATATTAATTACTCTTTGTTTTTACTTTTTACCAAAAACTGGATTTCTGCAGGAATATTTTAGCATGTCGCTATTTTATAAATTCTATGAGCATAAGAGATTTCAGTACCCAGAAATACAGTGGCACTTAATAAAAAGGGGGTTTTTTGGTTGGATATTTTTGTGCAGGAAGCACTGCGCTTACTGGGAGCTTTGGTAGTGATCCTTTAAACCTTTTGTTTACTGGAGTGAGTCTTTTGGCAGCATTCCAGCAGAAGGCTGAGCAATTCCAGTGTTACTCTGCACAGTGTTGTTAAGCTGACTTGCACAAGTTAGTACAGAAACTGTGTTTCCAGCTTTTCCAATGACACTGGAAGGGTGGGAGGCTCGTGCTTTGGTTCTGTTTAGCATGGAGGGTAACAGAAGTGTGGTGAAGGGGCAGGTGTGTGCCTGGTGAGCCAGGAGTCACCAGAGATGGCATTCCCTTCTCCTTTTATCCACTGTGCTCCTGTTCCCTGCCCTGTGTCCCCAGAGATCCCAGCTGCAGAGCAGAGCAGCTGTGAGGGTCCAGGTGAGCAGAGCTGGTGGGTTTGGTGCAGATTCTCACGGCTGAGCCGAAGCTCCGGTGGAACTGATGCCCCTCGAGTTCACAAAGGATCACTTACATGCTGTGCCAACTCTGTTGAAGAGGTTTTAACTTCCAGCAGAAGATCAATAACAAAACAGTTGGAGTGCATTAGGGTCTTAAGCTTTTCCAGTCACTTATTACATGAGGTGTTTACTCTCTGAATAAAGACAAATGGATGATTTTGGTGGTGGATGTTGTATGTTGGTCTTCTGAACTGTCACAATTTTAAGGTTCTTTTTCATTTGAGGTGGTTTCAAGTTAATGGCTGTGGGCAATACTGGCTTAGTAGCGAAACTAATTTCAGTTTCTCATTAGTCTGCATCTTCCTGGGTAATTAGGCAACCCATGCAGTGCACTGATCATATAACCCTGTGCCCTGTGTATTGCAGCATTTTGTCTTGCCTGTTCTCTGGAGCCCAACTCTTGTTCCACTTGCTGAAAAGCAGCAAAAGTTACCATTTCGTGGGTTCTGCTTTTCACAGTTGTCACCTTCTGCGTGGACACGGAGACGTGGTTGTGATTCTGGCAGTCTCATGACAGCCATGGGTGTACAGTCCCTGTCTGTCATGTGAGCAGTTGGGGTGCTCACAGAAAGGGAATTTGGGAAACAAGCTCCCATTTGCATCCCTGCCTGGAGGATGCTGGGTTGTGGGTTGTGTGTGCTGTGTCCTTAGGAAGGACAGCTGGGGGAGGAGAAGAGTGACACAGATGAGGCTCTTTGGGAGCAGGAGGGAGAAACCTGGTGACTGAGTGTTGCTGGGTTGGGCTGCAGTGGAGGAAGAGTGCCAAGAGTGGCAGGCAGTGTGGCACAGCTGAAGTACCAGTCAGAACAATGTGCTGCCCACACACTGTGCCACAGCTTCAGTAGCTTCTGTCTGAGAGCCAGGAGGTGGCAAGGGAGGGAAGGATCTGCTGTCTGCTGCTGACAGCAGGAGGGTGGATGGGAATGATGCTGCCTGCAGCTTTCCAACCTTCTGTGTCAGAGCCAAAGGATGGAAAGAGATTACACATGGAGATACCATCAAAAAAAGGAAGCAGTGCATGAGCAAAGGTTTTTGCATGTTGAATTAGTACCTTTGCAGAATTGGTGAGCATGCCACTTTGGCTGGTAGAGGGAGGTGTGAAGGTCTGGGTTATTTCAAGGTACCATTAAAATGGAAAGGTCTTAGCTTGTGTTTTACAGCAACTTCTCTTGGCTCTCTGGTGGCTTCCCTGACTGTCTCACTATGCCAGGATCTCCCTGTGGCAGTGGTTACTAGTTTCTGAGAGACCTGTGAGCTGCTCCTGTGCAGTTGTCATCCCTGGATGGGAGTCTGGTTATATTCCTGTACTGGGCAGGTAACAGGCTGGCTCCTCCCAGGTCCTGACTGACCTACAGCACTCTGGGGGCGGCTGCAGCTCTGCATCTTGGCTGTAAACCTCCTCACATGGTGACTGTGCCCGTTCTCTGTCCTCTGCCTGGTGTGGAGAAACCCTGTTGTTCCAGGCAATGGCAGCTGAGAGGGATCTGCTTCTCCAGACTCAGAACCAGAGCAGGTCTGGGATTGCCTTCTGGTCCTGTGTGGGATTGTGTATCTTGTAGTGGAGGAGGGTGGAGAAGGGGGTGCTGAGCCTCCTATGGCTCACTGGTGGCTGGCAGCTGCTATTCTGCAGCAGAATTGAGCTAATCGAGAAGAGAGCCAAGAGTCTTCCTGGATATTTTGTTGGGGAAAAAAGCCTTGGGACAGTGAATGTATTAAAGTAAAAACAAGATTGGTAAAGTCTCGATTCGAAGTTATCCCAAAGAAAGCAGTGCCTCTGGCTGCATAAGAACAGGGACACCCCTGTACAGAGACCCTGAGGCACTGAAGGTCAGAGGAGAGTGGCAGCTTCCTGTGGGGCCCGAGAGCTTGTGGGGAACTGTAGGGAATTCAGGGGAAGATGGAACACAGACACCAAAAAAACCCAACACAAACCAAAATAAAAACAAATACTCCACATGGTGTATATTGGGTCCTCCCGAGGGACCAGTCGAGTCAGCTGGGAGACAAGGCAGTTCTTAAAATAACTGAATGAGATCCACATCACACTTAACCTAATGATAGTACTTAAAGAAATTTGATGATCCAAGGGAATTTTTCTGGCATCTAAAAGAGTCCTGGTATATTAGCTTGCCTGTTATCTCTTATCTTCCGCTCCCTCAGTATGTAGCACTGGTAATATGCATTCTTGGCATAGTTTTATGGCTTCTGGACAAATTCTTAATCCTCTGTGCAGTTAATAGATTTGAACTGCAAGTTTGATATTAGGGAATCAAGTGGGATTTGGGACATTCTCCTCGCATCTGTGCAGGACAGGTTTTTCTCCTCTTCTTTAAGATCAGCTATAAGGTGTGTTTTTTTCTCTCATAATGATACAAAGGTTACTGTGCTTAGAATTTATTTTCTTGAGAGAGCTGAGAGAGAGACAGTGTAGAGAAGATGGCTGGAGTGGGAAGACTAGAGAACAACAAATGGAAAACTAAGTTCTGATTAAAGTAGTAGATTGGCACAGATGATAATTGGAAATGTCATCTTAAATTCAGCAGTTTCATAGTCACTAAGCTGAAAGCAGTGAGAGCTGGGAAGCAGCATGCAGATATTCTGATTAACTACACCACCCCCCAACTACAGCAAACCAGCCAAAAACACCCAACAAAACCAAACCTCAGTCTAAGTATATTCTGGAAGACCTATCTAGATAGAGAAGTATACAACTTATGTAAGTTTACAATAGAAATGTGTGTGCCTGTATATAGTGTAGTGTATAAATAATGTGTGTGTGTAGAATGGTTGCCCAAGGAGGTTGTGGAACCTCCATCCATGGAGATGTAAAAAATCTGACTGGGCAGTGTCCTGGGCAACCTGTCCAGCTGACCCTGCTCCAGCAGGGTTTGGGCCAGGTGATGTCAAGAGGTTGCTTCCAACCTCTTGCTTTCAACCTGCTTCAAGGTTTTAATAGTCCTTGAAATGTCCAATGCAAATAGTCTACAAAAAAATCCTTTGTAAGAACACACAGCATAATACAATTGATATATATTTGCCTCTGTGTTTTGTGGTTTGTTGAGAAGTTTGGTTTTGGATGTCTGTAGGAAAAACAAATGTGTTTTAATGTGTGGACTCTTTTGGTCTCCTGTAAATGTGAATGTTGTCCTGTCCTATAGGAGATGAGAGTGCAAACGGAGTAGGTACTGATTTCCCAGTAAGTCTGTCTTTGTCATTGGTACTGCCAGTTCCCACAATCCTAGCATTCCCAGGGCATCAGTCAGTGTCTACAAGGAACAATTTTCAAATATTAAAGCATGTGAAAAGACATACAGGCCAAAACTCAGAGATCTCTAGGGACTGTGACCTCTTAAATGGAATATATTCTGACATTTTCACAGGCTACATGAAAGAATTCCAGCAGGGTCATTCCATTTGGTAAACTTCTAAACAAACATTCCATCATTTTAGTTTGATTTATAGATATTATTTTTTTAATTATCTGCTTATTGTGAAGAGATTAACATGGGAGACATGACCTGTGACAGACTCAATTTAAGGCATCTGGTATATATGAAAAGATCCTGTTTGAGAGCTTGGCGTTTGAGTGATTACAGGAGATACAGAAAGTATGTTTTCCTTTAAAGAGATCACTTGATCAAACTGTCTGATTCTGACCTTTTTTCTTGAAATTCCTTGTGCATAACTGAATGCATAGCTAGAAAAGAATGTTAATTTTTAAATTCCACTGTATAATTGTTTCAAATTGTTAGAACTAAATCGTCCTTGCAAATGTTATTGTGGAAGTGTCAGCTTGTGATAAAGCCACTACAAGAAGGTAACACAGTGCCAACAGAACTAGTAAATGGTGTGCAGTACTTTCATATGCACCTTTTGCAAATCATGGTGGATGACTAAATACTGTCCTTTAAAGAATTTATATGTGTGCAGTTAAATGTATATAGGTATAGTAAAACATATATAAAATACATATTTTTATGCATTTTATGTATATACTTTAAAAATCCTTATTAATTTAGATGTATATGTGCGAGACCAAATGGAAGGTAACTTTCATTTAAGCAGTGAGCTCTGCCAACATATGTCCTCCCCTAAAAGGAATTTGTGTGGGTTTTAGTGGGAGAAGTAGAACATGCAGACTTATAAATTTGACATCACTATGAGTGTTTGGAATTTTTCTGGGAAGAGTGACTGAGGTAGATGGTGACCATAATTTGGGTTGTTTGGGTCTCTGTTACAATAACAGTGGAGAATATAGGCAGAACAAAACCCCCAGAACAAAACCCCTTGAGTCAACAATTTGAGGTAACAGTCTCACTGTTTAAAGAATTAATAGAATAAATGATAATAATGAATGTATATAATAATTAACATTTTAGTTTGTGTAGTCAGTGCACTGTTTTCCCACGTGAAGAAACCTACACCATGATCAAGGACTAGATTATCCTAACACAGTATAAGGACCAAGGAATCCATCACTGTGTCTGTAAAGCCAAGGTGAAAGAGGTATTTGAGTAATTAAGCTTTTATTCCCACTGTAAAATGTTACTGTGGTAGTGAAAGAGTTTAAATCCCTAAGGGGGTTCTC
The DNA here is from genome assembly GCF_001715985.3 of Manacus vitellinus. Taxonomy (NCBI): domain Eukaryota; kingdom Metazoa; phylum Chordata; class Aves; order Passeriformes; family Pipridae; genus Manacus; species Manacus vitellinus. The sequence goes on from NW_021938949.1 coordinate 12,895,631, forward strand.
TTTGGTTTTGTTTTTCTTTTTAATGGGATTGCAAGGGAATGAGCTCCATATGATGAGAAGAGTTGGAATGTCCTGTTAAAGCAGTTGTTGCTTAGTTACTTCATGTTTAATGAGGCTGGGAAGTGGCTCCCAGTGATCTCACCCAGCCCAGCGCCGATACTGGGGGAGATAAGGGGGCTGTTCTCAGGGCACACAGCCACTGCCAAGGGGGAGATGCTGCTGCATTGTTTCCTCCTCGACTTTGGGGGTTTGCTGAAAGTCTGTTAGACACTTCACCTTTTAAATGACACTTTTCCCATAAGCTGAAGGTTTGCAGAACACTTAAGTCTGTGTTGGAGAAGAATGGGAGCAACAGTGATGACCTTAGATGAAAAGCAGAGGTTTATGAAAAACTGGTGCAACACAGTGCATTGAATGGGGTGTTACTGGATCCTGCTTTATGGAGCTGACATTCCATTCTGAGGCTCTTTTTCTGCCTTTCACCCACTTGTATACAATATATACAAGTTAAATAAACTGAAATTCAAATGGGAGGTACTTGCATCTGAAGGTGATGCAAATTCTAACAGATTTAACTTGCGTAGGAATATAAAACTTGTTGTATATTGTTACTTCAGTGTCTGGTTTTGATACACTGAGGTTGTTTGTAATTGGTTTAAACCTGTAGTTGAAAAATACAACATACATGACTTGAGATTTTTCTTTCAGCTGAAAGAAATGTTTTGTTGTTTGATAGAAACTGGTCTTTCAGCCACAGTTTTGTTTCTGGCTCACTATAGGTTTCTGTATGATCCTCAGAGTCATTTTGCTATTTGTACTGGTAAAAATAGCTCTTTTGAAACAGGTACATGTTCAAATCAGAGAGGCTTTATGTCCAGTGTTTACTTTGGAAATGAGTAGTTCTCTTTATTACAAAACCTTCTCTATTTAAATACAGTCAGCAGCAGAAAGAGAAGATGAAAATTTTGCAATTTTAAGGGAGTTTTGCCTGTTTTTTAACAATGCCACTGAATTCAAATGAAAATCCAAATTCCACCTGCCTTTAAGAAACTGAACAGAAAAGCATTGGACCTGTTTTATATTTCATATTTCATGGGTTGTGTTCTATTAACTAGATTACTGCTAAAATAAAGAGTAGTCAAAGAACAAAGAAGTTGCTATTGTTTCCCTAATACTTATTCTGGAGGATTTTTTGCTGTAGGCCAAAATGAGTAATTTGAGTAGAAGAGTAGGAAGTTTCCACCTGTGAAGTCTTTCACCATTTCGTGTAAGATAAATGCGGAATCGGCCTCCTTTAAAGCCAACAGCCAAAGTAACTGCAGTACAAAGCAGTTCTATCTGTCAAAACAGTGACCTTCAAGGCCAAAGATACTGCCCAAACATAGGAAGTGTGTTTAATGTATCAGTGTGTGGGGGTGGCTGATGACAGGGCTCCTGCTCTTCTGTAAGAGCTTAAAAAATGCCTCTCAGATGTGAGGGTGCATCAGTCAGTGTGAGCAGGAGGGGTGGGGCTGCTGCAGGCACAGGGAAGGACAAGTGAAGCCTTCCAGGGGAGTTCCAAACTCACTTCACTGGGGGGACCTGCTGCTGACACTCTGAACAGCTGGGTGCTGGTGGATTTGAACATGTGAACAGGGTTTCTGTGCCTTCCAGTCCAGTCCTTAGGAATGCTGAGGAAGTCAATGGTAGGAACATGCACTTTTCCCAGGTTTCAGTGCTGCAGGTACAGCTGAGGAGCAGCAGTTGGGATGTGCCCTCAGGTGCCTGTGAAACTGTCTCAGAATTTGGGGCTTTTCTAACAGATGTTGAGAGCTGGTGATTTGTTTTTCTTTGAAGCCAAATCACTAAAATAGTAGAACTATACTGTTGATCACTCAAGTAACCAGTATATCCAAATTATCAGTCGAGCTTGGATTAATGTATATTCAGGACTGCTGGGAAAACAAGAGGTTGTTGGAATAGGAGTGGATTTTTTCATTATATGTGGGATAAATGTTCTTCTTCATGCAGAGATTTAAGAGAGACTTTTCCCTGAGCACAATATCCAGATATTCTCAATATTCACATTATAACTGAATCTGAACCAAAACTGTTTTCTTCTTCCAAGGTATCTTTTCTTCCTCTTAATTTGTTCTGTCTACCCCCACCCAACTAGTCAATATTCTGTAGCATTTATTGGCAATTGCAGTGTGTGGTTACATGAAAAATACACAGTGTCATTTTGACCATTCCTCTCTCCTAGTCTGGACAAGAACTTCTGCATTCTTATTTTCCATAAATTCTATCATTCCTACCTTTCTTAGTAAAGTTCTTTGCAAATTACTGGTGAGATTTTGACCAGACTTCTTAAAGGTCTTTTAAAATATTCATCTGTATGTTAAGCTTGTATTGAACTAAGAGGTGAACTTGAAGCAAAATATTAGGCATAACTCCAAGTGGCTGAAGCATAAGCACATTCATCTGCTGTGGGATGGGCTCCCTGGAAAAGGGGGAGGAATTGGATAGCAGGAACTCCCTGCTGCTAAAGCTCATCTTTCTGAGCAAGAGAAACGTTCATGAAGGCTTGAACTGCTCCTACCCAAGTGCTGTGCCTGTGTATCAGCACTCACCTGAGCACTGGACACTCTCAATTATATAAAGCACTATAAACAGATAGGAAAGGATAGCACTACCTTTGGAAATGCAACATTTGACTCTTTGGGTTCTTCCCACACTTCCTCATTAGTACATTGAATTTTTTAAATGTCAAAATACTCTGTTTTCTGAAACATTGTGAAATCAGTTCAGACTAAAGTACCAGTTTTTCAGTAGGTGTGTGAAGTGCACTGTACCCTTCCCATAAAACAATTTCTGCTGTTATATATTGTTACACTGTTAGAATATAATTCATCCATCCAAACAGGTAACTTCTCTCTTGGTATAAGAAAGATGTGGAGTAACACGGTACATCCATAACTGTGTGAGATTCTGTTCATTGTCTGCATCAGATTTTAATGGGGATTTTCTAAGCAGTGTGTGTTTGTATTCTGTTAGTCTGAGTTTTTATTTTCTGAATGTGTGGAGTTTCTCACCAGTAATTTCGTTTCTTATGCACAGTAAGTGTTCAGCTGCAGGCAGTGAGGGAGTGCATTTGATTTATGGACTTCTTCCACAGTATTTTTTCCTCTGTTCAGTAAAAATCACTGCAAAAGCAATGGTACTGGAACAGCCTGTAGTTGGTATTTAAGCAAAACCTAATTTAAGCTGATAATTTTTATATAAATGATGTGCAGACAACAAATCTTCAGGCTGGGAGAGTGGCCTCAAATCATTCATGCTGCAAAGTTTTCCTTTTGCCTGTATTGTCAGCTCCTTGCATGTCAAGAAGTTGATAAAGCCTGGTGAGCTCACGCCTCCTCTGAGCAGATCTAGGTCTCCCTTCTCCAGCAGCAGGAAAACAGGGAGAGGCTTCCAAACCCTGCTGGCTGTGTCAGGCAGCTTCACACCCCGGGGTATCAGTTGCTTGCCCGGGAGTGACCGTCAAGGTGAACAGTCGGCGCTCAGTGATTGTTGTGTACAAAGATCCCCAGAGGCAAAAAATGGTTTTCTTTCTAGTTTCCACTTTTAAAAATTCTCTGTCGGGGGTTTGTAATTCTGTATAGATCTGTTGAAATCTGATTCTATGCAAGTGAAACAGTTTTTCTGATGGGATATGTCCTTTATAATTTCTGGCTGAAAGATTTAAAATATGAAGTGGGGGTGTGAAAAATACATGCAGCGATGGTGGTTTTAGGTTGGAGGCAAAATACACCTGCTGGAGTTACTTGTTGACATGTAGTGACTACTTAACATTATGTACAGCTTATTTTCTCTAAGTACATGAAATTAAATGCAAACTCGTTTGCTGTTCCCTCATGGCCAGTGCCAGGTAATTAGAGGGGATCCATTTCCCTGAAATCTTCCAGGTTGACTCTGAAGTTGATGACTCATGTAAGATAAATGGGATATGCTGGAGAGAATGGCAGATCAGAAGCTGTGGGAGGAAATACTCCCGAAACTGCTGGGAATAATGAGATGTGTAACTAATGCGAAGAGGAAAGTAATAAAGTACTTGGAGTTTAGGTATTTACAGCAAGGAACAGAATCTCTCACACTGCAAGGAAAGGCATGGAAATAATCCGTGGTTTTCCCAGTTACCTCTGCTAGATAAATGTCTGTGAAACAAGACGTGGGGCTGGGGTGGGTGGGAGAGTTCCTTCCCATAACTTTTCCAAATGCCAGCGCGCAGCTTTGGTTCCTGGTGAAACCCAGTGAGCGGTGACTGCGCCGGGCGGGCAGGGATGAAGGATTTCTGCTGCCTGCGGCGGGAGAGGGGGAAGGGGGAGGGAAGGGGAAAGGGAAAGAGTCCTCAGCAGCAGTTTGTCTTGGGCAGCAGCGAATGCTGCTCCTTCAGCAACTGCTGGATTTATTTTTAACCGCTTGAGTCATTCTTTGTCAGATGATTGACCACCGAGCTGCACGGTGGAACACGAATGGGCAGGGGCAGCGAGCGGAACCAAAGGAAAAGGGGGAGTGGTTGTCTGGGAAGAGAGGTGGGATTTGGGAGTTGTGCTTCACATGCTCCGTGCCTGCTGTGTGAGTGAGTTCAGCTCCAGAGCCGGCAGCGAGCGGGGGCAGCCTGGAAAGGGAAGGGGAGAGGGAAGGATGGAGGCTGCGCTGGGCTGCACCGCGGCGGGAGAGCCCCTTCCATAGGCACGGCACCGGGAGCGCTGCTTGGGACAGCGGGGACCGACTGGCCACAAAGGCATATTTTTTTTCCTGTGTTGGATGTTGCCATTCTAAAGGATTCTCACCATGATCGATAGCTCCAAGAAACAGCAGCAGGGCTTTTCCGAGATTTTATCCGCGGGAGATCTTAAGCCACTGAAGGAGAAGGAATGCCTTGAGGTGAACAGCCAGAAAACCCTCAAGGAAGGTCAGTCACTTGCTGGTTGGGGACACGGAATGCAGAACTCCTGGGCAGATCCAGCATGTGTGGTGTGATGCTCTAGGGCAGGCAGAATTTTTGTACGTGAAGTAAGGTATTGTTTTCCCTCTAAAAAAAAAATAAATCTAAAAGCTACATTTAAATTTTTCCTGAGACTATTAAAATAACAATGATGATACTCGATAGAAACGTGGTATGAAGAAAAATGAGGGATTAAGTAAGATACTTTTCAGAGTATCATTTAGTGCCAAATTAACGAAGTACTCTGGAATTGTCCTGTAAATATTGCACAAAATGCTTCAAAATGCCACAATTGAAATAAATACCATTAAATATGACATGTCAAAATAAAACCCCACAAACCTTTAGTATCAGACATATTACTACCTCATTTTCAACAGTGCTTTTCTCAACTCTTGTCTTTCTTTGGAATTCCCTTCTCCCCTCACACTTTGAATTAGATTTGACTCTGCTTTTGAAATGTGTGGTTTTCAAGCTACATTATATCATCTTAAGTGATTGGATTTAGACTGGCTGTTAAATTGATACAATGCAGAGGCATTCGTTTGTAAAATAGCAATAGTCTGAGAATATTTGGAGCATTATTTAGAGCCTAAATAGTAGTGTTTGAGATTCATCGTAAGTGGTATTTGTTAGGCAGATTTGTTAATGCTGCTGAGACAGGGAAATGGGGTTTTCTTCCAGCTGGCCTGGGAGAAGGAGGAGAGCTCTGGAGGTCTGTGCCAGCCCTGCCCAGAGCAGGCTGGGGGCTGGTGGGAGTTACACACCGGGCTGCTGCAGCTCGGGGCTCAGCCTCCAGCTTCTCAACCACACACACACTGGATGTGGAGTAGACAAAATCCCTGCTTTCCTTTACAGCACTCTGCCTTGGCTTTTCCTCCAGATACCTCAGGATTGTTTGGTGATTCAGAGATTTCGTCCTTGGTGTTGTGGCAAGACTGCTGCATGAGATCATGCCTTTCTCAGAATTTAAATGCTGGGTTTGTTTTGGGGTTTTGTTCATTTATTTTTAAATTTGTACCTTAATAATGTTTGCAGTAGCAAAAAGACAGCCCATATTCATTATTAAATTCAGTACCTGACAGTTGAGTTTAAAAACCCCATTAGTTAGCTCTAAGTTGGAGGTAGAGAAAATGCTGGGTTTATGTAATGTACTGACACCAGAGGTCTGTTATTGATAGAAAGATAAGAAGTTGAGTGTTGCTGCCTGTGGCAGTGGCTGAGAGCAGAGCAGTTCTGCTTCCTTTGCAGCAGGAAAGTACTGACTGGAAGACAGGGATTGAAAGAAAGGGCCACCAGTGGCTGCTTTTTCATGGTGTTTTTGCCTTGCAGCTCCAACCAGACCCAGGTAAAGCTGCTGCTGCYKCYKMKGMKSYKSKGGSRRCARCARSRARGAAGRRRRSRASGRRGSWGMKRRGRRSRRMRGAGKRRKGRGRSKRRTGRKGRSRAMMMAMMAMMWMYYMWMSAWGMKSWRCYRMSRAATAAAGGGGAGAAAAACATGGAAAAAACTAATCTGTGGGTAGTGTAGGTGGGCTAATGAGTAACCACGGTAATAATGATCCTCAGTCATCTTTGAGCACGTCAGTTATGTAGAAGGTGGATGAAAGGATGTGCATTACAATAATGATGGTCTGTCAGAGTAGTGAAAACCCTGCAATTATGGGACACTCTTCCAGTCTAAATTAATGAATATTTTAGAGCTTAAATTATTCAGTGCATAAAAGAAGATATAACTGTTTTCCACAGTCACTCTCTTTGCTTCCTTTTCTCTGTTTTAGTACCTGCTCTCCATTTTCACTTTCCCCCGGTGAATGTTGCTCATCCTTTTATCTCCCTGAAGTTTGGCAACATAATGATTAAAATAATGAACCTCTTTTTGAGAGTTTGATTGACTACAGGATCTCCTCTTCCAGCCTTCCCTCCTTCTAAAGCTTAGAAAAACAAGCATTTTCTTTCTTGTAGTATATAGAATGAATTATTGAAAACATTCCAAATCTGCTTGATTTGCATCTAGAGAGACTAAAACAGAGCTTCACCTTTTCACTTTATAGTGTTACGAAATATGTAGTTCAGGTATTTTATAGACTTTTAAAAATTCAATTGCAGTTGTTAATTTAATCCTATTTAAATAATACTGCAGATGACATTTTACTTAAAAAAATTACAGATTACTTATTTTACAGAAGAGTATATTCTAAATTAACTTGTGCCATTCTGTCTCGGTTTTTTTCCCTCCTCCTCTTTCCTCCTTTAGTTCAAATGATGTGGCTGGTTTTGCCACCTGAATCATCAAATGTTTTTTTTTGTTAAGACACAAAAATACTTAAAAATACCACATGGAAATGGTTAAACCTGCAAAAATTAAAAATGTAATTCTATTGGCAAACCCAGGTGAAGTTTGTAGAGATCCAGTAATTCAGAAGGTGCCTTTGTTTCATAATCTGTTTTCCACAGGTTTGATAAACCTAAAAATCCTGAGATAGTACAGGGCTTATTTCAGCAGTGAGTACCTTCAGAGATTTGTTGGGTGCAGAGCGTTTTTTACTTCCTATTTCTGTATAAGGAAAGAGACTTTTGCTGGAAACAAAAACCCCAGGAGTGTCTTCAGCAAATTATTATTAAGGGCACTGGCAGGTTAGATTACAAGGATGAATTTTTTCCTTTGCTTAGGCTAATGATGCACATTAAAGCATCCTGTAGCATGGGAGGAAATCCTCTTAATTACCCTTTCTTGTAAATGTTATTGTTGCATATTGTCTGTTCTGTGAAGAGTTCTTACTTTCATCTGTTTTATCAGAATCCCCTTTTGTATGAGCAAGGAGCAGAAATAGTTTTTGGCCCCGAGGCCCCAGCCAGTGATAACTCCACAGCTTTGCAGAAGGTGCCCAAGCAGTGACTGTGCCTCCTGTGGTGTCCTGGAGCAGCGTCAAGGAAGAACCAAAACATGTGGAAAGGTCAAGTGAAAAGCCTTCCATGAAGTCAGGCCATCACTGGGCACAGTGTCACCAGTGCCTCTGTGAGGAACTAGGAACAAATTCAGGCTGCAGAGGGAAAGATTCTTAACTGAGCAGTGCAGAGAGTCTTGCCTTGTACCCTAAATTGCTTTAATATAAAGAGGGATGAGCTCCTGCAAGACCATGCAGAACTCTTGAAGACATAGTATTAAATTGGTGCATCAAATCAGTGTGGTGCTGCCTTAGGTGGGATTCAAAAGGACATTGGATCCCAGTTTGTTTGCACCATATTTTTCATGTAATGATCTTGGCTTCAAAGTCACTAATTGCCTACCAACTACTTTAAAGGGAAAAAAAAGACTAACCAGGAAGGAAATTTTCTTTCCACCTTGAAACATAATTTCTTTCCTGGATTTGTTTTGCATTTTAAATTTACTGTTTTGTGAGGAACTGGAGACTGGCAAGTGCTGGAAACAGGATACAGGGTGGAATGAGTGGATTTCTCAGGTGTGCACTGGAATTGTGTTCATGCTGTCTGGTTAACAGATTACCAGGTGTAGTCAGGAAGGATTTCTTCCCTTCATCCCTTGCAATCAAATCCATACTGCATGGGAATTGTTTATTCAACAGACTTCCTGCTATTGCTGGTGTGATGAATGCTGATGATACTCTTGACCTCTCCTACGGTGGCATGTCAGACTTACAGATTCTGCTGTTGGTTTGTTGGTGTTGGTCGGTTGGTTTGGATTTTTTATAAAGAAAAAGCTTTTAAGTTGTATTATCTGGTGTTTAGAGGTGTTTTTATGACCCCTTATCAGTGGCAGTCATTCAGGTATGTTTCTTGAGACATAGATAATGAAAAATATACTGGAGGAAAAAAAAGTATTCCTGTCATCTTATTTAATAAAGGAGGCACTGTAAGTTCAGTGTCATGATCTTCTGAGGTTGTATTAAAATCTACCATAAGCAGTGTCTTTAATGTCAGTGGGATAATTGTATGTCTTAAAAGTAAAGCACCACTTATTCCACAAAATTTTCTTCTTCAGTGTAGCACTTAAATAAATAATAAATATGTTGTAATACCATTATAATAAAGACAAGCTGAAATACATCGATAAAACAAGACCACGATGGATTCATTTGATATTGTGTGTAATCTGTGCACAGTTAGAAGATACTTGGCTAACCAAGAGTTTAAAGAAAACTTGCTATGGCAATGACAAGATTTCTTGAGGGTTTTATAAAAGGTCAGGATTAAGTCTACTGCTGCCAGAAGTAGGTGTAGTCTCACCCAGCCCTGCCCTGCTTCCTGCCAGCTCCTTTCTTGCTGGCATGAGTAGCTGTGCAGCCCCGGAGTGAGAGGGGTCAGGGAACAGGTATTACTGGAGAGCACTTATTCCTCCTGCCCAGAGCACTGCCCTGCAGTGCTGGTGCAGCAGGAGCAGCTGGGCCTGGAGGGAGGAAATGACCACTGGCCTTTCTTCAGGAATCCTGGCTTAGATCATCCTGAGTTGTGGAACCACATGAAACAAACCACTGTCTGCTTTGCTGCTCTGCTGGGGGCTTCTTCTTCCCCTGCCATCCAGCACCACATGTGTGTGCTCAGCCTCTCTGCTGCCAGGGCTGGTTAATGCAGCAGCTTTGCCATCCCTGTGTGCAGTTGGACTCCTCCCCTGATTATCTGGGGGTGTCTGGAGCTGGCACAGGGCTGGTGCTCACTCCCATCCTGGTTTGCAGTCAGGCATCTCAGTGTAGATCCACCTTCCTCGGTGCTTTCAAATGATGGGGAATCACCTGAGATGGACAATCTGCTTGGGTCTGTGTTTTGTTTGCTGGCTCTGCTGTCTGTTCCATGGGAATAGCATGGAAAATGGAGGGAGCTTGACTAGAAATCATGTCATCATTCGATGTAATACACTCCAGATTATCACAGAGCAAGTCATAGTAGATGTAGAATTCTGACTCAAGTTCCATGAGTCCATTGACAGTACAGTTCTTGGCTGATAGTAGTACTTGAGGAAATGCAAATTATTTTTAAAGAATAACTTTTGCATTAAAAATCAGAAGATTGTAGTTAGCAGAGGAATACTTGAAGATTTAGAAAATGTTATTGTATACTCAAATTGTATACTAAAAGTATGCAATTTTAAAGAAATGGGAAATATAAGCTTTAGTTTATTCAGGCTTTTCACCCAAGGTGGTCATGATTTGTCTCGTTTTAAAGATGTAAACAGAATTGGGAAAAGTGTAGATTTTGCTTTTTAGATATATGTGGGTATGTATGTATTCACCCCAGCAGACATCCCGGTAATTTGTTTGGAGGTTGTGTATGTTCTGGCTTGTTTCTAAGCAACATGTTCCATAGCAATAGGGTACAATACAGATTGTCCTATATCCCAGCCATTTCAGCCTCTCAGCTAATGATATTGTTACGCTTGATGTGTTTGTTTGAAGTGTTAAGTTTACATTTAGCTATCTCTCCCGTGGAGGTTTTCCTTTTCTCCTTTCAGAGGTCGGTGTTGCTGCTGGAGGTGGTTACACAGCATCATTACAGACCAGAGCTCCAAATGCCAGGGGTGTAATTTCAGTGCTCTGGAGGGGCCTGCAGGGTTTCCCTCCAGAATTCTGAAGAGATGATGTGAAATGGCCCTCAGCAGTCTCGTCTCATGTACTTTACATTTATCCAGAACATTTCTAAGCTGCAATGAAAGTATGACTGAATAATTGCTTAAAGTGAGTCTGCAACAGAGCTGTTTCACTTGCCTTAATTATTTTGGGTATAGTCTTAGCAGCAAAATCACACATAAAATAGTGGAAAAAAAGAACATAAAGTTATATGAAGATATGAAAGGTGATTTGGTTTTTTTTTTAATAAAAACCAGTAAAATAAGTAAAGTATTTCCTTTTTTAAATTATATCCTGGCATACATGGCTGTTTTGAAGACTAAACCCAGTATAACACATTCACTCACGATTAGATGATGCCTGATTTTTTTTTACAAAATGAATTGGCGATCAATTATTTTTGTTTTAAAATGGAGAGTGTTTAACATACTGTGTCACCATCTTCAGGCTGGTGGGGCATGCCACAATTTCAAATGCATTTGGTCTTTAAAATGCTGTACGACTTACTTGGAATCACTTCCAACAAATTACAGGTAGCTAAATACTTTCATGGTTTTCCCTCTCCTTCCTTCCTTCTTTGGCATGCCACATAAATGAAGTGAGCATTGTATTACCGAATTTCTGACTTTGCTCAAGTGGAACGTGTAGTGCCACGTGCAAGCCCCCACACTCCATACCCTTCCTGAAATGTGTGCCTTGCCTATCACCTGCTCTTTCTTTTACTTATTATACAGCACATTCCATTTTCTAATTTTTTGTTTTATTCACAGAACAGATATTAGTGGAAAAGATTAACCATTTTTGTCTCAATGAAGCATTTAATAGTTTATTAAATAGAGTACCACACCTCATATAGAGCTGAGGGAGAAACAATCACAGCTCAGGAGAAAGCAAAACCTCTGTCTCTGGAAAATGACCTTTGTGTAAAGTTGTGCTGTTTAGAAAATATGATCGTTGAAGTGCAGGCAGATGGGGTTTGGGTGGAGGGGTAACACTGTGGGATGCACAGAAAGGCCTTGATACTCAAGTTGTGCTGCCCTGTGGGGCTGGGCTGCAGCTCTAACACAAAGCTGATGCTCAGAGCGCTCCTGAGCCCACCTCCGCGGGATGAAATGCTCTGTTCCACTTCCCTGCCCTCCTGCTGCTCGTGCCCGCGTGTCAGTGTTGCGGTCCCGGTGCCAAATGCCTGCTTTGCAGTGACTGCAGAGGGTGGGATGGCAGAGCCCACCCCTGTTCTCTGGGCGAGCAGCCGCTCCCTGCGCTGCAGCCTCAGCGGGCAGAGGTTCTGGCTGCAGAAAAGCTGCTTTAAGCTGGCAGGGAGAAATGGAGGCTTTCAGTGGAACAGCTCCTCATTTAAAGGAAACGGCCCTATTTCCAGCGCTGTTTCCATGGCAGCCAGCCTAGCAGCCGGCTCTGGAGTTCCTGCCGCTTGGAAATTTCCAAGGGGGTATGCAGGAATGTTGGACATGACATTTTCCCATTTTTACTTGCAGGTTTAAGGGTTTAAATAGCTAATACCCACTGGATTTAAACTTTGGAAGAAATAATGAAATGATTACATACGGAACATAAAAATAATCTGGATGCATTGTTTTTCTTTTTGCTGCCACTTGAAAGAACTGGGTGATGGAGCCCTTCTCCTTCAGCCCTGTAATTGTGAAATGGCAACAACTATTTGCTGTTTCATAGTACCTTCTATAAAAAGATAAAATCTGATTTTAAATTAATAGGTTAGTAATGAACTGTGTTAGATGTGGAATTACTAGTGCTGGAACTGTGCACAGCATGTGTTCTGGGTTTTTTCAAGACAAGAAGCAGTGGTGAAAGCTTGTCAATCAGCACAGATAGCACTGTTCCTGTAGGACAACTATCAATTTATTTTTGGCCTCTTTACATTCCAGTGCTTGTGATGATATAGGACTACTTTGAGACTGCTCTTCCATAGGATACACATTACAGATTTGTAACAGAGATCACTTGCTCAGCTTTGATAAAAGCTATTTGTTGGAGGTGATGTAATAATACCCTTTATTTTCACTCATTCTGCTGTTCACACCGAGTGAGACGTGACTGGACACTCCTTTCCTGTCCTGCCTTTCCAAGGGGCTCGTACAGAACGTGATGTGTCTCCTGAAGTGTCTGTTTGCCAGTTTTCCTGCCCTCAGCCCCTCACAGCCCTTCGAGGAGCTGCTTGTTGTGGGTGTCCTTGATCCTGTGCCCCGTTAGGGCTCAGTGTGTGTGACCTGGCTGAGAACAAAACCCCTTGGCTTTCTAAAAGTTGCTGCTTTCCAGAAGCACAGCTGTGCATGATCAAGTGCCTCGGTTTACAGGTGGCCTCTCCCTTTCCTACCACCATCTCTGTTCCCTGGCTCCTGGAGTGTTGATTCCCTGCTGTGCTGTCACTGAAGGAAGCTGTCAGAGTGGGAGCACCAGCCTCTGGTGCTCAGTTTTTTCAGCTGGTGAAAAATCCACACCTCCAGTGCAGTCACAAGACTTGTGCTGACTCTGAGAGTCAGATAACCAGATGTTCTTGCTGTGAGGAGGGATTATGCTTTCCTGTTTTGTCAGGAGGTATTAAGTAAGCTATCCAGGCTTTAATGATCATTTTACTGGCTGAAGAAAACACTTGGAAATTTTGAAATCTCTTGGTGTTCAAGTGTTAAAATCATACCCTGACTTGAAAATGAAAAAGAACACCCGCCCTTCTCCCTCAGTCAAAACAGGAATTTGACTGACCTCTCTGTGCATGGCTTTTATTCAGAAGCAGTTCACAGACAGTTTTTAGAGTTGCAGTGGTGTGAAGGAGGAGTCCTGCCAGATAATGTGAAGTGCAAAATATTTGTACCATCTTTTAGCAACTAGATTTGCTCAGTGGTGTTAACACAGTCCTTCTTTTGCACATGCACTTGAAATAGGAGGAAGAGTATTGCTAATATTAACACTGTATTAACATATCTAAATATTTGTTAATTTGAGGCCTTTATTTCAGAGATCATCTTCTGTGATTTTAGATGTTATGTGGGTAACTGCCTGATTTTACCAGTGTAAAAGTGAGAGGTGAATTATCTGGCTACAAGCTGAATGGATTTACCCTGATAAGAACAATCTGTTAAACACAGTGTTGGAGTAAGTACCATTCCCAGGGGAACTTTGTAGTACCTGCACCTCGTGTCTTTTGAATTCTCCCTTCCCCAGATTCTGTGCTGGCTTTACTGTAAAGGGTTTTTTGAAATAAAGGGGAGGGGGAAGAAAAACTCTAAACCCACACTAGAACAAGTAGCAAAATACATATATGTTATATTTGGATAATGCTTCAGTGGGTTTTAGATTTTTTTTTTTGAAGCTGTGTCCCCCTGTCTCATCCATCCTTATTAGATTTACTGCTTTGTGTGTCACTGCCTGTTCTAGAAATCTCTTGCTGTATGGATTTCTAGATATATGATAAGCAAAGTCTGTGTCAGCTTTAATTATGGTAGATTTAAACCAACCTGAATTCAATTCTAGATGGTTTCTCACTGAAATAAATTGCCAAAGTGCAATTCTCACATCGTTCATCCTTGTCTTTGAAGATAATTTCATCATATTTTCCTTATTGAAAACTTGTGATTTAGTTTCCATGACTCCCATCTTCCTGGCTGGCTGCTCTTTGAGCTGCTTTTTGTGAGTCCCCATTTTCTTCTAAGCTTTTCCCAAACCTCATTCCTGCTCCTTTCCTTTATACCTCCTTCAGGTTCACCTCCAGTCTGACAAGTCTGTCTGTAACTGCTGTCCATCACCCCACAGAGGGAAGAGAAGGGTCACTGCTGTCTGTAGTGACCATCTGAAACCCAGAAATGCTCTGACTAGATGAAGTTATGCAACTCAAGTACAGGTGTTGCTATTTCTTCCTTAGGAACATCTCTGCTTTTTACTTTGTGTGGGGGCTAAAAGTATTTTAGGTCCTCAGGTCTTTTGTAGAGATATAAATGTTGTTTTTTTTCCCCAGTGTGTTTGGTTTGGAAAAGCAAAACTTTTTTAGCTTTTCAGCTTTTAAAAATAATATATTTAGTGGTTTTATTCACTACTGCTTTCTATTTAGAAATTTTCTTTTCTTTAATAATACATCTGATTGCTCAGGATTTATGTTTTTTTTTTTTTAAATTTAGACACCAAACCTTTTTTTTAACCTTCTTAATTTTGAGTTGATTGCAAAAGCAAACATCTGGTTTTCATCCAGTTTTATTTCTGTTTAACCTCCTTGCTCTGGTCAAGTCAAACTCTTCAATTATTATCATCTTATACCATCTTTCTAACTATGAGTCATCTCTTCTTTCATATTCCCCCTGCAGTGCTTCCCTATTAGTCATGCTACAGGCTGTCCTTTATTATGTAATCTATAAGTTCATGGTATTTATTTAGAAAGTGAATAACTGCACGTTCTGTATCTTCTCTATCTCTCCTTTTTTTTTTTCAGTTTTCCCACAGTTCTTGTGACTTGTCCAGCTACAGATGGGACAGCTTCAAAATCCTCCCTGCTTTGCTTTGTGATGCCCAGTGTAGTTCCCAGATGCTGTGCAGGCAGGGAGTGTCAGGAGACAGGAAGGATTGGTTCCCTGGTTTTGCTCAGAAATGCTAAAGGCTCACACCTGAGTGCATGTGGGTTGTGTGCAGGTACATTCTTTAGGTATGGGTCAGTTTGGCTGCAAAGCTTAAGCCAAATGTCTGATCATAATTGAAGCCACAAATCCTAGTTACAGTACAATAAATGTCATAGCAGGGCTTCCCATCATCTACATTTGGAAATACTGGTCATTACAACGTGTTCAGTAATAACATTCTTTCCCACTTGTGTTTACTAACATTGAAAGCACCATCCTAGCAAAGCTTAGGCAGCTACAGCTGAGCCAGCTACACCTACAAAATCGGGTCTGTGAGAAAGCTTAGTAACAGAGACAGTCTGAGGAAAAAGCATCTTAGAAATCAGAAATACCACCCCAAATGCATTATTTCTGAATCAATTACCTGCCTGTTCTATGTTGGTATATGAACCACAGCAGTACTAACATTCCTGTACCTGGTCTAATATTGTCAGCATTCACTGTGTTCCACAGAATTAATTGAAAAAATTACTAATTCTGGTTTACTTACTGTGTCTGACATGATCAGCTCCACTGTGGACATCACTGATGCTGGAGCAGGTCATTTTGCTTGAAGACTTTGGGCCTGAAATAAAGAGGCATATGTTTAGAACTGACCTGTAACTAGGTAAAAGATTTGGCAGACACATCTGTAGTGTGCTTGGTGTTCCAAGAAAGCCAGATGTAAGTGTGGTGTAACTTTGGACCAAATACAGCTGTACAGCATGGATGACATTCCTGCCCAGAGCAGGACATGGTTTCCCACCCTTGCCAGAGCTTTCTAGCTGTGTAAAAGAAAGCATAGTTTAAAGAACAGAAGAAAGACAAGTTTTCATCTACTCAGAACCAAAAATATTGGGTCTGAATACAGTAGTCGTGCCACACTGTATATAAATTTTCTTTCACATGACTTGGGTGGGTAAGACTTGCTTAAGATTTTTACAGGGATTGTACATCTAGTTTTAAGGCAGACTCTGAGCTTGCTTGATCTTACTGGTTGTAAGCAAGGAAATCCAAAACAAGAACATACCCGAGATTTTTTGCTTTCCTGTAATCCCCACACCAGTTAGTGACTGAGTCAGGGCTTTGTGTCAGTGATGGGGGAAGTTCTGAGAAGTGTCCCCAGGGTTAGAAGCTTAACATTATATCATTAGACTGTATGCTTGAACTGCACTGCCATGGGAATGATTTTTTTAATGCATATTTGTATGCTAAAGCTTGTGGATTTGTAGAGTTGGATATCCATCCATAAATGGGTGTTTGCACACACTTAGTTGCATTTTTTGGGTAGATTAGACCTAGTGGACTTGGACATCCACGTGGGTTTGAACTTGCTCTGTGGCTTTGGTGGGAGTGTGTAACTGTGCTCCATCCCCAGCCCAGCCTGGGGAGGGCTCTGAGAGCAGGGTCCAGCACAGCCTGTGAGCTGGTGCCAGAGCCCAGGCAGCACACATTTGCACCTTCTGGTAAGGGATACCTTAGGAAGAGGTCATGGCTTACTTGGAGACACATGAAATTAAGGAGCACAAAAATGAACTATTATAAAATAATTCTTCAGGTAACTTTTTACAGTCATATACTATTACTTGGAAAATACAATGCCCTACTTAAAGCAGGCATTTTCAAGTTTCCAGAGGGACTCAGGTACCTTTTGAATGATTTTTCATCAATTCACATTTTAATGTTGTTATTTTTGCATTCTCTCATCTCTGTCCTTTGTAATTCTTGTGTAACAATGTTGTAAAATCTGAACAGATCTGCTGTGCCACAGCTCTAAGATGTTTGTATTTAAGCTCTCAATGTTTGTGTGACATAAGAAAATAATGTCCTTGTTTTCAGGACTTGCTATTCCCGGTCTTAATGCTTTAGCCAGAGGAGTATCCTTCCTGTACTGCAGAACAGGAAATAAGCTGGTTCCTTTTAAATTCTGGAAACAATGAACTTTGTCCTTAGCTTAATTTTTCAGAAATTACATTCATTTTGATGTTTTGGACAATGCATTAGCTTGTTTTGCTTCCTCATGAAATACAATGGGAACAGCATACTATAATCATACATCCATAATAAGCTATCAAGTCTGAATTTAAGAATGTAAATATTACATCTTTAGTGTATGTTTTCTCTTGACCCTCCCTTGTTCAGAAGATGAAATTGGGGTCATAGCTGTATGTGCCAAAGAGATAATGAAGCACTATGATAAATTGATACAGAAACAAGGGGAAGGGAACAGTAGAAGAAAGAAACAACTTTTTTTTTTTCCTTATTATTTCTTTTCCCTGGAAAAATTTACAAAAAGCCATAATTTTTGAAAATACAAGGCTTTTATGTTTATATCCTCCCCCCGGTTTTGTGGTTCCCCATGTAGTATGTAATGTGTGTCACACTGGTTACTCACACAGCAACAATGAGAAACTGTATTTTATGAAATGTAATGAAACATAAGAAGTTACCTCTGAAACTTTCTAAACAGTTTTGCCATGTTTGACAGTATTGGATTTATTTTTTCCTTGAAGTAATTATGCTAACACTTAGTCTGGAAAACAGCATTTTCTGATGTTCAGAGAGAGGATAAGCTCTGTTTCTGATTGTGTCACTTTTTTGGTGTTTTTAAATAAGCCACATAAAATCTGGCTTCTCTTCAGTTTCTTGTGTTTCAGCAAGGTTTATTTAAATGTACAATCAGCCTTTATATTAAAAAGAACATCCTTAAGAAAAAACCATCAACCAAACACGTACAGCTTTTCTTCTGAAATGCTCTGGAAACGTGATTTCTGTTTCAGCAGTGAAGTCTCAGAAGATTGGTTTAGGACATGTAATGAGGCTCTGGAATCATTATGTGTTGCAATTTATGGGATAAATTCTTCTTACCTCACTGTTTTCTTGATGTATGCTTAATATCCCTAGGAACAGTGGATGTGTGTGTGAAATGCAGCCCCTCTGTCAGTTGTGAGCACAGAGCAGCAACCTCCACTGCCAGGGTGGATTGGGAGTCACTGCTCTGAACTGTGTGAACAGCAGGTCTGAGGGGTGACTGTCAGGTCTGAATAGACAGAGCATATTTCTGAAGTTGAACTACGTGGGGTTTTGCACTTTCTGTGCTCACATGGGAATCAATGTTTTCTTTTGTCAGTACTTCAGCTGAGGCTGCAACAGAGACGGACACGAGAACAGCTGGTGGACCAGGGCATCATGCCACGTAAGACTTGTGTTATTTCTAGTCATTTGTATTTCAGTACTGTAGGTATTTTCAACTGAATATATAAAATAATGAAGAGTCATTAAAAATAACATCAGCATTTGGAAAAGACTTGTGGAATCCTTTTGGTAACCTCCATGAGCATGCAGTAAATTCATCATGTTACCTCATGCTTCAGCAATTGTGAGGAAAACTCAAGGATTTGGAGACGTAGTCTGATTCTCCTTTTATTTTCTCTATTTAAATAATTATGACTAATTTACTAAATAAACTGAATTACATAATTGAGTGGACATTAGTAACAAAGCCAGCTTTAAAGAGTAGGATGGCAAGGGCTGCCAAACAAATTGAGGCACGCACAGAGAGCATCGAGAATCCACAAGTGGACAGTGTGGAATGAGACTGGGCACAAGATAATAGGTCCAAATTGTCAAGAGATTCAGCTGTGAAAAGTGATTTTAATCAAAAGCAAACAAAAACCCCAGCCATTGAAACATACCAAAATTATGGCAAGTGATTAAAAATAACCCAGTGTGCACTGGTGAATTGTAGCTTGAAAGCACAGTGTCTTAAAGCAAATCTGTTCTTGAAGCTTTCTGGGTGTGCAGCAGACCTGAGGCTGCTTTGCTAAAGCATCTTCACCCCCCAGGTCTGTAGTGCTGATTACCTTCAGGAACAGAACAGTGTGTTTGCTTTTGAGTGAAACCTGGGAAAAAAACTTGTAAGCCATCAGAGAGTGTGAAAGGTTTTGTGCTGTGGTACCTCCTCTGCCAAAAGCATGGCAATTCAGATGGATTGTGCCTGCTGCTGTTTCACCCTTCCAGCAATTCAGCTGAGATGAAGCACTCTACAGTTTATGTTATTTCTAGCTGAATAGTGATTTTTACTCTTTTGGGCTATTTAGCAGCTAACCATCATTCTGTTTTCGAATCTGAACATTTAAGGTCTCTATATTTTTTTTTTAAATCAGCACCAGTAGTTCCTAAGGGACAGTCCAGTTCTCTCTAATAACAGCAAGTGTGAGGTATGGTCAGACAGCAAATACAGTAGTTATGAAACGGTATTTTGGCATTCTGAAGCTTACCTAATACAATTTCTACTGTGGAACTGTAAACAAACACATAGTGACCAAGTGAACTGTTCCGTGGTAATATCTGTATTCTGTATGGGAGTATTGCTCTGCTACATGTAGGTGAACCCAACTAGCATGAATCAGATGTAAGCATGGTCAGATGCAAACACGACTCTGAGGTGGTGGGAAACACCCATGCACATGTGCTGATTAGGATATTTCTTTTGGAAATCACTGCTGCCATTTTTAACTCTTACTCTCCCTTCACAGCTTTGAAAAGTCCAGCTGCATTCCATGAGCAGATCAAGAGCCTGGAGCGAGCCAGGGTAAACCACTTTGTGTAAACTTGTGATTAACATCTGGAAATGGATAGTCAGTTGTGTGTGATACTAAATTCTCTGAGTACATCGAAAATTAGTACTACAGTAATAACATGTGCTTTTATCTTGGAAGAATTCATTAAAATAAAATATGGGTGTCAAATCTGAGAGGAACTTTCCTAAGCCTTCACAGATCAGGGTGGGTGATAAACTTGTGGTCATAATGTAATGCTCCCCCCGTTAAAGATGGGATACTTGGGTAAATTATGCTTGTGCAGTATTTCTGTAGCAAATCTGTACTGTTGTGATTATATGGTGATATGGGATCAAATCCAGCAACATTCCCAACTTGTTTGGGGAAGATAGAAATTCATTAGCCCTGCTTAACTGATAGGAAAACAAAAAAGCAAAACGAACCCCATATTCTGACAGTGCTGTCCACCCATCTGCATGAGAGAGCACAAGTCATTGAGTGGAGATATGGGATTTATCAGACTCTGATTTTTCTAGTAAACAGTAGTTAATGCCATTTCCTCCTTTCTTCTAAGACTGAAAATTTCCTGAAGCACAAGATCCGCAGCCGGCCGGACCGCTCGGAGCTGGTCAGGATGCACATCCTGGAAGGTACGTCCAGCTCTGGGCCCCGGAGCTGCTGCACAGGGGCTCCTGTGCACTCACTTGTCTGACTGAACTACACTTCAAAGGCAGTTAGTTCTGAAGGTTTAGTTGCTCTGTTTCTCTGTGTCTACAGTGTATTTGTTTGTTATTGCATACTGCTCTTATTCTATAGTGGTAACTATGCCATGGTCTGTATGGAATGCTTGTAGTGCTTCAGTTCTTACTCATGCCCTAAAATGATCTGACAGTCTTGTGCTTCCCCCTTTATAAAACCTTTAGAATAGAAACATAATAATATAAAACCTATTGAACCTTTAATAAATGACTGTTACCCTGCTGTGTTAACTTTCCTTGTTGCTCAGTCATTGGAAACAAGTCTCTATGAATGGGGCTGCATTACTGTGTTTCCCCATAACCAAATATAGAGATTACCAAATAACCATAAGTGAATTTAATAGCCATTATTTTTCAAAACATGCATTTGAATATTAAATCCTAGTAGGAGCTTCCACATTGATAGATCACATTCATATTGACAATCTCCATAATTTCATTGAAAAGTAGTTTTGAAGACTCAAATTTGTGCTAGAAGCTGTTTTTAAAGGTAAACTTTTAAAGAAATTTGTGAAGAGAGAATCCAAAAATCAGTGATTAAATTTTACCACAACTCATACTGGTAAACCATTAGAGCAGCAAATGTTCCAGATTATAACAGGCATTTGTTATTTTATATTCTCTGCTTTGTTGTTGGACATTATACATTTGTTTACCAAAGGTATTACTGCTGTTAAGAAGAGATTACATTTCTAGAAAAACACAATCATGGGGATAAACAACATCTACTCCTATAATCTTTCTTTTGCTTACTGATTTGAGACTTTTCAGAATACTAATGGGCTGTTTTTGATAAAAGTGGGCTGGCTGTTGCAAAGGCAGGAGGGTGTTGTTTGTCATGGACCTGGGGAAAGGTTGGCCCAGGATATTCAATGCAATGTGTCCTTGCAGAGACGGTTGCAGAGCCTTCTCTCCAGGCCACGCAGATGAAGCTGAAGAGAGCTCGCCTGGCAGATGATCTCAATGAGAAGATTGCTCAGAGACCTGGCCCTATGGAACTGGTAGAAAAAAATATTCTTCCTGTAGACTCCAGTGTTAAAGAAGCTATTATAGGCAAGTAGAAATCCCACAGCTTCTGTTCCTTATCCCCAGGGCATTGTGGAAAATAACCATTGAACTCCTGAGGGCAAAGTTTGCTAGAAGGAAACATATGCTGAGTTTGTTACTATTTATTCTCTCGGCTTCTGAGTCCTAAACTCTGTCATCATTTAATTAAAGTCATCCTATTTTTATTGGAAACTTGTAAGTTATATATATATAGCTGGAGTATAGTACTGTCTTGGAAAAGAACTGATTTAGTACAAAGTAATGGCAGAGCTGTGGCCAGTGCTCAGTGTGTTGGAGGTGTCTGTGTGCACTCCACATGTGCTGAACATTCCTTTTAGTCTCTTACTAAAACCACTTCTGCTAAACGCTTGGTTTTATCCATTCCTTGCATATGATTTAATATGGCTGTCATTGTATTAAAAACACGATAAATACATAGGCACCATATGTTTAGGCTGCTGAAAACTGATCATTTTCCAGCAATTGGCTAATTCTCCTATGAATGTCTAAATTTAATTTGTACAACCAAAAAAAATGTGTTTCGTTTGTTTCTCTGTAAACATTGTAGCAGTTGGACAAGAGAATTATCCTCAAGCTTTGGATGATTTTTCATTTGATGAAGACAGCAGCGATGCTTTATCACCAGATCAGCCAGCCAGCCAAGAATCCCAGGGTTCAGCAGCTTCCCCTGGTGAGCCAAAAACCAGTGACTCACCATCACCTATAACCCCAAATGCTGCTACATCAACACAGGTACAGCTTTTAAATGTTTAAATCTTCACAGTGTGTTTCTGATCTGGAGCTACAGAAATGGGGCATGGTTTCCCATGGAATGAATCCATGTGCTGCTGCAGAGGGGGGCCTGGCACTCCCTTTTCTGTTGGGAGTGCACAGACTGGAGCCCTGGCTCAGCTGCTGGCAGCGATGAAATTCCCATAGCCTGTAGTGAAGCCATAAATTCCCTGAAATTCATTATGACCCATAGAAGATCTGCAGCTTTCCCAGAAGTTGTTTGAAAGGTCATGGCCATGGTTTACTTCAGCTGTTATTGATTACTTAATGTCTGTCTTCATTCTGAGCAAGGTCTTGAACTCATTAGAATTAAACTGAGCTGAAACAACACTTGACGTCAGTTCCATTATCTTCAGAAAAGTCCATAAAAAAAAGGTTTCCCACAGAATCTAAATATTCTTTCTTATAGTTTTAAAAAAGTGCCTAAGGAATTTTCTATTTAAGAAATGAAAATGACATTTACATTGATTGTTCTATGAGGTTTTTAGTATTCTCTCGAGTTACTTAGAAAGAAAGAAAAATAACTGTGTCATGGCAGATAAAATGTTGTCTTTATAGTAGATTTAAATGTGTGAAGATTTAAAGAGCAATGAATTTGAATGAAAACAACTGTTTTCACAAAAAAATGTGAAAGAGAACTCTTCTTTGAACAGTTTAATTTTTATGATTTTAAATGGACAGTAACATCACCTACCCTGTCTTTAAATACATTATAAAAGTGCTGATGTAAAATAATTTGTAAAAACAGTAATTAAACATCAGGTGCTACAAGTTAATTTCTTTTATCTTCTGTGAGCTACTGAAAGCACAGGTTTATATGCACAAGCATAGTTACCTGGATGCTTTCTAGAGTATCTTGTACAGTGCTTGCTTCTCAGGTGTTTATCTTCACCTTGGAGTTAATCAGTAAGTTTATTCATTAATGAGAGACCCTGTTTATTTAAAGGTTACTATATTTACCTTAAATAATTATTCATGATGTTTTCTGTCATACCTCAGCTAGTCATTTTAAACTCACTAAGAGCAGTTAAGAGGAGAAGGCTTTGCTTTTAACTAAATTTCTGCAGCTGGGCAACTCCTGACCCTGAGCTCCTGTTTCTCTCAGGCAGCCCATTTTCCTGATGTACATAAACAAAAGCAGCTGTATTATCACAGAAAAATAACTTATGTTTCAGATTGATGCATTTTACCACACTATTCAAGTTTATACTTCAGTAAATATTTTAGTAGAAAGACTTGCTTTTTCGTCATAGCATTATATATTGGAAGTGACTTACAAATTGTCTGTAATAATATTGCACTCAGCCTTGTGTACTTGGTACTCTGAAGACCATATTGTCTTGGATGACCAGGGACACTTGGCAACTGAGTAGTTCAGGGTCTGGAATTGCTCTCCTTATTACCACAGTAGATAGAAAAAGTATCGCAAAGTTCACGTTCAAAACCAGTGCTGGACACAAAGTATGGCACTTCCATTTTATTTGGGTTTCATGTTGAGAGAATATAATTTGTGTTGAATAAATGGAAAACAAACCACATGAAATTAGATTCCTAAGTAACGAGTTAGGTTCCTAATGGAGAGTTAAATAAAAACACTCGAAATAATACCAGCCAAAAGCTTTTCAAGTAGGAAGCATAAGAGAGATATGTGATTACAGAAACAAAGTAACAGAGCACTTGAATGTGATTGAAAAAGCACTTCAGATAGAACTTCAGTCCTTTGCTTATGGATTTCATAAGGTATTACAGCCACTTCTGTGAGAAGAGCAACATGAGAAGTTGCTCTTTTGCAGAATAAAACAGATGCCTTACCTTGTTGTTCCCTCTGAAATAAAGAACAACAGCCCAGCAGGTCTCTACAGGAGATGTGCCTGCGAATTGCTCCTTTATTCTTTGAATTTCCTCTGATAAATTTTAAATTTTATTACAATGAAAATAAAAAAAGCATGTTTTGAAAGCAGTGGAGCGTAGCCAGAGTTCTTTGCAAGGCTTCCTCCTCTGCACATTTCCAGACCTCAGAGGACGCATCATAACTTTGAGAACTTCAGCTCTTGTTGACTGGTGACCTAAAACTTGCTTTAACCCACTGTATTTGCATCTGGGAAGGAGCAGGCATTTTAATCACACTCTAAACAGACCAAATTGGGTGCTCACAATTCACAAGACATTAAACAGTTCTCTTCAAAACAACTGAAGTATTTTGCTTGATGGCACAGAATATAATGACTGTTTTCTTAATACAGTCACTGTAGCTTGTTGACCTGCTAGATGCTTGTTTGCATCCAGCAGAAAAGGTGCAGAAATCATATTACCTGAAAAGAGGGATCTACTCAAATGAAATAATTGTTAGTTTATGCAGTAATCAAGTTAAGAAGTCAAGACCTCTTAAATTCAGTTTTTTGAATTTGAAGACATGTAAAGTAAATTATATGCATGGTTCATTACTTCATCTCACACTTGCAGGTAAAATTGGAAAGTCTGTAAAAAGCTTTGTGTTTCATGTAGCCATTAATCCTTCATAGGATTAAAACTAATGTAAGGATAAAAGTAAATTACTTTGGCAAGAGGAGAATGTTTAACACCACTGTTTTCACACAAAGTGAATTAAAGAGGTGATTTGTTTTTTTGGTAGTGGATGGTTTTATTGTTGTTGTTTTGGTTTTGTTTGGTTGGGTTTTTCTAATTTACTAACTTTTCCAGTTTTAAGAGTTTTGTTGTGCTGTCATCATGGATTTGTTTTCATAGCCTATAAAGAGCAGCTCAGTATGTTTGAAGTCAAGTTATTCATTTGGCTTCAAGAAAGATCAGAATGATGAATAGTAAAAGATTATGTAATGAATAAGCTGAAGTAGCAAACATTTAAAATGCCTTTTAATTGGGACTTCATGAAAAGAAAATTGAAGAAATAGAAAATCACAAGGTCATTAGAATTCCTCTGTGCTTTATGGTAATATGGTACATGACACTTTGATTCAAAGACAAACTAAGTGCTTTTTAAAATTGTACTGCTGTAACTAGAATATGCCTTTTGAACTTGATAGCAACAGGAGTGCAGGATGTTGGAATACAGCATCCAGAACCCTTTTGCAAAGGCTAAGTCCCTCTAACATCCCCTGGCAATTCTTGTGCAAGTCCAGCAAATAACAGACACTGTGTAGATACCAGATGCTTTCCAGAGCAAACACTTGGAAACTTGGAGATAAAAATAGAGACATTTGTATCCTTAGCCCACCACCATAGACTGACACAACCCTGGGACAGGGACGTGCACACTGTTTCACTGACAGGGCACATTAAATCTTTAAGTCCTTTGTGGTACAATCTCATGGAAGAACAGTAGAGTATGGGAAGAAATGAACTGGGGAGAAGTACCTGTTGGACTTAATCAGAGTGCAAGTTTTAGAATTAATTTCGAAGGGATGTTTACTGGTAAGAATATACAGAAAAAAGAAGAGGCTTTTATAAAAGGAACATTGTACTAGGTGATCTAACTACTTTCTTAAACAATGGAAATGCAACTGATCTCATCTGTCTGGATTTAATACTGTATGATATTAAACACTAGCAAAACTGAAAATGGAGATTACCAGAAATGAGACACAAAGGGAATTTTGGGGTTGAAAGGAAATTGGTAATAGTGTCTCTGGGAGTTGATTTGGGGACATTCTGGTTTCATGTTACCATTAACAACCTTGACGTAAGAATGGGTCACCTAACAAAGGTAGGAAGCATAGTCAGCACACAGTTGGATTGTTATTCTGCAGAAAGAGCTGGCTGATGTGGCTTTTAGGAGAGAAATGGAATTGCAATAGAACGGAATAGTTCTTAAAAAGAAAAATACGCAAAGCCTCTCCTTCCAATGACAAAGACTCCAGAGAAAACCAGGGCAGAAGGCAGTTGGGGGCAGTGTTTGGCAGTGACTGTGAGCTGCTGGGGACTTCCCTTTAAAATCACAAGTGTGTCAGAAGAGATAATTCCAGTAGAAGTGTTAATGCCACTGTAAGGATCCAGTGAGACCCTACATGGAATATCCTGTACATTTCCAGTTACTTATGTCCAGGAAAGACTAAGGAAACCTGTAACAGAGTCACCTGTAACAGGTAAGGATGATCAGGGAATGAAAATTGTCTTTGTGAGAAAAGAATAAAAATTCATTCATATGTCTAGGATCACAAGGGCTGAGATCTGTTTATGTACAGAGTCTATATCCCATCAGAGGGATATTCTCCATTTTAAGGTTTTAAATCAGAAAACAATTTCAGTACAATAAAAATTGATAGGACAAATTTAAGCTGAGCAAAGTTTGATTTTAATGTAGGAAAACTCTGGGGAGTTTTGTGGTAGGTATAGTGGTGCCAGGAAAAAATAATAATGAAGTTCTAAGCCTATATGAAATTATAGTAAGTTTATGGAAGAAATTACACACATTTGTAACATCTTACACTTGTGCTGGCAATCAGGTACAGAAATGTACCTCCTGGCAGTCAGAGGTGGGGTTCTGTGAAAATATACAGGAATCAGTGTCTTCAAAATATACCTGCTGTGCTGCTGCTGAAACAAGAAGTTTGTTTGCCTGTGTTGATGTCTGACCTTCATGAAAGTGATGCTTATCTGGCAGTACTTGTCTGGGTGCTAAGATCCTCCTTGTGTACACAAGATTCTGACTTCATAGGCAGAAAAAATACTGAAAGCCTCAAAGTTATAGTGATAAAGCACTGTTTCCTTAGCAAACTAAGGAGTCAAGGTAAGAAACTGGTTTATTTACTATGTTTGAAGTGTGCCAAAATGTGCTTCATAGAATACTTGTAGGCAGGTACATGAAAGAGTTCTGTTTTCACCATTCCTTCCAAAAATATTTTGTGAATTTACCATGATAGTAACTTGTCTTAACCTTTTCACCTTTTTTTCAGTTATTCAGGTGGTGGATGTTTTTAATGTTTCTCTTTTTCCTTATATTTTTTTAATACTAGTATCCACCTTTAACCTCTCCAGTTCCTGAATTTCTCAAAACTCCCTCAACAATCGAACAGCACGTCACACGTTCCACTGCTGCCACCACCCTGACCACAAACACTGTCTCTGCAGCAAAGCCTGGGCCAACCTTAGTGAAGGTGGGTACTGTACCCTTGGCATCTGAGGGCAACATTCATTATCTGTGTCCTTTTCCAGGGCTGTGTTTAATGGAAAAGTCCATGAGTAATGTTAGAGTGCCTGTAGCTAACAATTAACTTCTGCCAGTGGTCAGGGGACACACGGGGTTGGTGACTCAAGCTTTTGTGTGCTAAGGTCAAGTAACACTTGTAGGGACCAGCTCATTACTCCAAGAGGTCCTTACAGTACAGCTGGCAGATGTTTTCATGCAGAATTATGCATTACATTGCTTATGGAAGCAATTTTTAAGGAATAAGGACAATACTGACTTTCGACTTCCTATTGGTGAAATGAATCTCTTCTAACCTAGTTCTGTATGGAGAATAATTTAATAGGATCTTGCATTCATAGTCTACCTGTAACCAAACTGGTGAAAAGCATTGCACCCTTTCCAAAACTATTTTCTTAGCTGATTTAATGTATAAGCAGAAGGCATGAGAGAAGTGACTGCATCCTTCTATTTTAATATCTGAAGAACATACTCAGTTCTCTTTCTGCACTGACCTGGCCAGCAGCACAGAAAACCATTTCAAATACAGTTAGGGGGTTGTGTTACAAGATGTCTGTAATGTTTCATTTCAGTAACTTTGCTATCTTCAGCTGTGTAATGCATATATGTATGTAGACTTCTACTAACTACCTGAAATGAGCTCAGTTCATTTACCAGGATGACCTCTAGTTGTGAATTTCTGGTATAAATGTGGCTATATCCTTTGAAATCACTGCCCTCGTAGCAGCTTACTTAATGCAGGACCCTAATGACAAATTCAGATATCCCCCAAAACAGGCTGTGTGTGTAATAAATGTGCATGGATCAACACAGCATTTCTGTTTGGGAGATGGGAGATGGTTCTTTTGGGGAGGTTTGCAGGGATAATTGTGTTCAGCAGCTCTTTGCAGTGACTGTGCTTAGCATGCCTTATCTCTGCACCAGGCATAACTGCTTTAAATGACATCTGTTGTAGCTCTTTCAATCTTTTCCATCCATAAACAGCAAAGCCACCCAAAGAACCCAAATGATAAACATCGGAGCAAGAAATGTAAAGAACCCAAGCCAAGGGTGAAAAAATTGAAGTATCATCAATATATTCCACCTGATCAGAAAGGTGAGAAAAATGAGCCACAGATGGACTCCAACTATGCTCGTCTGCTACAACAGCAGCAACTGTTTTTGCAGCTGCAGATCCTGAGCCAACAGCAACAACACTACAACTACCAGACAATTCTGCCTGCACCACTGAAGTATGTGAAGCATTGTTTGTGTCCTTTACAGAAAAGACATTTACATCAGTTATAGGCTTAGTGCTTTACAAGGAAATGTGGTTTGCAATTGTTTAGATGGTTGGAACCCACGAAAACTTAAATGGCATTGTGCATCACTGGGGGTATTATTTGCCTCATTTAACAAGGTGATGTGGTGGTTCTCTTGTTAAAATACTCCTGAAGTCTGATAAGCCTTGAAGTGGTCCTAGTTTTTTTTGTGTTTCATGGAAACAGAACCTCTTACCTGTCAGATGCATTTTTTCTGACGAGATGAATATTTGAAACTCATAAGTTTTGACACCAGTGTCATTCGAATATGTCGTAGGTAGGCAGAGCAGAAGAGAAGGTTACAGTGTGTGTTTTACAATGACACATACTATTATTGTGGCTTTATTTTCGTTTGACATCAGTTTCACAAAACACATTCTTGCAGTTTACAATAAGACATAACAGTCATTTTAAATTAGATAAGATCTGTATATTGTTTATAGCCTCATCTGTAATGCTTATATGATTCCTCATCAGTGTTGATCTTTAGCACTGAACAGTGAGAAGTATACTTGCTGATTTATAGGCAGAAGCAGTCAGAAAAATAAATGTTTAAAGAGCTGCCAGCACCCCATAGCAGAGTGAGAAGCTGACTATCTGCAGTTTCATTCTCATCATCTAAGACCAGTCATTTCCTAGAAGTGCTTAAAGTGTAACATGCCACAGTCACACAGCCCCAAATTAAACGACTTTCAAGTGTTTTTTAAATGAGTTTTCACTCAGTTATTTTTCCTCAGCAAGTGAGGCTAGGAAAGTTAAAGCTGCCATCTGTGGTTGTATTTATAATTACCATGTATCCTAACATTTGGCCTAGTGGTGTTTCTGCCTGCTTACCCACGCTTCTTATGTTCCATTTACTGACATTTCAGAAACATTTCTGCAGAAATCAGCTGAACCAAATAAAAGAGCTGACTTATGGTACCCAGTGTAAATGATGGCATTTTTAATTTTTTTACCATTACTTTGAGATCCTTGTACGAGATTCTTTTGAGTACAGCTGGTAACAATACATCTTCAAAGTAAACTGCCTTACTGTGTATGAATGTTGGACACGTATGTAGGGTTGATACACAGAGTTCAGTATTGTGGGTTTTTTTTATTGGTGCCAAACAAAAAACTTAGTAATTGTCCTAGCTGATGATTAATTTGTATAACTTGAGTTTGCAGTCCACAGTATCCTTCAGGGATACTATGACAACAGTCAAAACTATGAAGCATAAATTAGTACACTTCACAGAAAATAAAATATCAACATACTACTCTCTGTTATGTTTTCTTGTCTGTTTTGTCTTACATTTAATGGTAATGTCTTACGTTAAATATGTATTTGTAAAAAAAGTTAATTTGTCCATTAGCTTGATAGACATTAGATTGAGAATTTCTTGGTTGAAAACATAATATAATTAGCACTGACATTATTGCCCCTCTTATTCTTATTACTCGAAGGCCACTGAATGACAAACAGAGTAACAATGGGAACACGGCACTGAACACTCTGAACAACAGCACCCCCACGTCAGCTGCCAGCTCCCCCAGGCAGAACAGCAGCGTTCCCAGCAGGAAACCTGGGCCTCTGCCTTCCAGCCTGGATGACCTGAAGGTAAAAGATCAGAGGGGTCTGTCCATTCCTGGGCATTACTGTAGGGCATTACTTGCAAACGTGGCTGTCAAGAATGTGCTCAGTTGTTGTTACCAATGAAAACTGTGCTTTCCTCCTAACTGTTTAGAATGAGTGTCAGGTGTTTCATACACAGCTCTTCTGAACTTAAAATATTTAATAGAGCTTCCTCACATGCATATGTTCTAGAAATGACATTTCTTTTCCAAAGAATTAGAAGAGGAAGGATTTCAGACACATTGTATAGGTACCTCATTTTGATCCCCTGGGTAAACTATAAGGTTCACTTCATGTGACATTTTAGCCCAGGCAGATTTAAACACTGGAGCAATAGTTTCCTCATGACAATTTCAGTGTATCAATGCAGAGGTTTAGTTAAGCAGTATAAATTAAAAGTGCCCTAATAAAAACATGTTCAGAGAGGTCAGTGCTATAAAGCCAACACAGAAATAACACCAGTAAAAGAGAATAGAAAATAAGAGATGATCTTACCAGAGTTCAACACATCATCTGAAAATGAACACTAAATTTTGTAGAAGTTTCTTGAAGTTATAAATAACTGTGTCAACTGTTTAAACTGCTCTATGAAGGCATTGCATAGGATTTTGTTCCTTCAGAAATACTTTAACAGGAAATCATACTGTGAGGGACGTAATGAAAACGACCCTGAAGCAGCTTGTGGGAGTTTAAAGATTCAGATCTCTGAGCAGCACAGACAGGCCAAGCCTGAGCAGCGGGGTAGGGACATCTAGTGGGCACTTCATTCCCTCCTCCCTGCCAAGGGCTGGCTTTGGGAGGGGTGGGAATGAGCATTGCTTTACTTTTGAAGGGACAAAAACCAGAAGTTTTGGAAGATCATGTGGTGGTGGTTTTAGCACAGAATGAGCGAAGTCAGTTGTGATTAAGAGTTCAGAAATGAATTGTTGGCAAACAGAAAACTTAGAGCAGACTGGGGGAAACAGCTGATAGTCATTGCTAGGTAGAGAGTTACTTCACAGAAAACTGCTGTGGGTTTTAGAGATGTAAAATGTATTGCTGTGATTTTTCATCATTTCCAAATCACAAGGACCTCCAATTTAAATTCTAGACTGGCTAAGGACTGAAATATTCCTGAAGTTCTTTTATTCTATTAGAGGTAGCTCTAAGACACATATATAAGACACATATAGCCCAACTGCAGTTAGCTGTGCTGTATGTTCATCATAAACAGAAGCCAGTCATTGTGACTGTTCTTTTTTAATTGATATTTTGAAGCACATAATTAATTTACACTCAACACATTTGCACTTTGCTTTTTCTGAAAGCTTACTGGAAAACAGAACATTTTTCTATCAGAAATTAATTTTGACTCCTTATACTGTTTGTAAAAGAAACCCAGATGGCACATAGCTGTAACTGCTTGGTTGCTAATTAGCAGGAGAGCCTTTTGGGTTTGATGGGTCTATTGAATCATCCAACTGACCTGATAATGTTTCTCAGAATCAGATCTGTGTGTCTTGGTGGTGTAGCAAAGGGGTTCAGTGCTTTTATCAGCAGCACTGCTGCCATCATCTACAGGTTTGCTTCTCAAGTTTTTAGCTCAGAACTGGAGCTTTTTGTGCATTTTTCCATTTTGAACATTTGTTAAAAATCATCATAAGTTTGCTACTGCTCTTTGTACAACTGAACACTACTAAGATTTTGGCCACTTAAACAGTGAAGTAGGTAGCAGGTCATGGAAATGTGGTCATGGATCATGCATGCTACCAGAACCCAGAGGTGGAATAACTAGAAAAAAATGATTTTTCTTATTGAGATGTAATAAAGTAGGATGTGCATCAGCAAGTTTAAATCTTTTTTTATTATCATGCTTTATTTTATTTCAGGTAGCAGAACTTAAAATGGAGTTGAAATTGAGGGGATTACCAGTGTCTGGAACAAAAACAGATCTCATTGAGCGTCTGAAAAGCTACCAAGATCTCAACAACAACGGGGTTGCTACAAGTACCTCTGTGACAGTAACCACTTCTGCTGGGGCCACAGGTAACACTGGGGAAGTGACTGTGGCATTTCCTGTTGCAACACTAAATAAACCAGTGGCTAATACGATATCCAGCTTCCCTGCAGAAAAAACATCTACTGGACCTGGCAGCAAAATAGTAAATACTGAAAACATCAGCTCTCCTTTGCCTATATCCCCCTCTCCCTCAGAACAGTCGAGTCTAAGCACAGATGACACGAGTATGGCCGATACTTTCACAGAAATGATGACCATGATGTCCCCATCACAGTTCTTGAGCACTTCCCCCCTCAGAGCAAACCTGAGCGAGGACAGCCAGAGCCGCGGCAGCGGCACCGTCTCAGCCATAGAGCTGGATGTGGCAGAAAAGGACCGCAAGCTCCAAGAGAAGGAGAAGCAGATTGAAGAGCTCAAAAGGAAACTGGAACAAGAGCAAAAACTTGTGGAAGTATTGAAAATGCAACTTGAGGTTGAAAAACGGGGACAACAGCAACAGTCTCAGACATGTGGGAACTCAGCTGCTTTGGAACAGAAGCAGTTCAATGCTGCTGTCAAAGATGAAACTGCTCCTGCTGACTGCTCCAGTACCAGTCCATCCATACCTGTGGCCAGCCATTCCTTAGGACAGTCAGTGTACACTAGTGGCCAGAATCCAGTTGCCAAAAAGGCAGTTGTTATCAAGCAGGAGATACCCGTGGCCAAAGCTGAACCTCAGAATGCCATTTCTCAATTTTATGTTAATCCACAGAGGCAGCCTCAAACTGCAGTTGTTGCCCAACCTCAAGCTTTATTAACTACCCAAGGAACTGCACAGCTGCTCCTTCCACTGTCTATCCAGGGACCGAATTCTGCCACTGCAGTGCAGCTACCAGTTGGAAACATCAAGTTGCAGGTAAGGGGGTTTCTGTTTTTCATCATGTAAACTGCATGGCACTAGTTTGTAATTTAGTATAAGTAAGTAAATGTACTGCTTGTAAGATTAACTTAAAAATCAGGCTTAGCCTGTTTCTGCTTGAGAGAAGAGAGTAGAAAAATTTAAGTGCCGCTCTCCTCATATCTGCTTCTGGTACTTGCTTTCTTTGCAACTTTTGTTCCCAGATACTCTTTCCTGAAAAGCAATTGTCTTACCAGGTACTGCCTCCATGCACAATTTGCTTTATATCAGCATATCCCAGCACTTTTTTACCTCCATATTGTAATAGAGAGTTATGATCCCAGTACTTTATTTTGAGGTATACCTGTTTGCAGAACATGTGTGAATTTCCTTCTGTGATGATGGCTCATTATATTTAACATGTGAATGCCAGGCTGTAGAACTCCCATGGACTTATAAAAAGAAACCATGGTTACACAAATATTATTTCTAGGCTGATTATAGGTAGTATCACAGTGAATAAATGCAGCATAAACCAAGACAGGTTATAAATGCAGAGGTATAAAAGTAATCTGACCAAGCTGAAACAGTGTAAGCTGTTGGTCTAAGGTAGAAGTAAGCAGATACTTCCCAGTGGCTCTGTTGGGACATAACTGGATAAAATCCCCTGCCACTCACCTGGCTACTTTGCCAGCAGAGTATTCTTTCAGCTCCAGGTGTCCCTGGCTGTTGTGCACACTGTGGGCTGAGACCTGATGCAGCACGTGCACCATTGTATTCAGCAATCCTCCTGGGGGATGGAAAATTCTGCTGGGGATAGGCCCCACAGTCCACAGTGCAAGATCTACACACCCAGATCTCCATCTGAATTGTTCTAAAATCCTGGTAGAATTCTGTAAGAACATTAAGCAGCTTGTTCTGGTATTTTACTTTACTGATATTCCAGAAGGTTTTCCACTACCAGCTGAATTTGTCTTTTGTGAGGCTAGACACACTTCTTGCCTTTCACTGGCCATTAAAAATTACTATGATCTTCTTAAAAACAACCTTTTTCTTGCATCACAGTTTTGTCTTCTGGTTACTCAGCTCTTATAGTCCTTTCTTACTGATCTGTGCCCTCTCTGTCCCTTGCTGTTTTCATTGCTATCCACTGGACTCTCCAGTTTGTCTTTATCTTTCTTAAACTCTCTTGGCAAAATAACCATCACCTTTTGGCTGGGAACCCACCAGTACCAAACACAGTAACAGTTGTGTTTCCTGTGCACAGTTCAGGCTCATCCTTCCCAGAATACAGGCTATTGCTATTCTGCATAATTACTGCAATAGACTTTTACATGATGTAAATTACTGTGAGATACAAATAATGCAAATATTTTATCTTCATCCTTTAGGCTCAATCACAGGCTGGAATACAGACCCCATCACAAATACCAGCACCTCAGATGCACACTCCACAGTCAAACCAAAACCCCAGCACGCAGCACGCACTCGGTCAGACCCAGCAAGTCAGAAAGGTTTGTGGATGGCAGTAAGCATTAAGATAAATAGTTGTGTAATCTAATTCCAGGCACTGCTTTTAGAATCTTTTATGTGTCATCTGTGTTACATATAAATGAGCAAGTCACCTAACACCTGTACCACGTTTTTGTGTGTGATACAATGGGCTTCTAACTTCTCTTTCCAAAAATTTTTTTAGGACTCTGTTTTTCAGTTGCAAATAAATACATAAGTCTAAAGACTTTTTGTCTTAATGGCACTCTTAGGGCATGGCTCTTACTATGTCCTTCCTCATGCTTGGTACCAGTGGAGTACCAGGTATTCCAGTCAGTTCCTCTTATTTGCCATTGGCTCAAAATAGAAGTCTTACAGGCAGTTCTCAAGAGAAAACTTTTACCTGTGGCTTCAGAGATTTATTATTTTATAGAAGTTCCTTTTAGTTTTCTTACTTTCCTTGTTGATTTCATCCTTACTTATGAAGAAAACTATGGACTCAGATACTGAGGATGGCAATTCCAGTGAGCCAAAACTCCACCATGCCTCTTCCTGAGGAACGCAGGGAATTTAGAGGGAGATTCTCCTCTTCCTCTCTACCCAAAACAATGAGCTCTGTAATGTCCCATTCCAACAGATGTTCATCAGCACTGGATGTACAGTTGTGAGTACCAATCCAGTCATGTTCATATGGTAATGATAGCAACCCCTCAGCACCAGTCACCACAAAAGAAAAGGTTTTCTCCTCCTCTGAGCCTCTTCCAGGCTGACCTTTATGATTAGGAACTTGGAGATTAGATTTGGACCTTTATTGTTTCCTTATCAGTGCCATTGATTATAGGGCTCATATTACTTAGGACAAGGAAGATTTTCAGCCTGCCTCGAGGAATAATTGAAATTCAAGATGAAGAGGGTAATTGCTACAGTATGTTGTGCAACTGTTACAGAATATCTCAGCCTCCCAAGTTTATATTCCAGTGCCTCATGAATCCCATGTTCTGCTGTGATTTGGGGATTGTCCCTGTGCAGTGTCACCTAATCTGCTTCTGCTCAGGC
Organism: Manacus vitellinus; assembly: GCF_001715985.3. NCBI lineage: Eukaryota > Metazoa > Chordata > Aves > Passeriformes > Pipridae > Manacus > Manacus vitellinus. Next base: position 12,931,472 of record NW_021938949.1, read on the forward strand.
TCTAGTTCCAGATAAGAATTGATCTTAGAAGGTGAATGACTGTGCCTTGCCATTCTCTGGAGAGCTGGCTAGCAAAGGGGAACACCACTCCGTGGGCATCAGTACCCTTCAGACAGCTTGTTCAATCCATTTGGCACAAACCAATTGTTCTGTCTTAAGAGTGGCACCATAGGACAGGTGTGGATACATGTACCAGTTTGTATCAGGCTAGAAATAAGTTCATGTTAGTGACTGTCCGCTAGGTGGGGAGATCATGGATATGCTATTCAACTGTTCCATAGTCTTTGGAATGTATTTTGGAAAAACTATATTACCCTTTCCTCATGCTTCCTGGGAAATCAGAGGAAAATATTTCTAGTTATCAGTGAATGAAAGCGTGTCACAGCACAGAGCTTCTTTCAAAGGTCAGTTGTTCTGGATTTACAAATTACTCCATTGGAGGGGAAAATCAGTATAAATAACATTCACTTAACAGGGAATTTAAGCAAGCAAGTACTTCAGAAGAAATAGTTTTCATTGATGTTATTTACCCAATGTTACTAATTTTTTTTAAACTCACAGTCTAAGACTGATCTGTTAATCCTTTACAGGTTTTTCCACCTACCACATCAAATGCAGTGTTTTCCTATCAGACTGCACCAGTTACAACACCGTCACAATCTTTTATTAATAAAACATCAAACTCTAACATTCACACCGGTGGTAATCAGGTCCCCCCTGTGCAGAATGGACCTGCTACTCCCAGTAAGGTAAGGTCAGCCCCACAACGTTCTGTACAGTTCAGTTTTCTGTTATAATTCTTAAATAATGTGACTGTGTGTATACTGCAGTTCACTCAAGGAAGAATGTTTTGTAGATTTTAATAATATTTATAGTGTGCATATGTGTGAGACAGAAACTCTGATTACCTACACTAATATGTAGATGGGGGTGACAAAGTCTAATCTGTAGCCCTTGACACATCTTGCATTCCCTGAAGCATGTTATTTAGTCCTGACTTTGTTGTTTCTCACAGCCTGGCTCTCCATCCCAAGCCCAGCCTTACATTGTTCAGCAGCCCCTCTTCAACAACACAGTGTCCAAGACAAAAGATCCTCCTCGTTACGAAGAGGCCATAAAGCAGACCCGCAGTATTCAGACACCGCACCGTGAGGTTGTTATTTTCTCCTGCTTAGTCCATTAAAAACATTGTTTTTCTCTAGAATTATCAAAACCATCGCTTATTTTAGGTTTGTTTTAATTTAGTGTCAAGATTTGCTAACATACCCTCTTATTATTTTCATAACTGTGTTTAACTACAGAACTCCCATTTCATTATTCTTATATTAGAGCAAGTTTTAAAACACTTTTAGTTTTGAGACCTTCATAAAAGTTTTCACTTTTTCTAGACCTGGTATTGAAAGAATGGGTTTGTGGGGGGTTTTGTTACCTTTTGCTTAAGGTTCAGATCATAGAATCATAGAATCAGATATTCAGGAGATGGCTGATGATCAGGAGATGTTTAAAACAGAGATAAGAAATTCCTGAAAGCTTACCCCCTCTTTAAAAAATAAAGGAACATAAATTACAAATTGGGAAAAAAACCCAAACATATCCAATAAAATGTATCTTACATGATGGCCATTCACAGACTATCTGTGAGGGAAAGCAGTTCAGGGTGCACCACCCAAAGTCCTGCAATTAAATCTTGCCTTCATTGAATCTTGGTCATGCTTTTCAGATTTTTTTCCTATTCCTTTGTACTTAAACAGACCACAGGGATTACAAGTGTCTCTCCAAACTATTTCTCTGTTTTCTAGATTGACAATTGCACATTAAGCATTTTAGTCTTGATCATAAGTTATACTTATCTACTATTGAGAGAAGCCAGGAACAATCAGCTTAGGAAAAAATACTGCATGAAAGAGAATAACCCTGTTCTTCTCCTGCACTCCAGATTTCCAGTGCACACAGTCAGCAGATGGATGACCTGTTTGATATTCTCATCAAGAGTGGAGGTAAGCTCATGGACAACTGTGGCATGTAGACATTTAAAATCTGGTAATAAAAACTCAGTGCTACAGTCAAACAAAGAATTCCTTCAGGGAGCAGAATTAGAAGCTATCTGGCATGGATGAAGCTAAATTTCTGAAAGTTTGCAATAAGTACCAATTAAAGAAAAGATTTACCAAAACTCATAGAGTCAACCTGCTGTGGAATTTCACTGCTTGCAAATTAGTTCAGGGAGACCTTTGCCAAGTGAATAATCTGTACAGCATTCAAATGAATTAAGTAACACCTTAGATTAGCACAGGTATCAACATTGGAAAAGTTGAGCAAGTCCATATAATGTTTATTGAAATTATAAAACAAACAGAATAAGGTAAGAGTTAAAGCATGTTGATACTAAAATTTCATTAAATATAACACATCTTATGAACTGTAAACATCAAAGGTATGTTCCTGGGAAAAGTCTGTATGAAGTACATAGAGACATGAATGAATAACAGCGTTGTCAGCTAAAATAAGAGAGCTACCAGAAAGACACTGAAATAAGTAATAGAGGAAGTAGCTTGGCAATAAAAGGAGGTTTCAGGCATAATTAGGCTTGGTAGGCTAAGGAGCCATTACAATACTGGGAAATGCTGTGGTGCCCAGCAGTTCAATTCACGTAATGTTTTGTAACTACTGTCATATCAGGATCTTGACAGCAGTGCCAGGACAGCAGTGACTGATTGTGGGCTCCTAGAAGATTTTAGCCATATTCTAAACAGCAGAGCATTTTTGCTTTTTCAAAGCAAACCACAAAGTCAGCTGAAGAAAACGTGAGCAGACAGTGGCAAACGGAGATAAGTGACCTGTGCAGTGAACAACTCAAGCTAAATTAAAAAATGCTTTCAGTGTTTTATTAAAATATTGCCTGGGTAGTTCAAAGAAGTTCTGCCTCTGGCACAGGGAATGCAGGAAACATTGGTGTGCTTACTTCAATATTTGCTCTGTTACATTACTAAACCTGTTTGATCTGAAAGGAAACAACTGCTCCATATTTGCAAAGTTGCATTAAAAAGGCAGACAATTCCTGATCATCTTAGTGAAAAAACAAACTAAAGCACTCAGGGCTCTTGCACTTAATGTAAGCAAGCACTGCACTGAAAAATGTTAAGTTTACTAACCTATTTCAGGAGAGTGAGAATGTCTGTTCAGTAACCATTTAATAGATGCTCTTACAGGTTTTAAGGACGTGGGTTTTTGCTTGGAAAACTAGCACAGAATATATTGTCAGGTATATTTTTGCTGGCAGAAACATCACCTTGTGCTAGAGGATTTATTTGCATATCCTGGTCTGTTTTATTTTTAGACTTCATTCACATCTAAGAATAAATTGGAACTTATGCTTTATTTCCTTGTATTGTTACTGCCACTACCTTACATGGAACTTCTTGACAGAAGTGTAGTTTTAGTTCTAGAATCAGGAATAAATGCACCCTAATCACACGAGTTGATCTCTTGGACTTTTAATTAATCCAGGGGGACACAGTATTAACAGGGATGAAACTGAAAATTGGTTTGGGTACTCGTCTCTAAATGAGGAAATGTGTTGGTACCATGATTATTCTAGTTTGTCAGAAGAACAATAAACATGAAGGAGGTAAAGCTAAATCTGGATTTATGTTCCATTTTTCATCAATATTCATATACTAATTGGCTGAAGTATTGCTGGAAGCAGAACTCTGGAACTTGTTTTAAAATACTTTGTTGTTCACAGAGTTCCTGTCAAAGGCTGATGTGTGGAGCATTAGTATTGTCAGAGCAGCAGAGTGACTCTTACTCCATCTGCTGTGGATGCATCCCAGAGTGGGCAAGGAGGGGCTGAAAGTTGTGAGCATGGGGATATTATGTCATTACCTTTTCTGAATTCAACAGTGGTTTGTTGTTTTTTTTTTTAAATTACAGAGATTTCCCTTCCAATAAAGGAAGAACCATCTCCCATATCTAAAATGAGACCAGTAACAGCCAACATCACTACAATGCCAGTGAATACAGTGATATCCCGTCCACCTCCACAAATCCAAATGGCCCCTCCTCCTGTGTCCTTAGAACCAACCACCAGTCTGTCTATAAGTTTGGAAAACCAACTTGAAGCCCTCTTGGATGGAACTTTACCATCAGGTAATGAAATTCCTCAACTGACAGGCAGTAATGAGGACAGAGAGTCCTTTTCTCTAATTGAAGACCTCCAGAATGATCTTCTTAATCACTCGAGCATTTTAGATCACTCTCATTCACCCATGGAAACATCTGACCCACAGTTTACCACTAACAGTTCTTGCCTGTCTCTTGACCTTCCCGATACAAATTTGGACAATATGGAATGGCTGGACATTACAATGCCCAGCTCCTCATCTGGACTCACCCCTCTCAGTTCTGCTGCCCCGAGCGTGTTTTCCACTGACTTTCTAGATCCACAAGATCTACAGTTGCACTGGGATTAAGCTGTAGCCAATGAGAACATGACCTGCAAGTCTCTTCACAGCAGAGGTCCATTATCATACCATCCTGATTGCAGTTCAGATAAATTAAGACAGTAATGTTTGGAAGAACAAATGCTTGAAGCTGATTCCTTATTGATTTTCAAGTTTACAACAGTGAATTACATTATGCACCTACCAGTAATGCAGATCAGGGCCCTCTGAAAGCTGTATGTCACAAGTCAAGAGAGGATGATTGTACTTACTGATTAAAAGTACCCCAAGGTAAATGCATCACAAAGATTTAAGAAAGAAGTTATGTCTCTGACTTTGTAATGCTTAAATGAGCAACACAACGTGGCTAAACTTAGTGAGATGTCAGCTGTCTGTACTGACACAGCGAGCAAATATCTGGGGGAGGGGGAGGAATCACTGCACTTCATTGTTCCTGTGGACAGCCTGAGCCAGGGGCAGAATCCATTGGGAGGGCAAAGGCAAGTAGAAGCACTGGCTGGTTCAGTGAAATTTCATATATCTAATCTCTTAATTTGTTCAAGTTGTTTTTATATTTTGGTTTTGTGGTTTTTAAAACACTTCCCCCATTCTTTAATCATGAGGGAGGAATTTAACTGCATACAAAGGGATATTAAGTGTAACTGCAAGAAATCCACTGTAGCTATGCCAGGTAATATTGAGAACACTGAATTTTCTATAGCAATGCTCTGGATTAAATAGATAGGTTTTAATGTGTATATCAGACAGTTATTTGTATACTCTTTTAACATTACATAGCTTATTTTTGTGGACAGAGGGGAACACAGTGGTCTTCAAACAAGAGATTACTCTAATGGAAATAAATATCCTACTTTGCTTTGTGTTTGAGGATATTTGTTAGATCATTGAATCCAGTATCTCAGCAGATTAGAACAGTTTGAGGAAGTAGAAAAGTTTAATTAATGCTTTTGTACACTATGATCCTGCAAGCATCTATGCAAGAATAGTCCCAATGCCCCCAGTAAAAGATGTTTGTAGGATGAGATCAAGTTGCAGGGGACAGTACTGACAGGACAACCATCATTTTTTAATGAGTACTTTATCTATAGAACAGTTTTGTCTACCACTACATAACATCAGGGAAGCCAACAGAGAAGCTGCTCAGTGAGAATCCTAATAGTATCAGGATGTACTGTTTTGTGATAAGAAGGCATATTTCATACCTGAAACAGATAATAGCAAAAATTAAGCTCTTACCTCACAGCACAGCACATGAAAATACTATTTTTTTAAAGCCCTCAGTTGTTGTCTTCAGAGTCTATTATGAAAGCAGTTAGGAAGACGAGCAAAAAATGCAAATAGAATTAATATACTTTGACATTCTATGGTTGTCTCTCAGGTAATAGCTGTTAAATGTTGCCATAGATGATGGAGGCTGATAATCAAACAAAATTGGAATTATTTCTTACTAGGGAATTCTTAAACTAAGACAAAAGGAAACAGTCCCCTGTTTCCTGAAACAGGGAAACGTGGTATGTTTTCTGGTCTGAAAACGGATCTCATTGCATCATTCTTTCTTCCCCACTAACCTATAAAAATGTTTTGTAGGAATGAATGAACAAATGCCCTGAAGCTTTTGCTTCCTTCTTGGAATAATGACATGTATCAAAGAAATGCTGAAACCAGAAAGTAGCAGTTAACTTTATAGCAACCTTTATCACATTTTTAAAAAACACAATCAGTTATCATCAAACAAAATCCTTTTGCCAAAAAGTTTGTGGAATTAACTGCAAATTTATATCTCCAGATACAATGCAGTCTGGTTTACTACTACTACAGAATTCCATCGGCTTCAGATAAAACAGTGGATTATGTCTCTGATTCAGGGTTTAACCCCCTATCATATCTTTGCATCATATCAGTTACAGCACTTTAAATCATTATATCTCTTCACTAGTTTTACTGGCCAAGATTTACTTCAATATGAAACTAAGTACAGCAAAACAATCAATGGAGATTTTAATTACACCAAGTTGAAAGACATATTTCCTTATTCCTTCTTGCTGTGCCTCCAGTACTTGAGTACAGTATTACATGTGGACTGTCTGCCTTAAGCTTTGATGGTTTAGGACTCTTCGAGAACATTGAACACTCACATTCAACTTTTTGCATTCCTTTTTACCATACTCTCTTGGGAGCTAATACTCTGAGATACTAAGTGCCCTCAGCTGTTAGGAGAAAAAGAATTAAGGACTCCTGGTCTGGTAGGAACAACTCTGAATGAAATGTAGTGTTCTGCAGTACTGTCAGTTTATTATGTGTGATACACCAGACATCATACCACATTTGTGTGGTTAGAATTATCCCTTTTTGACCCTGCCTTCTGATTAAATAAGAGGCAAGTAAATTGATTTTTAGAGGACAAATTAACCTAGAGCAACTGTACTGTCATTTTTGATGTGCATGTAAATAGAGCTTGAAACTGGCAGAGTCATCTTGCTACCAAACTATCGTTCTTGGCAGTGTAGAATGTTAACTAACCCATAGGAATCTGTGTGCAGAAATAAACCCAAACAGTTGAGCTGTCTTGTTAGCAGTACAGTGTAGCTTTCTACTCTTTGAAAAAATAAATTTTAAAAATTAAGGGATCATTTTAGTTTCTGAAGTACAACTATTCTAGTGTAGGGAATGTGTGATTACTTTTTTGTACATTTCAGAATTGTGTATTAAACCTTATATAAAATGGTTTGCTTTAGACTTTGTTCTGAAATGTGATATGTTTGCCATAGTTGTATATGCCTGTTTATGGCAGAAATAGGTTTTGCTTAGACTTTTGTGTGTGCATGTTTTACATGAACATTTTTGTAGCACAAATACATCTTAGAAATTGAACCGTGACTGTGCAGTTGGACTGTACAGAACTGAATATTTCTCATTAAGAGAACAGTTGCAAAGGAATGCACTGGCACTCCATTTGCCATGTAATGGCTGCAGTGTACTAACAGAATGCATTCTATCAAATGTCTTGGTAGGTCCTTCAGAGTAATTAAGAACACCATTTTATCTGTGTGAAAATCAAAAGTTGGTGTTTACACTTCTAGACAGAGAGAGCTCAGACACGTTTTAAAGGCTGATGTTAATCAGGAGGAGTCACATCCTGCTTTCAGTGCAGAAATGGTGTTTGTTACACACTTCTAGTGCCATTCAGCAGCAGTTACAGCAAGCAAGTTTACAGCAAAATTCTGTTTGACATTATAAATAGTTACAAAAGCATTGTCATAAATACAGCAGTTCTCCCTGAGAATAAAATTAATTTATGGCAGTTGTTCTCTACAGAAATTTGGAGTGTAATCCAGCAATGTGGGCTTGCAAAATCTGACCTTTAAAAAGCTGAGGCCACAGCTTTTGGGAAGAATCACTAAATACTGGCATTTCTCTCCCAGGTATTTCTAAATTCACCAACAAGAGTCACGTTCAGGGAACGTGGTGATGATCAAAACAGAGTGGTCAGTATTAAACTTTTCTGTTACATAATCTCAAACATCCAGATGCCTCAAAAGTGTAGGCACCACAATTGGAACCGAGGCACAAGCTGCTGAACTATTTTCAAGACAGAGGAAATGCAATCACAGAATCCATTGAACTGGAAGGGCATTATGTAATCAAAACACAGGAAAGCTCACCGATGTAAACAATTATTATTATCTGGATGGCATCTTCAGTGTATTATAAACTTAAAGCAAACTCTATTAAAACTGGAAAAAAAAACCTCTTCCACTTATCTCCAGCAAATGTTCTGTTGAAACCCTTTATATTGTGGTCTATTAAATTGCCTTTGGATGACTTCTAGACCTCAGTGCAGATGGTATTTTATGTGAGATACGTGGAACTGAGTTGCACATAGTACATACATGGCCAATAAAGAGCAGCCATTAAAACCTGAAGTAATCTCAAATATTCCTTTTATACCAGTTTGCTAGGTAAAGTGCAAAAAAGAGACACCTACATCATTCTGTAGTGTCCAATACTGAATATAAAGACTTTTTAAGTTAAAAGTGCATAAATGTATTTGTAGAAATCTAGCCAAAAAAAAAAAAAAGCCATTCTAGCTATGAGAGCAAATTCTCAAATAAAAGCAGGGAATGGTTAATAACTATATAATCACATTATTTTTGTAAAAAATACAGCTCAGATATTCAAAAGACAGCCTAAAATAAATTATAATAATATAAAATTTAAATAGGAACCAAAGCATTGCCATTTATATTGCCAAAGGAGGCACTTTGTACTTTGAAGCATAGGAAATTAAACCCCCAAAAGTGTTACCCATACTTTTTTAAAAATCAAGGATGTAGATACTTTCAAAGCTGTTTTTGATGTTTAACAGTACAGATTTGTTTTTGTTGTTTGAGAAATTTGTAGTAAGTAATAGCACAGGCTTTTTTCCAGATAGGATTTCCTTCACAGAACTGCTTGCAGTAGGAACAACGCTAACCCCAGGAGCTGTTCCTCTTCTTGTTTTCACGGTCATAATTATGTCTTAGCATCTCATTTTGTGAAAAGAAGAAGACAGACACCTGTCTCTGGGGCCCTCTTCATTTAAGCACTACTTTACTAAATGCAAATTATGGCAATCAGGGCGTCAGTTTATGTATTGCCTTTCTATAAGAAACCATGATGCCTTTGTATTTGCTGTTTGCACCCCTGAAATCAATTCCATACGTTTGAATGCCATATGTTTTGCACATTGTACTGTATATATGTAATGCATACTGTATTTTTATATGTGTACTACATTTATCAAATATTTTGTACATAGTGGCAATATTGTAGCTACTGAGGAAATGTTTGATATTTCAGCATTTTTGCTAAGTGTCTCAAATAAAAAAGGAAAACTGTGTTCATTTGTCTGTGGTTACTTAAAAGTGAAAAATAACATGAATATTAATGAACAAAAATTCTTTTATGAGTCTGAAACATTTGGCCTATGTTCCAAGTACCTTTCTCACACAAAGGAGAAAGAATGAAATCTGCACTTAGACAAACTTCAAAAAACTTGATGATTTCTCTTCAAAACTGGAGCCAAAATCTCTAAGACCAGAGATTTTCTGAACTCTTAGACTTTGGTTTTTTTAAGCAGTACCATTACATAGACTCATAGAATGGCCTGGCTTGGGAGGGACCTTAAAGCTCATGTGGTTCCAACCCCCTGCAATGGGCAGGGACACCTTCCACTAGACCAAGTTGCTCAGAGCTCCATCCAGCCTGGCTCTGAACACTTCCAGGGATGAGCATCCACCTCTCTGGGCAACTCATCCCAGCATCTCACCACCCTCACAGTAAAGAACTTCCTGCTAATATCTAATCTAAACCTACTCCCAGTTTGAATCCATTCCCCCTTGTCCTGCACTTCAATTTATGACTTTCCTGGATTCTTCCAAGGTTTCCAAGATGTGCTGGTTTGTGGGATTTCATATTTGCAGTCTGCATTCTGCTGGGCTTGTGTTCAAGAACACCCCAATGCATTTCCTCAGGAGAATGAGCTATGAGCTGTTTGCACAAGCTTCTTTTCACGATGAAGCTGCTCCATTTCAATATTTACTTCCCCTTGTGAGGGCAGTCCCTGTGCTGATCACCCACCCTTTCCTCAGAGTCTGTTCTGCACTGATGACATCAGAACTCGGCCAAATATTAAAAAACCATAAAGCAGTAAAGCTGCACAAATTAAAAATTACTAATATGCCCTGTAAATTTCATAAAATATCTTTTCTCCATTGTAAAAGTTTGTAGGCTATATATGCCACTAACTTACCTTCAGCCATCACACACCTAACACAAATCCAGCACTTCTGGACTATGCATTTGTGCATTACAGAAATTCCAGCTGGAATATAACAGGCACTTGTTTTGGTGCCAACTGGCAATCTGGGGTTTTGATTGTTTTACAAAGAAATACAAACACAAAGCTCTTCCTCCCAAACTGTGTTCCTATTAGCATTACGATGTAAACACAAAAGAAGGTCTGATAAAACTTGAGATTATGCTGAGTGAATTTCTCCCACAGGCTAAACCCTGGTTTTCAATAAAACCCCAGTTTATTAAAACATGTTCTACAGGTGGCCATTCCTCACATTTGTCTTTACTCTGTACCACATTAAATGCTCTTTACTGCTGCCTATTGGCTTGCTGTGTATTGTACAACTGTTGCCAGTGATATATTTCTTAGAGTATTTGTACTGTCTCAAGTCAGAGATGTTTCTTTCCACTGAGACCTTCCTAGTCCAAAATCAAAATAACCAACTAGAGCACCTGAGACCCAACAGCTAAGGTCTGTTTTTTTGCCTCTAAGTGTTTATCCAAAAATGTACCAACTCTAAGAAATGCTTCCCTTCATGTAAAAAATTACCTGAAGAAGCGTCTCCAGCCTTCCCTGCAGATGAAGGACTGCGAGGCCACTCCACCACAGCACTGCATCATTCCTGAGCCCCTCCGAGACAACTGCTGTGGATTAAAAGTTAAGATGGTGAACAGAAATGTTCGTTCATAAAGCCAGGACAAAGTGTAAGCTCAAGTAATTGCTAACTGAGGAACATTCCAGCTATCCCATAACAAATCTTTATCAACTCAGCTGCACCAAATCTACATAAATACAATTATTCCCCAGGATCTCCTCAGAAGAGTTGGGGGATATGTCAAAAGGCTTGGTTTTGTACATGAAAACAGACATCAAAGACTCTCCTAAAGCAACACCTCCACCTCATATGAGTGAGGCTTAGGGGAGGAAGGAAAAAAACCAGGTGATTATTTTCTCCTTCCAACAAAATCTCTGATGTTATCTTTCAGCAATGGAGTCTTCCAAAGACTTTCCTTTAGGAAGGTCATGTGTTTAATAAAAGGTTGTGTCAGGAGAGAACACTGCATGAGGAGGATTCAGCATGAGGAGAATTCAGCATGAAGAGGAAGGGCTTTCCCATGGAGCTCAAAGAAGGGTAATGACCAGCAAAAAAGACACTTCCAAACAAAAGTATTCAGACAGCAGAAGGGCAATTACATGCTTTTTAAATAAAAATTGCATTTTTAGTTATATAAATTATTGTTGTGATAAATCAGTTCACCATTAAACAGCAGTTTGTTTAGACAGATAGAAACAATTTTTCCAGGCACTGTGAGGAACTTAGGGAATAGCCAAATTTTGTAAACCAAATCAAGTACTTCCTCCTAATCTACACAGAAGATCCTTATGATTTCAAATTGAAGTTTCCATCTCCCCATACAGTTAAGGAAGAACTTGATCAATAGAAGTTATTTTGCCATTAAATACTATTTCTGATGCCAACCAAATGCATTTATTAAAAATGTAGTGTGTTTGAAGAGATAAAACTCACATGAATTCCACAAACAATTCAAACAGCCCCCTTTGTTTCTCCCACCACAAAATCACCTCTCACCTCACAAAGGTCCAAAAGCATGAATAAATCAAATATATGTGAGCTGCACAGGAACTGTGATGGCAAGTTACTTAGCCAGCCCATCAGTCATGTCTGTAGGGATTGGAAAATAGGACTCATCTCCTTTGGGACAGCTATTCCACGGCAGGAGCGAACACGCTTGACAAGGGCTGACTATTCAGTAATGTAATGTGACACCTTTCACTGCAGGTGCAACTAATTCAGATTGCTCTGTTTGCTCCAACACAGGCAGTATAGAGTTATCACAGAGAAGCTGAAAAACGATAACTTTTAAAGCATGAGAACTTGTTCATGCACTCAAGCCATCAGGCATGAGTTTCCCTGATGAGAGTTCAAAAAACATCCCAAGAGGATACAGAAGTATTTCCCTGCTAATTACAGGGTGGTTCAGCTAGATGACCTTTGAAGGTCTCTTCCAAACAGAACTATTCTGGTTCTGCATCAATTTTTTAATGCACCTGCTTTACAGGACCACCAAATTAGCAACTCTGATCTCAACCTTTACAAAGGTACCTCTGTAATATGTTCACGTGCTTCTTCCACAAAAAAACCCAAACCAAAACCAAAAGGGATATAAAACTTGGGTGTTCAGCAGAAGTTTCATGGAGAATTTAAAGGGATCTCCATTAAAGTAACATTAAAAAAAAAAAAAAAAGAAAGAAAAAAAAAACACACAGAAAAAACCCACAAACATTAAATGAAAACTAAAAGCTTTGCTTTCGGGTCACACTTGTAAAAATCTAGGAGACGAAATCTAGAAAAAAAAATGTATTTTAGTATCTTTTTTGTTTCCAAACAGTGAGTTTTTGGAGGGAACAGCTACCAGGTAGCGAGTGCGCTTAAGTTAGCATTTACCATTTAATTATCCCAACGTTTTCAATTTCTGCTTCTCTTCTCGGGGGAGGAAAGTTTCAGTCCCGCTTTGTCCCCTCTCTCCGGTGTCCTGACCGGTCCGAAGCGGCTGCACCGCTCGGGTGCCATCTCCGGGCACGGCGCCCTCACGGCCCCGGGGCCGCTGAGGGCGAGCGGGACGGGCAGAGGGCGGTGCCCTCAGGAACGGCCCCGCAGCTCCCGGGGACAGC
>NW_021938949.1:12944999-12949677 GCF_001715985.3 Manacus vitellinus
TGTCTTCGCTTTTTCCTGCGGTCCAATCCTGTTTTTTCAAGAGCCCCGCTCAGCTTAGCCTGAAGAAGCAAAAGTAGAAGACAGTTTGAAATGCAGCGACCGAGATCATCCTGTAATTCCACGTTCTTTTCGTTGGTCCGCCCCCACCCCGCAACCATGGAATTCATTTAATTATTTATTAATTTTGTTCTGCCTTCTGATTAGTAAACCATGAGGTGTCTTCATCTGTATCACCAACCACTTAGAAGGATTATTTGCAATCTGGTTAGTGTTCATTTTCCATTTTTTTTAACAGAGAACCTCCCTGTGACACTGCAAATGGGTAAGGGAAGGGTGCCCTGGTTACACTCCAAGAGCCCAGCAGTGTCACCTTCCCCAAGCAGAAGCAAACGCTGGGTGCTCCAGGCACAGCTGATCCTGCAGGATCAGGAGGTCCAACCCAGTGACAGTGACAGGACCAGACACCAAACCCACACACACAGTTAAGGGCTGACAGCACTTAAACCCACCCTAACAGTGTAAATAATTACATTATTACTAATTGAAGGAAATCTTCATTGATTTGTGTTTGACACTTACTTACCATTTGAAATTTCACTCACCGCCGTGTCCACACGGTCGATTTTGTTTTCTTCCTGACAAATCTTCCTCTCGTATTCTGCACCACTGTTGTCAAGAATCAAAACTGTATGATTGCACAAACAGAAATAACTGTCATTAACTATTTACAGTGGATTTTGTAAAATCTGTTAAAAACAAAACGTGTAAATTCTGTTGGCAAGTCAAAATCATCATTCAAGCTGTATTTTGATTTAAAGAAGGATTGTAACCAGTTATAGAATTAAAGAATGGTTTGGGTTGGAAGGGACCTTAAAGACAATCTCATTCCACCCCCCTGCCATGGGCAGGGACACCTTCCACTAAAGCAGATTGCTCAGAGCCTCATCCAACCGGGCCTTCAACACTTCCAGGGGTGGGACAGCCATCTCTGGGCAACTTGTTCTGCTGTCTCACAGCACACCTAAAGCTCTTTCCCCCCCCAGATTTAGTGTTCCAAATATTATCTGACTGTATTAATTAAGTGTAACTAAAGTTTGTATTTTTTGCACTTAGTTTACTGTCAGTATTCACAAGTCTCCAGAACTGCTCATTGGTAAATTTGACATAACTTTGACGAAGCACCAGCAGAGAGGAAATCACAGTGCTTACCTTGCAGCTCATTTTGAACCTGAAATTTCTAGTATGAAATCCATAACAACACTGCCCAATCTCCCCACAGAGAAGAAAGATGTAAATTATTGATTTTGTGCAGTGACAGTTTCAGCACAGAGCACATGCAAGACTACAACCCAAAATATTCTAAGTTGATTTCTGTTTTCTTAGATGTTTTTACTTGTGGATATAAAGGACAGTGAGGAACAGCCATGTCCCTGAAACTGCTTTCACGAGAGGTTTTTAAATGCAAAAATTTAAATCAGAGACAAGGACAAAACCCAGATCTGATAAATATTGCTTGCCATTGACTACAGCCTCAGGGAGACTCACAGGGAGGGTAGTGGAGAGGAGCCACCCTGTCCACGATGAGTAAAGCTTTCATGAATTCTTCCTTGTTTTTTAGAAATATATTCATAGGACTAAGCCAGGTATGTAGGAGAGCTCTGGCTGTGTCTCATCCTCTTACCAATTTGAGGCCTGTGAGTCTGTGTTAGATGACACACAGAAATCAGGTAACACAGAGCCTGTTTTTCCATAGTCTGCAGACAGAACTTACATTTTTTTGAATAACATAGCTAAACTATTAGCATGATAACAACGTTGCTAAGTAACATCTTATGATATGTCTTGTGGTTATTTACTTGAAAATAATTTTGCAGTTAGAAAACTATCTGTGAAGTCACATCTTAAGAGAAACTAGTGCAACCCAGAAATTATAACTCCAGCAGCAGTTAAGAGGTAGAAATAATTGATATATCACATAGGTTTACTGCCATGACACATTCATTTACATGATGGTAAACCTTTTTGAAAGTGTTACTATATTTGCCTTCATCTTTCTCCTTTCTAGACAACACGATGCCCAGATTTTAAAATCTCTCCTTTTGCCTCAGGTTTTCTACACCTCTAATCACCCTTGCTACAGTCCCCCAGATCCTCTCCAGTTGCTACATCTTCTTCTTGAATTGAGGACCCGGAGGGGACACACCACAGCTCACCAGCAGGGTCCAGAGCAGAGCAGTCCTGCACATCAGGACTCACAGAAGGACCCCAGGAGCAGTAAAGTGGGAATTTGCATCAGGCACACCCAGCACAGCCCGAGCTGCCATGGCTGGGGTGCCCCAGGAGCTGCTCAGCTGCCACCACATCACATGCTGGGAGTCACCACATGTGATGGGCACAAACTATTGCCACTGGCACACATGGCCCTGTCCCCACACCACGGGATGTGAAATGGAAACTAGAAACTGTTTGGCAGCACTGCAGCCCCCCTGCAGCCCTGGCACCCGGGGAGCCCACAGCTCCCTGGGCACCCCCAGCTCCCTGGGCACCCCCAGCTCCCTGGGCACCCCCAGCTCCCTGGGCACCCAGCACACCAGGCACAGCGGGGACAACAGCAGCAGGACAAACACAGGGCAGAGACTGTAGTATAGAGTCGTGTGAAATGAATCCTCTCCACAGTCCAGCTTCTATCATTGCATCATTTAAAAAAAATCCCTCGCCCTGTGCAGTTGTATTGGTGAAAGCAGCAGATGAAGCAAATTTAATTTAGTTTTGTGTTTTCCGTTGTTGTAACAGAACCTCTTGCTGCCTTTTAATTGAATTTTACATGTGACAACCAGTATGACCAACAGAGGACAGCACATCCATTTCTTTTAATGATTAAAAGATCCTGAACTTGAAGCTGCCATTCACTTTTTCACTCAGGAAATGAGAGTGACAGGCAGAGTGGAGCAGTGTGCCATAAGTAAACCAGCCAGATTAAAAAGGCCTTTTTGCAATTAACTAGAGCTGTTTTGAATTCCAAGAGATTACTCCAAGTAAATCTACTTCTAACCAGGCATTCCTGCTAACGGAGCACTGTGGGTGCACCCCTCTGAAAGCTGGGTCTGTATTTCGGCGCAGTTGTTTACCCAGCACTGCAATAACAGTTAGAACATACTTAGGAGTCAAAGCACACTCAGGATTGTCAGGTGAACTCTGCTAATTCCCCTTCAAAACTGCAGACAGACAAGGTGTCTCTAACTAAGTTTTGATTAAATGTGAGTGTTCATAAAACACTGAAGTAAAGCCAGACTCAGGTGTTTTTATTGCATTTGATTTGGGGGCAGAGAAGACTCTGCAAGTCATAATGAAATGCAAAGAACAAACCCAAGGATTTCATGTGGCTGAGGGGAATCTCATTACAGAAATTCAATTAACCTGCAAGAGTTGCAAACATTGAAACCTATTATCTTCCCCCAAAAGCTGGCTTTGGGGTTTTTGTAGCAACCTTTGCTATTCCTGGATAAATAATCCTTTATTACAAATGCATTGACATCTTTATATAATTAATTGAATATAATAACATCTTCATCCAGCTCTGCTTTGCAAACATTCAGTTCTGCTTCCTATGAAATGTATCAGAATAGTGGTTTTTTTAAAAGATATGACTCAAGAAGGACTGGGTGTTAGACACAAGCACAAAGCAAACACAGAGATTCAGGAGACATGAGGAATAATAGCAGCTCCTGACAGTGTGCAGGTCTGCATTTGTCGGGCAGGGCCTGATCCTGTGAATGGCTGAACTGAATTAATTAACAACCTGACATACCATTAAGTCCATGGGGACTGACAGTGCTCAGCAGTTCTCAGTATTGGGGCCCTTAAATAAAAGGCAACCTCCGAATTCCCATTCATGCGAGTAACAATATTGCACACATCTACAGTGGGGACATGAATTATTCACATCAGCGTGGCATGAAAGATGCAAACGGCAAAGCCTGTTTAAAATAACACACAAACACTCATTAGTGTTCCTGTGATCCGTGGGAGGGTTATCATTCGGCCCATTTTTCACCCACATGCATATTGCTTTTATTTGCTGCGTGCATAGGTCTGATATGAGAACGTGGGGAAAATAAATATAGGAGATAGGCATCTATAAACATTAGTAGAAAATGAGGAAAGGGGGTTACTGATTAGCTCTCTTCCCATACGAAACTCCTAGATCGTATCGGAGAAATGCGAGTTAAGTGTTTTACCATTCTTTTTTTTAACCATTATCTGATCAGAGAAGCATGAAAAGCACTTTATTGCCTTTTTTTTTTCCCTGTGCTAGGAGCCCTCTGCAGGAAGTGAAGCTGAATTTCACAAATCTTCCCTTTCTGACGTCTCCCGAATTTCTAGGAATACCCCTTCCCTGTTACTATATTTGGTGGTAGTTTCTAGGAAAAAAAATAATTTTCGGACGGTCTTGGACTCACCACACCTCCTCTCGGAGGACTGTGCGCCCCGGGGCTCCTGGCACGGCCCCCGCGGAGTTGAGGAGCTCACGGCTCGGGCTCACAACTCCCGGCGCAGACTGCACGTCTTTGTAGCACTGTTGGAGGAACGAGCATGGAGAGGGAGTGGGAAGGGGAGAGGTGTCTTTGTGGCAACAATGAGTGAATCTTCTCTAGTTTTTTTCCCGGTGGCTGCTCTT